>NC_083276.1:19397886-19722886 GCF_963506605.1 Zootoca vivipara
GAAACGAACCTTGAAATGGAGATGAGGATACTTCCAGTCTCTACAACCCAGCCTTTTAAAACCTTGGGTCCCCAGATGTTGTTACAACTCCCATCCTTAGCTAGCAGCACAGGGATGATGGGAGTTGTAGTCCAACAACTTCTGGGGACCCAAAGGTTGAGAAAGGCTTCTGTAGACTAGACTTGAGTTAGGTGGACCAAGGTCTGACTTGGTGGAAGGCAGATTCCTATGTTCCTATGATACTCCAGCGTCCTTGCGGAAATGAATGTACCAATTGGCTGAGAAGGAAATACTTTCAGGGATTGAAAGCAGATGTTGTCTGTGCCTCTGACCCACGATGCCTGGCATATATGCTCAGCGGGAGGGTGGGTGACTAATTTATGGAAAACTGCAGAAGTCCAGGCAAAAATGAGTCATGCAAGAAAACAGCCTATTTTACTCAATTCCAAAACTGTGTTCTGCGGTTCAAAAACTTATCTGGGGTTTGTAACAGTTGATTTGCTTTCTGAAGGGAGAGCAGCGTGGAGATGGAGTTGTTGGTCGGTCTTCTCAGATTCAGGCAAGCCTTTGCATAACTGGTATTTGCTTTTTGTCCGGGTTGTTTTGCAATATGAAGCACTCAGGGCCGATGCTGTTATGAAAAGGAGCTGAATGGCTGGATCATCTAGGAGCAGTTTTAATTATCCTGGAGCACATGGCTTTGAGATCCTTCCAAAATGTTGGTGCCCGGAGCGATTTTGATCAGATAGTCTTTTCTAATAAGTTTTCTCGCGGTGCAAACAAGAACAGCATTAGCATAGTTGTGCCTTCATCCTGCAATTAATGCTGCTACCACGCCATTACGGATATGATTGTGCTTGTCAACTTCTTTTGGAACGGGGCATCCTGCAGGAGTTGCAATTAATTTCTAACTTCAAAAACAATTACGGTAAGCTTTGCCACAAAGCCCCCTGCTGGTTTGCCAGGTGATCTGTTATTAAGGTTTGCAAAAAGTACACTCAAAAGAGGAGTAGTTTTTAACTTTTTGCACGTAGGCTGGTGAATTCAGCCACAACAGTAGGAAGGCCCAACAGAGATTCCGTTTCCTCAGGGTCTTGCATAAGAACAATGTCAAACAAAAATTGATGATCTCTTTCTACCGGTCAACAATAGAAAGTGTCCTTTCATACTGTATTACAGTGTGGTACTCTGGTTTGACAGCCACGGACAGTAAGTCCCTACAGAGGGTGGTGAATACAGCACATGATATCATGGGCTGTCCCCTGAGTTTTCTAGATGACATCGCAGGAGACCGCTGCCTCAGGAGAGCGAGGAAAATTCTCAGGGACAACTCACACCCCGGCCAGCACCTCTTTAATCTCCTACCTTTGGGCAGGAGGTACAGAAGTATAGTCAGCCGCACCAACAGGTTAAAGAACAGTTTTTATCCATGGCCTGTTGGGCTGCTGAATGGGGGGGGGGGGGAATAGTGGTGCAATTGACTTCTGACAAGCACACAGTGTGAACAATCATAGAATCATAGAGTTGGAAGAGACCACAAGGGCCATCCAGTCCAACCCCCTGCCAAGCAGGAAACACCATCAAAGCATTCCTGACAGAAACTGTCAAGCCTCTGCTTAACGAAGGAGACTCCACCACACTCCTTGGCAGCAAGTTCCACTGTCGAACAGCTCTTACTGTCAGGAAGTTCTTCCTAATGTTTAGGTGGAATCTTCTTTCTTGTAGTTTGGATCCATTGCTCCATGTCCGCTTCTCTGCAGCAGCAGAAAACAACCTTTCTCTCTCCTTTATATGACATCCTTTTATATATTTGAACATGGCTATCATATCACCCCTTAACCTTCTCTTCTCCAGGCTAAACATACCCAGCTCCCTAAGCCTTTCCTCATAAGGCATCGATCGTTTCCAGGCCTTTGACCATTTTGGTTGCCCTCCTCTGGACACATTCCAGCTTGTCAGTATCCTTCTTGAACAGTCTTTCCAAAACTGAGTGTATGTGGGGGGGGGGGGCTCGTTTAATTTCAGGTGGTGTAGTGACAATAAAGGTTTATTATTTATTTATTATAGCATGGAAAAGGATAAACAGAGCTTACACCTATTTGCTTTTATTTGCTTTACCTTAATTTATATGCTGCTCGATTGTAGCAAAACCCTGTAAGCAGTTTACAAGTAAAAAAGTTGTGCATACCAATCCTAGTGACTCCCATGTTGCGCCCTTGAATTGCTGTGCCCTGTTATATTAATGCTGTCGAATCCCAGCATTAGGCGTAGCTTTGAGTAATTGTTACGATGCAACAAGGATCACTCAATTAAAAATGTTGTGGGCGGGATTCAACTAAGGAGCTGCGCCAGCAGAAGCCTGAAATTGGCTGGAGTTGGGTAGGTAGGAAGACCCCCCAGAACAGTGTGCATGGGAGCAGAGGGGGGATATTTCCACCTGGCAAACTGCAGTGTTTTAATTCCACCCCTTGTAACTTAACTGCCATTGTCCAATATTTTTTTCCCTCCATTTTTAGGGGAAAGGGGAATTTGTGTACTAGTAACCTTAACTTTTACGACATCGCTTTGCTGGTCTTATCAAAGCTAACCAGTGCTGCTGAAATGTTAAAACAGGATTTGTGGCTATCATATAGGAAAGAGTAACCGGCGTGCATTGTAAAAGCAATAACAGCAACAGCCATTCTTTTCAATCACTTAATGCGTTGGGGAAATCCCCGAGATGAAAGTAATCTATGAGATTGTCTGGTGTTGCAGTTCCCCGCGGGTTTTCTAAGCAATATTAAAACGAAACTTAATCTGTATTTAGGGTGGTTGGGTGTCCTGCATTTGAGAGGACGAGGCTCTGTTTTAACAGCTGCCAGAAGACAGTCCTCTATTTGAAGACATCCTTTTTTTGAGGAGCTGTCCAGTCAAAGTCTGATTTAAAGATAAAGAACCCTAAGAAGGGAGCATGGGGGCCTTGAAGTGACCTCTCAGCAGGTAGCAGGTAACTTCAGGGTGACAGACTGACTGATCAGGCAGACAGGTCACCAAGTCAACCGTCCTTTGAAATGCAGTTTTTGCCCAGTGTTAGCAGATGCATGCCCCTAGTTTTGAAGTGCTCTGAATCTTGATTGCTGTCTGCAGTAGGAGAGGAGCCAATTCAATCCGGTGATACCAGGTAAACATCAGTGCAAGAGCTCTTCTGTCCTTTGAGATATTGATAATATAACTCTTATTTCAGGGAAGTGAAGCTGGCTTCATAGATTTGGGCTGTTTCACCAGACACCTGCTAAGGATTATTGCCTGAAAGTTGAAGGTAAGTTCCATGTAATATTTTCTGGCAGTTCTGAAAGAACTAGCAAAATGCCCCCCCCCCTTTTTTTTTACGAGCTGGATGTCTGTAAAGGGAGGGTCTGCGCAATACAGATAACCTGTGGCTGTCTTTTTCAGATTACAAAAGGCATGGTTATTCAGAAGGCTTTCTTCTGCTAAGTATCTGCTGTTGTTGTTGTTTTTTAATGCAATGTTTAGCTGCGGTCTGTGCCTTCTCTGTATTTTTTTAACTGTTTGATGGTTGTGTTTTTGTTGCATTTCACGACATTGCCATTTTAAATTGTTGCAAGCTGCTCTGCACTTAAGGAACAGAATATGTGCTTAAAGAACAGAATAGAAATCTCAAGATGAATGTAAATAAATAGCATGCATATGCATAGAGTTTCTGGGCATTTTGCATCGGACATCCGTTTTCGACTCAGCTCCTCTATAAGGCGCTGCTTGGCATTTTTACCCCCGCCGTTTCCTCCAGGCAAGCATTTCAAGGAAGTGTGCAGTAGTGGAGGCAGTGCTGTGTAGTGGTTAGAGTGTTGGGCTAGGTTCCCCCACCTTAAAGGAGCCTCTTCCATATATCAAGCACAATTGGACAGGAATCAGCAAGTTCACTCCGAAATGAAAGGGTGCCTAAAGGAAGGAGCAGCATTCCTATGTCATCCAAGCAGCCTCAAAGTTCTTATTATCTAGATTAGTACTAACAAGTGTGATAATTATCTCAGATCATTTGATCCAGACAATCCTATGGACATCGGCAAGTTCCAAGCTGTCACCTGTGTATAACATTTATCGCACTCCAGCATATTTTGAGTAGCTTTCTCCAAAGGAAACTCAGAACGCTGATCATTTCCAAATGGAAAACGCTCTGAAAACGTTGTAATGCTGGAAAATGCCAGGATATCTCCAGCTAAGGTTTACTCAGTGTAGACCTATTTAAAGTCATTAGGCCCAGGTTAGCCATGTCCATTGATTTCAGTGGGTAAAATTTGGTTGGCAGCGACCCATTATCTCAAACGGGGACCAATGTCAATTTCCTGCAGCATTTCTTATCTCCATGTTTTTTATATTTGGATAAGAATTGGGTTTTGGATGGCAGTCAGGTGAGGAATGTGGGGTAATCTGAGACATGCCGGAGCTATTTAGGAGCCTTGTACAGTATAGATGTTTGGCTTAAATGTGTATTTAAAAAAGGAGTGCCAGGTATTTTCAGAAGCCCGTTTTTGTTTTGCTTTTCATCTGAACAGCTTTGGTAACAAAGAGTGGATTAGGAAACACATTCTGAAGCATTGCCATTCTTTCTCAGACTGAGCACTTCTCTAGATTTTGAAATGCAATTTCAGATCACAGAAGTGCAACTGTAAATATGTGACGTTTTAAAAAGCATACAAAATGTGTATTTCGGGGGGAAAGGGCAGAAATGTGTACAATGTGCACAGTTTCGTGCATTCTTTCTGAAAGTCAGCAAAAAGCAGGATTAACATGACTGAGCACCAGCAAAACTGACATGTGACAGGCTTTGGTTGGGCCATCCCATCTTTATTTGGTAAAGCCATGTTGATAGATCGAAATGTAGGTATTTTGTTTGCATCAGTTTCACTGGCCTTTGGAAATGCAAATATGTACAGTACATACAACTTGTGGGAATGTTCAGGGAGGCAGGAGAAGTCCTTCCTGAGTTGCGCTAGCAAGTTCTATAACTTAGCAGAGTTTTAACATTCCCCTTTTAAATACAAAGTGGTTAGCTTGTTCCAAGCTCGTTTAAGCTTCTGAATACAGGATTCCATTTGAAATGATTAAAACACCCAACCGCCCCTTCATGTCTACTTTCTCCTGCGTTAATGAGCAGCCCAAAACAAATCCACCTCTACGCTTAGGTAATAAGACAATATAGACACAAAAATAACTCCCCCAAATACACAGAACACCAGCAGTGACGTTTTGCAAGGTTCTCAGGATTGCATGACAAATATTGACAATGAAGGTGTCAGCGCACCTTCTCAAGAATCACTTGTTCCAGTGTCAATATAATTAAATGGTATACTTAAAACAGAAGAAAACACTGCTCTGGATTTTGCAGTGCCTTGGATAACAAAGATTTCTGAGTACAGTCATACCTTTGGAAGTCGAATGGAATCCATTCCGGAACTCCATTCGACTTCCAAAATGTTCAGAAACCAAAGTGCGGCTTCTCATTGGCTGCAGGAAGCTCCTGCAGCCAATCAGAAGCCGCAGAAGCCCCATCAGACGTTCGGCTTCCAAAAATAGTTCGCAAACCGGAACAATCACTTCCGGGTTTGCAGCATTCAGGAACCAAAATGTCCGAGTACCAAGGCGTTCGGGATCCAAGGTATGACTGTATAATGCATATTTGGACTGGGTTTCCTCCCTACTTCTGCATAAACAATTTTAAATACCTTTCTGTGGTTGTTATTTGAATTTATATCCTGCTCTTTCATCCAAATGAGTCAGCAAACAATAAGCAATAAAATGATTTAAAAAAAAACCTTTAAAACAATTCCAGTTCAGATGCAGACAGGGAAAGATATTAGTTTCTTTTCTTTTTTTTAAATTCAATTTTTTATTTAAATATGAACAACATTACAAATCAAAACATCAACAATAACATGAACAGAAAGAGGGGGAAAAAACACAAAGGAAAGAAAAGTAAAAGGGAAAAAAGAAAAAAAGGAAAAAATTGATAATAATAAATCATATATAAAATTATAATCATTTAGGATTCAACATGATCTACACATTATATGTACAAACAAAGAAAATAGAATTGAACAAAACAGACATTGATAAATAACAAAATATGAAAGATATTAAATATGAAAAATATGAAAGATATGAAAGAAAATATGAAAGATATTAGTTTCAAAGGTATTCCATAAGCACTGAAAAGGCAACAGAGACAGCACTATTGAATCATAGAATGGTAGCATTTTAAGGACCTATATATTCCCTCTTTGTGCAGAATGGATCTCCTGATATCCTGGCCTCTTGAGATCTTTTGCCGTTATGTGAACAAGCGTCAAAGAATCACACACCCTCGTACAACCTCTACCCTCCCCTGGCCGCATGCCATAATTCTTGATTTCCTAACCTTATTTGTGACAAACCATAGTTTTCTAGTTTGTCTGAACAGTAAACCATGGTTAGAGCTTGCCTGCAAGCTAGGATCACAAATCAGGATCATAGGCTGGATTGCAAATAAGGCTTCTGTTTGTTTGGGTAGCTGTTTCGGTAGCTGTGCAGTCGTTGCTCGTAGCTACTTCCTGGAGTTCACTTTGCTAAGATTAGTCATTTAAATTAAGTCACCATTAACTGGAAATGTAAGCCTCTGAGCTGGGCTTGTGCTTCTCCAATAATTTTTGTAGCATCTAGTGCTTGAGATGATGAAAGCATTGGGGTAGCCCATGGTGCTTTGTGATGGGGGAAGGGGGAAACGTCTCTGATAAGATCTCTGTTTTTCTCAGAAAGGAAAAGGCAACTGGGGGTGGAACATGCTTAAAACTGTGTGTCTGTCTGAGCAGTATATTCACAGAGCTAAAAATAGGACACTTTGAGACAGGGGGAAGAAGAAAAAAACTCAAACATGAAGTAGAAAGCCAAACAGATAAATAGTTATTCTCCTTTTTTTTTTTTACAGTTGTATATAGAGTAACTGGGAAGTGAAACAAGCACAAATAATTCCATTAAGCTCCTGTGTGCCCTGCTGACATTTGCATCTGGGATGCTTTCACATCTGCCAAGGCCTGCTGCTGATGCATTCTGGGAATTTCTAGCCCCAGCTCTGCGGTGCTGCTGGGCACTCTGCCCCCACCGCCAGATAAGCCGGACAGGGCCCACTGACAGGCAAAGGGACAGAGGAACCTTTGCCCAGCGGACCCTCAAATGTGAATCTAGACCTGGTCCCACAGAATATATCATGAAGTCTTTATGGCCTTATACAGATCCTATGGACAGCTGTACTTACAACTGTCCAGAGTCTTTTTGGTTATGGCTCCTAGATTTTGAACTCCCTCCTTAGGAAAGCTAGACTGGCTCACTTCTTGCTGTCTTTCCACCAGCAGGCAAAAACCTGCTGGCTTTGGGGAACTGACCACTTTTAATGAAAGGGCTGGTGTTGTGTTGTTTTCATTGTAATTATTGGTATTGTGTTAATATATTCATGTATGTAGCTTTGATTCTATCAGTGTCTTTTTTTTAATAGTTGCTTTTTCTATGTTTATAGTGGTCCTTATTCTTATCTGTATACCACCTTGAGTCCCGTAAGGACTGTGAATAGCTCAGTTGGTAGAGCATGATACTCAGAATCTCTGGGCCATGGGTTCAAGCCCCACACAGGGCAAGAGATTCCTGCATTACAGGGGGTTGGACTAGATGACCCCCATGGTCCCTTCCAACTCTACAATTCTTGGGATTCCAGGATTGCGGTGTGAAAAGGCAAGGTATAAATAGATAAAGAAAAGCAAGCAAACAAACAAACATGCTTGAATAGTGGGGCTTAGATTGAAGGTCATGGGATCAGGCCTCAGACTTGAGCCTTCCTCCCCAGATGTCTTTACTGTCAGGAGAAACTGCTGAATTAACAAAGAGATTCTGCAATCGTTTAAAGACATCACAAAATGAAGTGATGCTGGTAGTTCTAAATTTGATGGAATTTCGCTTCTCTGTTGATCAGGACAATGTTCACTTTTTCCAAAGCATTTTCTGATACATTTCTTGTTACCTTCCCAAACCATCCTATAGCAGACACAGAACATCCAGCCAAGTGGCCTTTACTAGGCCCAACAGAAGCCAAACCTTGCCTGCAAGGCTATTTCCCCCAAAGTCACCTGCCCCGTACCCAACATCATGTGTGGTGTCAGGTGAGGAGCAATGAGGAACGGGGCTCCAAAGGGACGTTTGGGAGCTGAAAGTGAGCTCCCAGTCATTCTTCTGCAAGCTGGGTTTGCAAACAGTGCCAAGTTCATGGGGTGGGGGTGGGGGGCTCACTGTCACCGCCAATTAGGTGATTAGCTATTAGCCACCCCCGCTTGTCTGTGTGCAAGATTAAAATGCTTAAGAATCCCTTGCTCTAGCAGTCAAAGGTATTGCGGAAGCTGCTGGCTTTCCATCATTAGGGAAATTCCTTCCAGTAGCACCTTAAAGGTAAAGGGACCCCTGACCATTAGGTCCAGTCATGACCGACTCTGGGGTTGCGGCGTCCATCTTGCGTTATTGGCCGAGGGAGCCGGCGTACAGCTTCCAGGTCATGTGGCCAGCATGACAAAGCCACTTCTGGAGAACCAGAGCAGCACACGGAAACGCCGTTTACCTTCCCGCTGTTTATTTATCTACTTGCACTTTGCCGTGCTTTCGAACTGCTAGGTTGGCAGGAGCTGGGACCGAGCAACAGGAGCTCACCCCGTCGTGGGGATTCGAACCACTGACCTTCTGATCGGCAAGCCCTAGGCTCTGTGGTTTAACCCACAGCGCCACCCACTAAGTTTGTCATTGGTATGAGCTTTCGTGTGCATGCACACTTATTTGGTCTCTCAGGTGCTACTGGAAGGAATTTTTTTATTTTGTTTCGACTACAGCAGACCAACACCTGTAACCATTGGAGATTACTGATTAATAGTCCTTAACAGACAGTCAATATCTCTGGAAGGAAGCTAATGCTTAGAATTAGTGCCAGAGAGATATATTGCCCTCCATAGAAGGAGGGACACAAAGTTATTTGAAAATTCAGGGTGGGGATTTGGATAGAAATAGTGGTGGCCCTAGCCGTTTTTTGTTTTCTCTTTCTTTCCGGTTTTGAACTTCATTTTAGCTCAGCTCTGTAGGGCTCTTCTTAGACATAATGCAGTTGTGCTCACTCTCACTGGCAAATAGAGAGCCAAATCTGATGGGGGGAGGAGCAACCAAAGCAGTCTCTGTGCCAAAACTGGGCCTAAACCCCGATTGAAATGGATCCAGAAAATCAGTTTCTTCCAAAAGCGCCTGGATCTGGTCTGCGACCACTCGCTCCAGAACCTTGCTCAGCAAAGGGATATTAGTAACTGGCCAGTAATTAAAAAATAAAAAAATTCCTTCCAGTAGCAGCTTAGAGACCAACTAAGTTTGCCGTTTGTATGAGCTTTCGTGCGCATGCACACAATGTATCTACAGATGTATCTGAAGAAGTGTGCATGCACACAAAAGCTCATACCAATGGCAAACTTAGTTGGTCTCTAAGGTGCTACTGGAAGGAATTTTAAAATTTTGTTTCGACTACGTCAGAACAACACGGCTACCTACCTGTGGCCAGTAGTTAGTTAGGTTTTCTGAATCCAGGGAAGGTTTCTTAAGGAGTGGTTTTACCACTGCCTCCTTCAAACAGGCAGGATCCACCCCCTCTCGTAAAGAGGCATTGATCACCTCCCTGGCCCAGTACAATTCTTCAGCTGACACAGCGAAGCTTGGGCAATTGCAGATTCCCATCAGTGTGGAGGCTTCTTGGAGGCAGGTTAGATATTCACCACTCAAAACTATTTTCCTTTGTTCTTTGCTATGAGGAAATATACCCTGTCCCTAGATGAACCCTGCCCACTTGAAGGCAAGTTTCACCTTGTGTGACAGGTTTGAAAGACTTACGTGCCCAGAGGACATTAGTTGTAACAAAGCCTTGCAACTGAAAGTTTGGGGCATGCCAGCCGAGCAGAGAGAAGGCATAAGAGCATGAGGCAAGCCCTGCTGGATCAGGCCAATAGCCCCAAAAGTCCAGCATCCTGATCTCACAGTGGCTGGCCAGAAGCCCATGGATAGCCTGCAAGCTGGACATGAGCAAAACAGCACTCTCACCTGCCTGCAGTTTGCAACGGGTATTCAGAGGTGCAATGTCAATTTGCATGTGAACTTGGTTCAGACATGGCCCTGGTTCAAAACGGCATACCATATTACAGTAGGCATGAGCAGAAAGCATTCCCCCCTGGTATGGAGGTGCACAAATGGTGCAGATAATTGGCACATTTGCAAATTTTAGGAGAAGCTACAGAAATCCTGTTTTGGAATCAGCAAAGAGCAAGGAACTGGAAGTATGTAGTGCTTATTGGTTTTTATTTCCCACCATCCACATACCACAGTGTCCCAAGCAGAGATGGAACAATCAGCCTATTTCATGTCCCCTTCTCACTGGTAAATCGGTCCCATCCTGTTTCTATATCCAACTGCGAGTTTATTTTACAAAAAGTGCATTTTTTTAGCATATGCCCCCCCATGCACATTTTGTATGCAATTTGTTTTCCCAAATATGCCTTTTTAAAGGAGGCGGCCACATCACAGAATGCAGAGAACTGAACTGCGTTCCAATTTGCATATCAGTCCAGGAAGCGTGTAGCAGGTTGCTTGGCTTTTAAAAAAGGACTGAAATCCATTGAGTATCCTTAGTGCAAAGTGGTTCTGCACTAGAGTAATGCCTCAGGAAAGTAAGCTTGTTCGAACTCCTCTCTCTCCTGTAGTTTCATCTAATGCAATGACCCAGCAGCCACAGGATGAATTTGACAGCAGCGTGGAGAAGGCAGTAGATTGGATGAAGACCATTCAGGAGAGACTGCGGATCAATGATAACACCAAGGGACCTAGGTCTGCCCTGGAGGCCAGGCTAAGAGACACAGAGGTACAGACACACACACAGAACTGCTTTCTTTCAGACATTTTTCCAGATGTAATAGTGTTACTGCTGTGATTACCATCTGAACCTGCCCTGACATTGAGATCTTCCTGCTCTAGATGTGCTCCCCAGTGGTATTTTTCTAGAAAAAGGTGCCAGAACTCACCCTTGCTCTCTTATAATATCAATGGCACGCCCCTGAGAGGTGCCAGAACTAATTTTTGGTGAATTCCAGCTCATAAAAAAGCCCTGGCTGTAGGCATCTGAAAGCAAAAGCTATGGCACATCCTTCTGATTTAATCACAATCCAATCCTCTGTGCCCTGTCTTTTTCTCCTATTAAATGATTAAATTAGCTAATGGTTAATTCATATCTGCAGTCATCGTTACATACAGAAATTAGTCTTGCTAATGTCTCAATCTCGTTGGCTGTTGGCTTTTTAAATAACTTGGCTCCAAAGTTGCTGTTTCTGAGCTGGGCAGTTTATAGTCATACTTGATTTATATGATTTATGTTCCATTAATCTGTTAATGAAATCTTCAGCCAACGAAAGCAGAGATTAGTATTTTTTGGGTGTGTGTGGTTTTTTTTTTTTAAAGCATGAAAAACGAGAATGTCATATTTGCAACAGATTTTCTCCAGAACACTTATGCACCTTCCCATTACTGCGAGCACTAATGAGTTCTGAAACCTGGCTTCAGATTTATTTATAGATCTTCCTTTTGTTACCTAGTGCAGTTTATATTCTGGGATTGGCTCCTGGGAATTTTAATTAGTTCTATAGAAACACACCCTGGTTTACGGGGAGATGCAACCTAAGGTTTAATTTAGACATCATGGCCATGTGGCTATCAGATAAGTGCGGCAATTATCACATTCTATCCTCATATGCTCTGATTCTCTCCTGAGCTACAATTCCCAATGAAGTGGGATTCATTGTTAAGTAGCTCTGGGACTTGCAGCTCTGTGATGGGAATGGGGATCTAATGACAATCAGCACCTGTTATGTACTGAGCTGAATCCTAGAACAATAGGATTCAGAATCAGCAGTCTGATTGGTCTGCAGGAGCTATCCAATCCAACTCCAGGTGGAAGTGAATCCGCAACCTGATTGGCCTGCAGAAGCAGCCAATCAGGCGGCTGGTAGAAGTGAATCTGCAACCTGATTGGCCCGTAGGAGCAGCCAATCAGGCTGCAGGCAGAAGTCAATCCACAACCTGATTGGCCCACAGGTGTAGCCCTGAAGTAGCCAATCACGCAAGGCCCATTGTGTAAATAATGTATATAAGCAGATGGCTGTTTAAAGTGACTTTAAAAGCATGGTGCAGATGGGGCCTTAGGTTGCATGCACACCATACATTTAAAGGACATCAACTCCCCACAAAGAATGCCGGGAATTGTAGTTTATCCCTCACAATGCTACAATTCCTGGTGCCCTTAACATAGCACAGTTCCCATGATGCTTTGGGGGGGCAAGTAATGCATATTAAATGTGCTTTAAATGTACAGTGCGTACCCAGCCATCACCTCACAAGTTCTGCTACCCTACAGGCATTAAAAAAAAATGGGGGGAGGATGTCCCCCCACATCATTTGGCTTCCTTGTGCCCTTGTATTTGTGGATCAGCCTGTGGAAGCCTGATTCATGCATAGCAATAATTGGATCAAGACAATTAACAGCCAGCTCCCTGGAAGCCTGCCACAGGGTTGTGTTGCAGCTTCGGGCCTGCTTGGATATTGATTTATTTTTTAATATTATTTTCATTTGGTAGGTTGATTGCGTTTATATATACCAACTTCCTGCCAAGGCGCACACATGGTGGTTTACAATTTTCAAAACAAATAGTACAAAATAGCCTCAGGCGTCCTTCAGGGGCTGATGGCACTAGCACCACGAAGTCACCTCTTCTGCCTTCCCTGAGGGCACACAGGCCTGAGGGGCAAGTATCTCAGCAGTTCTTTAGGGTTACCAGATAAGGTTACCAGATTTTTTTTTCAAAGAATCCGGGGGCACTAAAGAAGTAATATATTCTCTTCTGTGGTCTCCTCTGTCACATGGCCTTCCTCTAGACCCCGGCCTGCTCTCTTAGAGCGCTAGCCGCCTTGGAGTAGGCTCGGGTTGGGCATGGGCTCGGCCATGTGTCCCTGCCCTCCCAGTACTCTCCTACCTCTCCTCTTCAGCGGCAGCAAAGCAGAAAGGTCGGGGCTCCCCTCTTTATTCTCCTTCCTCTTTCTCTCTCTCCCTTCTCCTTCTCCTCTCCCTCTTCTCCCTACGTCAGCTCCGGGGTTTTCCTAGCCCCAGAGCGCTGCTGGGCAGTCAGCTGGGTGGCCGGGCACTCTTGGTCCCGGCTCAGTTTGGGTCATGGGGGGGGTCAGCGGTTCCCCCAGTTGATGCGCCAGGCGTCCCCAGTTCCCCCTTGGCAGAGGCGGCAGCAGCGGCAGTCTCAGCAGCCCGGAGCCAGCCTGGTAGCGCAGTTGGATCTGGCTGGCTTCAGGAGCTGCTCGCTGCCGTGGCACCTGCCATTTTGCCTCGCCAGAAGTCCCCATATGATGTGTCTTGTGCCATTGAAACAATCACGCAACATTCATTCCCTACTAATAAATCTGCAACACTTAAAATATAAATCCAGGGAAATTAAATGAAATCCGGGGACATTCCGGGGATGGATTTTTGTCCCGGGACAGATTTGTAAATCTGGGAAACGGGGACGTTTGGTAACCATATGCTGAGCGATGCTTCCCGAAGCTGATAGTTTTGCGACCTAGCCTGGATCTCCTGGCTTCTGCTTTCTCTAAGGGCCCTCTGGTCCCAAGTCTCCCTATGAAAGGTAGAATGGGGTTTGCAATGCTCCTAAGTCCCCTTTAAAAAAAACCTATTTGTGGTTTAATTTTAATGTATGATTCTTCCTAACAGAAAATATGTGCGTTGGAACCTGAGGGCCGGCTGAAGATGGACTTGGTTCTCATGAAGGCTGACGCTCTTCTTCAGTGCACCAACGAGGAAAAGAAACACGAGATATTATCCAAACTAAAGGACATTAAAGCCATGTGGGAAGAGACAGCCATATACATTACACATTGTCACAGGTAAGATTCCAGCCATAGGAATGTGCCATTTGCCAAGTCAGGCTGTTGGTCCATATAGCTCATTCATTGCCTGACAGTGGTTCCATAAGGTTTCATTCATAGGGAGATTCTCAGACCTACCTGAAAATGCCAGGGGTTGAACACAGAACCTTCTCTGTGGAAAGCCCTCCCACTGAACTGGAAATGATGGGCTTGATCCACCACCTCTGTCATTTTTTCCAGTGCACGCCACACTCTGCTTATTCTCCAAGGTTGGCTGTGGGGAATATATAGCCCCTTTAAGCCAGGGGAAGACCCTACCTTGAACACTCTGTTGTCCCCCATGTCCAGCAAATCTATTTATTACAACACAACAATATTTAGTTCTCCCTCATAGCACCTTCACAGCAAACATACAGACCATTTTATCTGTGGTAAGAATCATAGAGCTGGAAGGGATCCCTTGGGTCATCTAGTCCAACCCCCTGCAACACAGGCATCTCAGCTAAAGCAGATGGCCATCCAACCTCTGCTTAAAAACCTCCAAGGAAGGAGAGCCCACAACCTCCCGAGGGAGACTGTTCCACTGTCAAACAGCTCTTCCTGTCAGAAAGTTTTTCCTGCTATTGAGTTGGAATCTCCTTTCTTGTAACTTGAAGCCATTGGTTCCAGTTCTACCCTCCAGAGCAGGAGAAAACAAGCTTGCTCCATCTTCCATGATGCACTAGCAGAGGTGGACCTGGCTAGTGGGACCTACCTTTTGTTTTAATAGAACCCTGAGATCCACGAAACAGAGCCTGGTGCTGAAGACTTCACAAGCTGGAGGTTCCCCACTGGGGCTGAAGGACTAATAATAATAATAATTTATTTATACCTCGCCCATCTGGCTGGGTTTCCCCAGCCACTCTGGGCGGCTCCCAACAGAATATTAAAAACACGATTAAAACATCAAACATTAAAAACTTCCCTAAACAGACGTCTTCTAAAAGTGAGATAGTTGTTTATTTCCTTGACATCTGATGGGAGGGTGTTCCACAGGGCGGGCGCCACTACCGAGAAGGCCCTCTGCCTGGTTCCCTGTAACCTCACTTCTCGCAGTGAGGGAACCAGTGAGACCTCAGTGTCCGGGCTGAACAATGGGGGTGGAGACCAACCATAGTGACAACAGCAGTATGGGAAGGAAACACGGCCAACTGCTCCGTAAGAGGTCCTTCGCCCCCATAACCCAACTTTATGTATCCTTTTGTAGCCGTATTGAGTGGGTGTGGCTGCACTGGAGCGAATACCTGAAAGCCCAAGACGAATTTTACGTATGGATTCACAACATGAAGGTGACTTTGGAGCCTGACATAGAGCTGCAGCTTGGCCTGAAGGAGAAAGAGTGGCAGCTCAGCCATGCCCAGGTCCTGCTGAACGATGTTCTAAACCAGTCAGCCCTGTTGGAACGGCTGCTGGAAGAAGCCTCTTCCCTCTACAACAGGATTGGGGACCCAAGTGTTGATGAGGACATCCAGAAGAAGATGAAAGAGGAATACGCAGACGTCAAGGACGAAGCACAGGTAAGGAGGGAACTAAGGGTGGGAAAAGGCAAGAATATTAAAGCACAAGTGATAGTAACAGTAATAATTTATTACTTATAATCTCTCCGTCTGACTGGGTTGCCGCAGCCACTCTGGGCGGCTTCCTACATAAAAAGGTAATAAAAACACAGCAAAACATCCCACATTAAAAACTTTCTGATATAATCATCATCTCCAGTTCAGTAGGCACAACAGGAAGTCTAATGTTGGTTCCTCCAAGGGGTTGCATGCTCAATGAAGTTATAGTGACACTTCTGGTTCCCAATTGAACTCCCAGTCCCTCTCTCTCTTAAACTGAGCATTTCAGTTCTTACACAGAATTGGTTTAGCCAGAGTTTCACTTGCTCACCACTGGGAGCAAACTAATGTTCCCATTTTGTGCCAAAAAAGTATTCTCACTCTTCCTGGCTGCATTCTCCTTAATTTTTTTTAAACAAAAAAGAACTATAACTACTGAAACACAACTTTACGAGTTTCCTGCCAGTTTCCTTTCCATTTAGTTGAGCCAGAAACGGCCTAAAAGGTTTATTGGCAATTTGCTCTTGAAATAATGTAAATAACCACTCAGGGGACATCCTGTCTTAGCTGAAAAGTGATATTTCACTACTTT
This sequence comes from Zootoca vivipara, assembly GCF_963506605.1. Taxonomy (NCBI): domain Eukaryota; kingdom Metazoa; phylum Chordata; class Lepidosauria; order Squamata; family Lacertidae; genus Zootoca; species Zootoca vivipara. The sequence continues at coordinate 19,414,090 of NC_083276.1, forward strand.
ACTGCAGTGTAGGTTAGTGGGAGGCATCATTGGTGTTTTCTCTGTGTAACTTGAACCCGGTCTCATAGCAGTTAGTTGGTACATTCCTGACTGAGGCCAACAGAATGACCAATGAGGGCGGTAACTGGAAATGGGCGGAAAGCCTGGATGATTTGCAGGAGATCAGTAGGGATTTCTGACTACCAATTGCTTAACAATAGCAGCAAGGAAATGACTCCTCCTGCATCCTAAATTATTCTATCGAAATTAAGGAACCAGGGGTGGATTTTTGTGCAAAAGGGTTGTGAGTTCTGTTCAGTTCTGGTGCTCAGATCAAATCCCCCGGTCCATGATTTTTTAAATTCTAAGTGCATGCCTTCTGCATCTAGCTCTGGTTGGCTGGCCCGGGACTCATCCCAGGAGTGGAACAAATGGGAGATTGATACCCCATCTGCACTATACATTTAAAGCAGTATCATATCACTTTAAACAGGCATGCCTTCTTCCAAAGAATCCTGGGAACTGTAGGGTGCTGAGGGTTGTTAGAAGACTCCCATTCCCCTCACAGAGCTACAGTTCCCAGAGTGGTTTAACAGGTGCTTTTTCGGGGGTGGGGGAGCAGGGGAACGCATACCCCTAAACATTTTGTGACTCTAAGTTTGGCTTCATTGAGGGGCAGTATTTCAATATGAGTAGGAAAATGAGAGTACCCGTAAGCATTTTTTTATATAGAAAAAAAGCATTGGGTTTAACTATCAATCCCTCTTTCCAATGAGTTACGGGAATTGTAGTTCTGTGCAGGAAACAGGGCTGTCCTAATGACTCTCAGCACCCATAACAAACTACACTTCTCAGGATTCTTCATGAAGGAGACTGTGGCTGTTTCAAGTGGTATGATGATGCTTGAAATGTGGAGTGCAGTTGTGAGTGAAAACAGTTTTATTTGCTACAGCAATATTCAGGGTTGTATAGGCATGGGCAGGAATAATGACTGGCTTCCCGATGATCCACCCCAGCTGATTTGCTGGGGTCCCCTCCTGGACGTTCCCAGTGTAACATTCCCACTGTGGCGCAGGCCAAGTATGTGAGTTTCACTGGCCAGCTTGGCTGAGCCGTACAAAGCCATCCCCGCTGTACATTCAAGCTACGGCTGTCTAATGCACTGCCCGCAAGACCCCACGCACTGCCTGGTGCCTTTCCCTGCTCCACAGTTATGACAAGAAACAGATTTTTTCCCATCAAATGTCCCAACAGAGCTCCTGCTGAGGGGGAAAGTGAAAAACTCACAACTGCATGCCAGTTTGGCATGAGCAAAATCCTTTCCAGCCCTGTCAACCAGTGTACCAACCAAGTTCCCAGCAAGGGATCTGACTCGGGGGGGGGGGGACAGGTCTCATGGCAGGAACCCCCTTATATTGGGGAAGTCCCCACTTCCCAAGAAGCCTCATGATAGTGCAAAGGCTTCTGGGCAATCCCACAAGACCCAGCCTGGTTCAGAAGATGGCTCCCACTTCCCTAGGCTCGGCACAGAGGGTGGCCCCACCTTGAGAGGGTTGGCGGACCATAGGTAGAAATAGAAAACAGAGTCAATCATACAAGTCTGTGTAGCCCCTTGCTATGTACACTGGTTTAGAATCACGCCCACGAAATGCTTATTTCATGCAGGATACTGCAAATAAACACGTGCCCCACTGCAATCCAACTGGTAAGTTTGGGTTTGTCTTGGTTCAGGTGAGGAAAGCAGCACAAACAACCTAGAATTTCATTTGGCATCACTTTGCATTGATTACTTTTTACCATTTTAGCCTTGGTTATTTCGGATCTCTTTTTGTACACAATGTTCCAGACAAAAGATTGCGTCCGTGAAACACCAAACACAAATAACACAGTCATAACATTTTAACTCTCAACTTGTGTGCCTGACAATGACCTTTGGGTTGGTTCCACAAGAAATGCCATAGTCTGGATCCTCTTGATAGATGTGCAGAAGACAAGTAGCTAAGCTTTCAAAAGCCTTGAGAAATTGCAATCGTTATAAATTATAGCAGAGCCAAACCAAAAAGGCCAACTGACTAAAGAGATAGTGTCTCATTAAACCCTGAAACATGCAAACTTCATTTGCTTTCTTCTTCTAAGTAACCTGTTCTCATGGTTACAGAAATGCACCTGAAAATCTAATCACGAAAAATGAGATGAGGAGCAGGTCAGGACTCAGAAACAACCTTGATCTGTTGTTTTTCAACATCCATGTATCACAACATTTCAAAAGCCTGCCTATTTATATGTTTGATTTCTTACCCAACCTTTACCATAAGGCTACAACAATAAAATAGAAGACATCTTTTAGAGGACATCTGAAGGCAGCCCTGTTTAGGGAAGTGTTTAAACGTTCGATGTTTTACTGTGTTTTTGTATTTTGTTGGAAGCCGCCCAGAGTGGCTGGGGCAAGGCAGTCAGAAGGGCAGGGTACAAATAATAAAATTGCTAATAAAATTGCTGTTGTTGTTTGAAATAATTTTTAATAAAGATTTTCTTGGATTGCAAAAGAATGTGCATTGTATAATGTTGGAGGGGAAGAGAGGTGAGTTGTGGGAAGAGGGTGGGTGGCAAACGTACAATATGTTGTTGCTGCTGTTGTTATAAAATATGAAACAATTATAAAACAGGAAAAGTGGAAAAACATGTAAAACCAGTTCTGTATATATATATATTTTTAAAAATTCCATTATGTAAAGCAATACAAATGTTTGAAAACAATTCCATGTTGTTGTTGTTTAGTTGTTTAGTTGTGTCTGACTCTTCGTGACCCCATGGACCAGAGCACACCAGGCACTCCTGTCTTCCACTGCCTCCCGCAGTTTGGTCAAACTCATGTTGGTAGCTTCGAGAACACTGTCCAACCATCTCGTCCTCTGTCGTCCCCTTCTCCTAGTGCCCTCAATCTTTCCCAACATAAGGGTCTTTTCCAGGGAGTCTTCTCTTCTCATGAGGTGGCCAAAGTATTGGAGCCTCAGCTTCACGATCTGTCCTTCCAGGGAGCACTCAGGGCTGATTTCCTTCAGAATGGATAGGTTTGATCTTCTTGCAGTCCATGGGACTCTCAAGAGTCTCCTCCAGCACCATAATTCAAAAGCATCAATTCTTCGGCGATCAGCCTTCTTTATGGTCCAGCTCTTTTCCCCTTGCTCCACTCCTTTCCAATAGAAAAACCCGATCTTTAGCGATAGGTAGGAACAAATGGCAATCCGAGCAAATCCCAAATAGCCATTTGCTCCGATTTTGTGCTACAGAGCCGTTTTCCCTAAGTGGGAAAGGAGCATGGCAAGAGAAAATGTTGCTAAGCCCTAGGTCTCATTGACGGGCAAGCGGAACCCTCGGACTGAAATAAAGGTGCAAGGTGCAAGCCTGTTTACAGGTTTACTCGGAAGAAATTCTTGTCGGGCACAAGGTTGCAGCTGCAGCCAGTTAGACGGTTAACACCGAAACTGCACAAGTGCCAGTGTGCAATCCCAGTCAACCACAGCGCTTGAGTAGAGAAAGTATTGCAGAATGATTTCCTTGTATTTTCATAAGCAAAAAAACGGTAGAAAATGGGAAGGCCCACACAGGCCCCCTGGTGGCTGTGGCCTTCATCCACATAATAAATTGTGCAAAAGCTAAGTAAGCAGCATTAAAGTGCATTCTTTTTCCATGGATGAAGTGTTTTGAAATTGTGGGTATAAAATGTGGAAATCCAGCATGGATATTTTGCAGATAGATTTTGGCGTGCTAAGCCTTTCTTTTGTTATCTCGCCTTTTCTTTTCTAGAGAATGAAAGACTGTGACCTCACAAGGCCCTTGAAAACCTTGCATTCATTTAATTAAGTGCTTGGTAATGACAGCATCCTCAGGCCTGGGACACACTGTTTTGTTCTTGAGCTGAAGACAGCAAACTGTTTCAAAATTCCCAAAAGCAGCCAAGTGACAAGGGTGTGTGCGTGTGCGCGCACGAGAAGGGGCAAAGGGAGAAGAACAGGCTCTTTGTGTTCTGGGTTTCACAAAAATGCAAAGTATGAGGACAAAGATAACTTTCGCTTTCCCCATTTCTTATGTTTCTCTTTTTACAGAGGAGAGTGCAGCTGCTCGAAAAGATAACAAAGGAACACGAGCGATATAAGAGCAACGTGGACCAGTTTCAGCTGTGGCTGACCCAGGTGACAGAGAGATTAAACTCCTGCCTTAGTCAAGAAGCAAAATCGCCAGCAGAGAACAGAATTAAGTCATTGCAGGTACTTGAACAGTGTCGGGGGCTTTTTGTTGCGAGCGGAAAGCTTTACTCCTATTTCCTCGTCCATCCATGAACAGGTGTATTAAATGCATGCTCTGAAAGAGTTCATATGTTCCACCCAAATAGAAGCATGCATTTCAAAGATCCCGCCCCTCTGCAGCTTTGAAGCTCACAAGGCAGCCTAGGGGAAGTTGCTTGGCCTACCTCACATGTTTGTTGTGAGGATTTTTATTTTTTTTAAAAAAAGAAGAAATATTGTACCAGTGTTGGAGCCCTCAACGCTTGAATGTGCCAGAAATTGACTAGGCAGGACAGGCATTTTCATGTGGCATCCTTGAGTTCCTGCAATGTCCTGGAGCCGCGCTACACTGGGGGCATTCGGGGGGGGGGGGTTGACTTGGTCATATGTTACTGCTCAGAGCACAATTCCTTGCCTCTAAGTAAGCCCACCCAAGCCCATCAGACAGAAACACAGCAGGCCCTGCCTGTGGCCACTTAAATCCCATGTTGGCTCCACCTACTGACCTGTCCCTTGCTCTGACCACTGACTTGGTGTTCTACCACATGACCTGCTCATTGGGCATTCATCCTGATTTGCTTGCAGGGAGATAAGACGAAGCTGACTAAGTAACATTCTGGTTTGTTTGCGGGCAGGTTAGATGGTGTTGCGTCAAAGCAAGTGTTATCCCACACTTTCCTCAGAGCAAAGCGTCCAGTCTTTTGGGGAAGCGGGTTTGTTGCGCAAGACTTCCCGGTCAACTGTACTCGTGCAACCTGAATTTGCTGGTATGCAATTGAATTGCAGCCAAAAAATAGCTACAACCTGGAAGCACTCTAGGTATTTTTTTAAAAATGGAAATTGACAACTCCGGGAGGAAGAGCATTTAAAACGAAGTATTTATTAGCATTATTTGGGGAAGGGCCATAGCTCAGTGGGTAGAGCCTTGCATGCAGAACCGAGGTCCCGGGTTCAATCCTGGCTTCTTCAGGTAGGGAATTCCGCCTGAAACCCTGGAGATCCACATCCAGACAGTTCTGAGCTGGATGGGCCAATGGGTCTGACTCAGAACAATGCAGTTTCCTATGTACCTAGTAGTAGTAGTAGAATTGTAGAGTTGGAAGGGACCCCCGAGGGTCATCTAGTCCAACTAGTCCTGTGATGTCCTAGTAGCAACCTTGTCCCTCTCTGCAACTCATTCTGAACCCCTTTCTCCTGTAGGACATTGCCAAAGATGTGAAGAGTGGGGAAAAGAAATGGCGACATCTTGAAGCTCAGTCTACAGGTGTGATGCAGAACACCTCCCCGCTGGGAGCCGAGAAGTTGAAAGAGGAGCTTGAGGACCTGAAGAAAGCCCTGCAGAAGCTGAAGGTGGTCAGCACCGAGGAAGAAGAGAGGCTGCTGAAGAGCCTTAAATCTGAAAACGCCTATCATTCGCAAGCCAGGTTCTTGGAAGGCGAGGTCCAGGAGTGCCGTAAAAGCCTGAAGAGATTAGGAAGCACCTTTGAACCAGATGACAGAGTGAGAGGTGACGAAGACTTAATCACTCTGTGGAGAAAATTCATGGTGAGTGATTATTTGTCAGGGGCAGACAGGGAACAAGGAAATTGTTAAGTCCGTATTATCTGGCAGGGCTTTCTTATCTACACTTATGCATGCCCATCTGATTGAAGTTTGCAAACTTGTTTTGCTCAGGGAATTTTAAGACCAATAGGGAAGCAATTTGGAACAAGAAAATTGTCTTTTTCTAGATACTGCAAGTGCAGAATAAAAATATATGCAAATGAACCCAGTAGGATAAATTGATTTGGGGTGTGTGTGTGTGTGTGTGTGTGTGTGTGTGCATTTTAAATCATAATACCTTTGTGTTTTAAGGCAGCAAAGGCAACTCTCGCAGCAGAGGAATCAAAGGTTGAGAGACTGAAGGCTCAACTGAAGGATTTGTTCAGGTTTTCGCAAGACACGCAAGCACTTTCCGAAAGCATGATAGGCCTAATACGGGAATATCAAAGGTATTTCGAGGGGGGGTGAGGAGGACAGGGATGAGTAGCCATGGAAAATAATCTATACCTGGGAAGAGTTGATTCAAATGGGATGGTGGAGGGGGGAGGTGAACCATTTGGCTTCTATCCAGGCAGCAAAATGTCATGGATCACTATTTCGCACCTGACTCTGTTTGGTGGGATATTCGTGCAAAGCTACGGTACACCAAGTCAGTCCACTGGGTCATCTAGCACAATATATTCACTGTGCTCCATCTCCACTGCCTTGGGTGTTATGCCTCTGAATACCACTTGCTGAGAATCACAGGTGGGCAGAGTGTTGTTGTGTTCATGTCTAGCTTGCAGGCTTCCCAGAGGCATCTGCTCAGCCACTGTGAGAACAGGGTGCTATAGTAGATGGACCGTTGTCCTTGCGTCCATCTCTGTAGCAGAAAGAGGTCAAGTGGGAGATCCCATTATTGGACACATGGGGAAAGTGTTGATGGCAAGAGTCTTCCTTTTGCTGCTGACCCTTAACCGCATGTCCTTACTTAGGAAGAAATGTTTATTGGATAAAATAAGTCTTATGGCAGCACCTCACAAGGATTTTGGAAAGGGTGCTTCTCAGCCCTGTGTGGAGAGGCAAGGGATGAAATCTAGGGCCTACAAAGCAAATTGCTCTCTCACCAAACTCTGGTCCTTCCTTGAAGTACTGGATGGTCCTGCCACATACCTGGGATGTGACCTAAATAGCCTTTTGGTCTTTTCCAACCTTACTCTGGTGCTGGAGCACATCATTAGCATTTAGTTGGGAGAAAGACTCACAAAGGTTGATGCTCAGAAACATCCCTGTCTAAAATCCAGCACAGCCAATGGCAGTAAATATAGACGATGCGAAGCTGGAAAGACCAGTGGTCTGACTTAGGGTATAGTAGCTTCCCATCTTCTGCTGCTTAACCCAGCTCGCCTGCCTTTAGAGCCAAAACAGACTGTAATTTCATTTTAAAATATCAAAGCGGTTAAACTATAATAGGAATCGCACAAATATTAAAGCAGATCACCAGCTGACTATTGTGGGAAATGTCCCCACCCCCCTCTTACATCTCTGTATAAGCCTGGCAGCAAGGAATTTCCCCCCACAAACCTTATAAAGTTCATGCAGAAAGTACCTGCTTTCCACAGGAATAGGCAGTGACACCGAAGGCTCAGTTTCATGTTGGTGTCAATTGAGGGTTTTTCCACCCTACAATCAAGCGGTATATCAATTTTACGTAGTAATAATAATAATATAAATAAATAAAAACTTGGGAGGCAAACACTGAAACTCCTACAGATGATCTCAGCGATGGTGCTAAGATATTCTTTAGAAAGTCCATACAATAACCTGGACCCAAGTTGTTCAGGGCTTTTCCAATTAAAACAAAGGCCTTGAACCTAGCTCAGTAGTCAGTGGGCAGCCAGTTTTAAATCACATAATTTGTTCCAGTGGCGAGGGTGGGAAGAAGGATGCTTCTCCTCTAGCTACCTTGCATGGCATCCTGCCCTCCTTCCTGTCTATTCTCAATGCCAGGTGTTGGCAGTTTGCTTTGAAAGTTGAGCAAAACCACTTCTCCTGCTTGCCTGGGTGACATCTGCCCTAAGAGCCAGCTTGTTCTGTAGGTCACTGTTAGTGCTGTTAGTCTCTAGGTTAGGGCTGCCCATTTATACTTTGAATCCTTGTCTTGAAATGTTCTGTGCCTTGTTTGTCATCCTTGAAGACAGACAGTACAGAGGTAGCAGTAAGAGTAGTGAATTGCTAGACAGGGCCCTTCTCTCCAGTTTTGCTGGGCTAATTTCTTTCCTGTCATAGATTTTTGGGTACACCTTTCCTGCCAGCTTCTAATAGCCAACCTCCTGTTTCCTACTTACATTCAGCCGGGATAGGCAGGAAATCCAGCCTCTCTCTCTCTCTCTCCCTCTCCCTCTCCCTCTCCCTCTCCCCCTGAGCTTTGGCAAAAGACTTGTACTTCCAGGCTAACTGGAATCAGGAAGTGACGAGCATATAGCCTACACCTTTCCAGACTTGGAGGAAAGATTATCCGTCTTGCAAAGGCGCGGTTAATTTTGTTTGCGTCTGAAAAGCTGTCTTCCTTATGTCAAGTGCAGAGCACGCTGGCAAGCTGAAAGAGGTTTGTCTTTATTAAATGGGTCGTTTCAGGAAGGCGAAGCAGCAGTTCAGATTTTAGGAAGCAAGTCTGGGATGCTTTCCAATGAGGAGTAGCAAGGAAAAAGAAAACTCCAACGTTTGCCAACGCAGAAATAACAGATTGTTGCCAGCTCGCTGCTTTGCAGGAACTGGCAAATCCTTAAGGGGCAGGAGCGGAAGAAAGAACAGCAAAGGTAGTTGTCGCAGGGCCTCCCGCCCTCCAAAACTAGTTTGAGGGCAACCTCCTCTTATTGTATAAAAAGGGAAATGAGAATGTTGCTGTGCGGTGTCAAGCGAGATGAAAACCCCTCACTGTCTCTAGTGTTTAGCTAAAACTTACAAAAGGTTTCTCCCAGGGAAAATTAACATCAGGGAGATTTTTTTTCTGCAAAGATGTTTCTCCATTAAGATTGGCAGCTGCATCTGGCCAGGTTCCATCCAGCTAGAGAACGGGGAGGAAAGAGAAAAGTGTTTTGCCAGTGTTTGTAAAGCAGCAAGTTTTGGGGAAGTCGTTGCTGGTTTCTGCCTGTCTAGGTCGGAGTGGAAGGGGCATAGCTCAGTGCTGGAGCATCTGCCAGGCATGCAGAAGATCCCGGGTTCAATCCCCAGCATCTCCGGACAGGACTGGGAGAGACCTCTTGAGTGCCACTGCCAGACAGTACTAGCCATGATGGCTGTGCTCTGCCTCCACTGCCAGAGGCTTTGTGCCTCTGAATTCCTGTTGCTGGGAATCGTAGGTGGGCAGAGCGCTGTTGCACTCATGTTCTGCTTACAGGCTTCCCACAGGCATCTAGTTGGCCACTGTGAGAACAGGACGATGGGACTGATGCAGCTGATCTCAATGTAGACAATGCTGAGCTAGGCGAACCAGTGGTCTGACTCGAGCCATCTTTGTTCCAGTTGCACAGGCCTGCTTATGGTAATTCCACAAGGCAGGTGCACCAGGAAGGAATGTGCATCTTGGTATCTTAAAAAAAAAGGGGGGGGTTGTTGATCCTCTGACTGGCAGAGGCAGCTGCCCAGAAGCAAGAAAACAGGTTTATTATGAAGCAGAGACTCAACTGCTTTGTGTCAAAAGAGCAAAACACAGAGGGCATTGACCATTTGGCTTCCAATTAAAAGGAGAAGCCATGCCTTCTCTCTCTCTCTCTCTCTCTCTCTCTCTCTCTCTCTCTCTCTCTCTCTCTCTCTCTCTCTCTCTCTCTCTCTTCAGCTTTGTAGCATAGTTCTCTGTCTGTTTTTGCAGCCTGAAGCAGAAGACGTTTAAAATGAGCACCGAGACTGAGACAGAACTGAGGCAGCGCTTTCAAAACCCCGTGAGAGAGTTCCAGCTGTGGAAGCCATCGGCTCAGAGGCTCCTGGACACGGCAGCGAATGTCTCTGACTCGGCCTTGACAGACGCTTTTCTGCATCAGATAGAGGTGACAAGACCCTAAAACTTGGTCAAGCACAGGACCTAAAAGCCTAAAACTTGGTCAAGCACAGGACCTGTTTGTTCACACACATACAAAACAAGGAGACGTGACATTGATGTTTCTGCAACCCGCTGGGCAGCCCCCGTTAAAGGAACGCTTCTCTGCTACTATAGGAGACAACATTTATTATTAAATAATTACATGCTGCTTAATTCCCGGGTGACTCCCGAGCCATTTCACGAAACATAAAAACCAATTGCCCGATGCTGTTAAAATACAGAACAATTAAAAGCACACACCATAATTAAAACGCACAATGAAACAGTCCCATTAAAACATAAAAATATAAATGGCCATGATTAAAATGTGCAGCAAAACAACCCTGTTTGTTTTCAACCTGCAGTAATGGCTGTCATTATGATAAGAGCCATAAGTTCTGTGCATGGAAACACACCTCCCTTTCTCCACAAGTCAGCAGAATGTATCTGTGAGGAATAATAATAAGTATTTATTTATTTATTTATTCATTCATTCATTCCCCACCCATCCGGCTGGGTTTCCCCAGCCACTCTGGGCAGCTCCCAACAGAATATTAAAACACAATAAAACATCAAACATTAAAAACTTCCCTAAAGAGGGCTGCCTTCAGATGTCTTCTAAAAGTCCGATAGTTGCTTATTTCCTTGACATCTGATGGGAGGGCGTTCCACAGGGCGGGCGCCACTACCGAGAGGGCCCTCTGCCTGGTTCTCTGTAGCATTGCTTCTTGCAGTGAGGGAACCGCCAGAAGGCCCTTAGCGCTGGACCTCAGCGTCCAGGCAGAACGATGGGGGTGGAAACACTCCTTCAGGTATACAGGACCGAGACCGTTTAGGGCTTTAAAGGTCAGCACCAACACTTTGAATTGTGCTCAGAAACGTACTGGGAGCCAATGTAGGTCTTTCAGGACCGGTGGTATATGGTCTCAGTGGCCACTCCTAGTAATAATAATAATAATAATAATAATAATAATAATAATAATAATAATAAAAAATTTATACCCCACCCATCTGGCTGGGTTTCCCCAGCCACTCTGGGCAGCTTCCAACAAAACATTAAAACACAATAATCTATTAAACATTAAAAGCTTCCCTAAACACCCTAGTCACCAGTCTAGCTTCCGCATTCTAGATTAGTTGTAGTTTCCGGGTTACCATGAAGGTGGTTAGAGGTGGACAAGTTGTCTTTTAGGGAAGAATTCCCATCGCTACGATCTTCTCACCAAGCAATCTCTCATAAACGACTCAAGAATCCCAGGCCACAGTTTGAAAGCTATAGAAGATTTAAAGCCTTAAACAGCCTGGGGCCAGGTTACTGGTGTGTGCACTTAAGAGCAGAAGTTCCCTACCAGATCAGGCCAAAGGACCATCGATTCCCAACATCCTATTCTCGCCGTGGCCAACCAAAGCTGCTAGCAGAATCTGTATGCAGCAGTGCATTCCCTACTTGCGATTCCCAGAAATTGGTATTCTGCTTCATCCAACGGTTGGAGACAGAACATAGATTCCATAGCTAGTAGCATTTTTTTCGCCCCAACTAGTACAAATCTACCCGGTCCCTGATATTGAGATCTGAGAGCTCTGTTTTCTGACCAGTCATCATTGAGAACATTTATACCATAGCCTTTTCTCAGTGAGCTCACGGTGGCAACCAATGTAAGTTAAAGCAATAACTTAGGAGTTTTAAAAACAAGCTAAGAACAGCAACAGTTATAAAATACCAAACCCAAAGGTCATACCTTGGGTTAAGTACGCTTCAGGTTAAGTACGGACTTCCAGAACCAATTAAGTACTTAACCTGAGGTACCACTGTATCCACTATCACATTCCATTGGACTTGGAAGCAAGGATTTTATTGGTGGACACAGGGCCTTTTTGGTGTTGGCACCACAGCTGGGGAATTTTCTCTTCAGAGAGATCTGCCCAGCCTGTTCCTGTTTTCAGATGGGCTTTGAAAATGTTTCATTTCCTGGAGGCTTTTATATGCTGGGCTCTCATATTTTCATGCGTATTGCTGCATTTTTTACATGCGCTGGACTTTAATTGTGGGGTTGGTGTTATTTTGGAAAACAGTGTACAAATTATTCATGTAAAAATGTGTTCTCCCCTGTAGGCATTTCTGGCCGAAAGCTCCCGCTTTAAGGAGCAGCTCATGATGTTGCAGATGAAGAAAGATTTCCTGGGCAGCATTTTCGAGGCAGAGAGAGCAAAGTCACTCCTGGCTGAAGCAGTTGATGCTGCAAAGGAAACGGAACGCCTGCACAAAAGTCTGCTTCAGAGCAAAATCAGGTTGCAGGTGAGACTTTGCTCTTAGGCCACGGGATGAATTCTGTGTTTTGGGACCATGAGTCCTCTTGTTATTTGAAACACTTGAATGCCTGTGTGTGAGTCTGGCAGAGGAGCAGCGGAAGGGAATCATGCCAAAGTGTGTGGAATAAAAAAGCAATCTTCTCTCTCTCTTCGGTTAGGCTTTGGTGTCTCAGCATAAAGACTTTGATGTGGTCTTCGAGCCTTTGCAGAAGAAATTGTCTGCTATCAGAGCCAAGTTGGAGGCAGAGAAGGAACCGTTGCCTGACCTGGCGGGCAAAGAAGCCCGGCTGCAGAGGCTACAGGTAATTGGACGGTTCATGTTCAGAAGAATTCTGTTCTGGTGTATGTCATTACTAAGGCAAAAGAGCACCATCAATGCACAAGGTGTTTTTGTGGAGTCACGGGAGCGAGAGATCCCATGTAGTGTAGTGGTCAGTGCATTGGACCTGGAGTTGTGAGACTTGGGTTCAAATCCCTACTCAGCCACAGAGCTTACCGGATAGCCATAGGCCAGTCACTCTTCCCTTGTGTCTATTCTACTTTGCAAAGTTGCTCTGAAGATAAAAGGAGAGAGAGCATGTCCACCAGCCTGTCTGTTCATAGGAAAGGTAGGATAATTAATTGCAATCCCTTCATTTGGAAAGCTGAGACTCTGAGGAGTTTTCCTTACCTCTGTACCATTTCTGTATGTGCACCTCTGCACATCTTGTCTGATGTCTTTGCAAGGCTCTCATTCTCTTCTACACATATATAGTAATGTACAGAAGAGACTTCTATGTGACAGTGTGCAGGGCAGTTGCTTTGACTGCAGAAGGCTGTTGGTTTAATCCTTGGCATTGCCACTTAAAGGATCTCAGGTAGCAGCTAGACTGGTGACCGCTGAGACCATATAACATATATTGGCTCCCAGTACGTTACTGAGCACAATTCAAAGTGTTAAGCCCTAAACGGCCTCGGTCCTGTATACCTGAAGGAACATCTCCACCCCCATCGTTCTGCCCGGACACTGAGGTCCAGCGCCGAGGGCCTTCTGGCGGTTCCCTCACTGCAAGAAGCAAAGCTACGGAGAACCAGGCAGAGGGCCTTCTCGGTAGTGGTGCCCGCCCTGTGGAATGCCCTCCCATCAGATGTCAAGGAAATAAACAACTGTCTGACTTTTAGAAGACATCAGAAGGCAGCCCTCTTTAGGGAAGTTTTTAATGTTTGCTGTTTTATCGTGTTTTTAATATTTTGTTGGGAGCTGCCCAGAGTGGCTGGGGAGGTTCAGCCAGATGGGCAGGGTATAAGTAATATATGATGATGATGATGATGATGACAATCCTCACCAGGCATTATTCATGAGCGGGTGGGACCAGAGCCGGTTGAGAATCCTGACCCCCAATGGCAGCTAGTCCCTCCCCCTCATGCCGCCATATATTAGCCCTGCCCCCTGACTAGCTCTGCCCCCCTGATGTCAATGCTTTCAGTGCAAATGTCTCCAGGAAGGGAGACTTCCCATGCGTCAACTTGTGCAATGTGACATCTTCTCCAGGTCATCCAAGGAGACATGACAGAGTGTGCTGTTCAAATCGAAGATCTGGAAAAACTCGCACAGTCCGACCCAGCGCAGATTAATAAAACCAAGCAGCTTTCCTCCAGCTATCAAATACTGAAGAGGTCTTTGGAGGTAAATCGGGTTCTGCTCAATGTTTTGCTTTGTGGCATAGTTTGCATCGCTGCAGCTGTTTCTCTACATGTTCCAGCCAGGCAAAAAACGCTGGCGTGGCTGTGGGAGACTTTCAAGGGCTAGATGGAGGAGACTGAACGGCCTCATTTGGTCCCTTGGCCTAAGGCTGTCCACCACTGCTTTACCTCCCCCACCACCCCACAGTTGCTATTTTCATTTGTGCTAATGCAAATAGTAGTGCCGGGGGGGGGGCACAGATTTTCATTACAATGGCTGCCTCCAGCCAAGTCCTGTCTGGGCCTCCACACTTTCCGCTGTGGTTTCAGGACAAATGCAAAGCCACAATTAACAGTAAGTGTCATTTGCCCCTTAAAGATCACATATTTCGCTTCTGGGGAGCCTGATCCTCTATGCATATTTGCTGGCGCTGTGGTTTAACCACAGAGCCTAGGGCTTGCTGATCAGAAGGTCGGCGGTTCGAATCCCTGTGACGGGGTGAGCTCCCGTTGCTTGGTCCCAGCTCCTGCCAACCTAGCAGTTCGAAAGCACGTCAAAATGCAAGTAGATAAATAGGAACCGCTACAGCGGGAAGGTAAACGGCGTTTCCGTGTGCTGCTCTGGTTCGCCAGAAGCGGCTTTGTCATGCTGGCCACATGACCTGGAAGCTGTACGCCGGCTCCTTCGGCCAATAATGCGAGATGAGCGCGCAACCCCAGAGTCGGTCACGACTGGACCTAATGGTCAGGGGTCCCTTTACCTTTACCTTTAAGTCTAGCTGAATTCAGTGGAAGTTATTTCCACAGCAATCCAGGATGCACTCTCAATAAGATGCAGGTGAAAGACGCCTTTAAAAAACGCAACTTTTTGTTGCTGCTCCTATGAACCTGGAAGTTTCTGTTCAGTGCTGTAAGGCTGCTGATGCGTGGGACATAAAAATCCATCTTTGTGTTTTTCCAAAGCTTTCTTGTCCCCACCACTTCAGGCATCGATCTGGCCTTTATATATTGTTGTGCAGAGAATCTTAGTACAGTACTAGATCATCCACACAGTTATTGCAGGAGGATTATAACCGCTGGAAACAAATAGCGCCGCTACCAGTGAAGTTACATAACGTATCAATTTAGCCTCTTGTGATTTGTTGGTGGGGGAATAAGGTCTACACTCGTTCTCAAAAGAAAAAACAAGCTTGCTGCAATATTTTAGTTTGATGGGCAGCCAAAATCTAAAGGTGGCGATAAAAAATGTAATGCAGAAATTTGGGCTGGGTTTTCAAGAGGGATAAAGTTGCTTGTAAATGTCAAACTCCTCTTTTAGGAAGACTTTTTTTTAAAGCACCACCATGAATGGGAACTCCTGTTTTTGTTTTTGATTTTGCCCTGCATGATGGTTTGGCTGTTTAGGTCTGTGGTTCTGAAGGGGGGGAAAGTGTGCCTTACAGCACAAAAACATATATATTTCTGTGTGCATGGGTGTGTTTATTTATTTAAAATATGTATTATTATTTAATATACAGTATATATTTTCTGGGCTTCATCCTACTTCATCAGAAAAATAAATAAATGTAGGGATGGGCTGAGCAGCAACCAATTTCATTCCATTCTGGTCTCGCTGTCACTTAGCCATAGGCTTGTTCAAACCCATTGTATGCATTTTGTACACATCTTATGCACACTTCTAGCATGAAATACAAACTTTCCAGTGCTTTCACCAGTAAAATGTGCACTTTCTATACACCTTCCACATCTTTTAAGTTCATATTCACCCCCAAAATGCACTGCAGTATCCTGAGACGGGCATAATCCTTCCGGGAGTTGCGTTCTAATCCACAAATACATTTGAGAGCATCAGGCCAGGTTAGGTCCACTGTGAAAAGCGGACCAAGCAGGTTCTCCCTCATCCCTAGGGATACAGTTGCATTGTGTATTTTTATTCCTAGAACACCACCGTGTGGCCAGTTTTAAATATGCAAGGGTTCTTTTAAACATTTGCATACTGGTTAAAAAAGATCTCATTTTACTGCTGATACAGATGTTACTTTGGTCTACCCACATTTTTCATTTATGGAAATGGTTTGCTCACATCGCCAACTTGCAGCGCAATTGTACTCATGTCTAATCTGAAGAAAGTTGAGTTCAATGTGACTTATTGCAATGTGAATGTGTACAGACTGCAAGTAAGGCTCCACCTGTACTATACATTTAAAGTAGTATCACACCACTTTAAGCAGGCATTTTAGCGCAAATTTACCCCAATAAACAAACCTGTGTGCACAAGCATTTTCTCCTAATGCAATGCATTTTTGTATGTTACCTTTTTTTAAATTATAGTTTATTTAAAAATCAATACATCAAACAATGCAAACTGACATCACATATAAAAGCTTTTATACATACACAAAGAAAAACCCCATTCTCCCCCTACACCCTACACCACCCATGTTGACTTCCTGCCATTTCTACTTTCAATAACATCTTCATTTTAATGCACCTTTTCTCCTAAAACCTGCTTTTCCATAAACACTGTTTTGCTGGCAAATTGCGTCGCAACATTTGGATAAGTGTGTATTGTTTTTTAAGGATGGCTCAGCTGTGGTTTTGGTTCTCATATCATTTTAGAAAGTGTTGATTTGATACATGTGGTTTTAAAATCATCAAACCAAATTTCTCCCCCATCTCAAGGAGTGACAATGAAACCTGGAGCTGCGTTCCAGCCCAGGACTGTGCAATATGCAGGGAGGCCTAGGAGATAACTAAAAGGGCCACCAAGACATCTCTGTTGTGACTGATTATTGATGTGGTTCTCCCTGGTGTTCTTTGTAGAACATGACAGCCCAGAGCAAGCACCACGTCCAAGCCCACTGGACATTTAATGACAAATCATCAGATCTCCTGCAGTGGCTGACGGCGACCAAACAGAAGCTGGAGTCCTATCAGGATGGCAATGGAGGGTGGAAAACGAACGACAGGGCTTTGGACTTGGAGGTGAGCAACATTTATTTCTGTGAGGGACAAGGGATATCGCGAAGTCCCTCCCCTCCTGAGTTCAAGCCCGTCCCCGAGCAAAGGGGAAAGCAGGGAGAGCTCCGATTCCAGTGGGGAAGCAGGAAGTCGTGTCCGAGGCTCAGGCAAGGTAAAGGAGCCAGGGTCCCAGGTGGGACAGGAAGGGGCAAGTAAGGGGGGAAGACCCATCCCCCCAACTCCAGAATTACGCAGGAAGAGGAGGGGCAAGAGGATGGGTCTGCCAAAGCTTTTGTGTTGGAGAAAGACGCGCCAAAAGCCATTAGGAGGTTCTGAAACCGACTGACAACATCGCTCCGTGTAAATAGCAATGACTTGAGCACTGTAAATACGCAGCACCAATAAAAGAATAAAATGCAGAGCTGCGTAGCGTCGTTACTCTGAAGTAGTCCACTCCGGCCACTGTGACAGCAACCTCTTAATCATTTTTGGGCTACTTTGGAGTTGCCGGGATGAGCGTGTCCGAGGCGGAGAAGTGGCGGCAGATCGCTGAGCAAGCCCAGCTAGAACTGCAACAGCTGTCGCTGCAGGCGCAGGGAGAATTGAAGGCAGCTAAAGAGGAGACTAAGAAGGTCCAGGACGACCGGCTACAACTTGCGGAACAGGTGAGAGAGCTCCAGGAAAAAGAGCAGCATTTAAGGGCGGTGGCGGTAGACCTCCAAAACAAGCTGGATGCAGAGAAAAACAAGGCGGGAGGGGCTCCCCAAGTCCAAGTGCTGCCAGGAAGGAGAGCAGGGACCCTTGTAAGCAAGTTCAATGGAGACCCGAAGGAGTTTCAGGGCTTTGAGACTGAGATCGTGTATGCTCTTGAGCTGCACCAGAATGAGTTCCCCGATGATGAGCACAGAGTAGCGTTTATTGTGGAACATCTCACCGGAGCAGCCAGGGAGTGGCTAAGACCGTTAATCGCAACCAAGAATCCTTGCATGAAAAATGTCCAACAATTTCTAGAAGGTTTGAGGACGATGTATTCGTCCGATAGTCATTTGGACCAGACTAAGGAGGAACTGCATAATTTACGCCAAGGAAATATGACAGTTCGCGCATATTGGGCGAAATTCACCATGCTGGTGCACAGACTGGGGTGGGTTTTGGATTCGCCTCCCATGCAAGCTGCGTTTTACTTGGGTTTGAGCGAGGAGGTGAAGGATGAACTCTCGAGAGGTCCAAAGCCCAGTACTATGGATCAGCTGAGCAAAGCAGCTCTGGCGGTGGGGGTGAGGCAGGAATCCCGGTGGAACGACAAGCAAGCGACGCGCGCAAAGCGGGCTTGGTTCCCACGGTCGCAGGAGAAGCCACTCCCTCAACAACCCTTTCAAGCCACGCCTGGAGCCAGCCAGGACCAGGAGCCCATGCAGATTGATAGCGCGCGCGCGCGGGCTTTTCAAACCCCAGCGGCGCCAAGACGCAAGGAGGGAAGGGGCGGGAATTGCTTTCTCTGCAACTCACCCCAGCATCTCGTCAGGGACTGCCCACATCGCAGGGAGTGGCAAGGAAAGGCGGGAACGGTGGTACCCTCCCCCACTGACGCAGCACCACAGCAGGGAAACGGGAAAGCCTGGCTGCAGAAGACAAGGGGCAGCAGCCAGGCACGGTCAGCAGACAACAGCCCCAGCCCGCCCACCCGCACAGAGAGGTGCAGAGCCAGCCCACCCCTCCCAGAGCAGGAGTGGTTCTAGAAGTGACGCTCACGCTCCCAAATGGCTATCCCCTGACGGTCCTCGCCTTAATTGACAGTGGGGCGTCCGCCAACTTCTTCTCGAGAAGCTTTGCAGAAGAGCACCAAATCCAGCTTTTGCAGTTGGATTTTCCTCTGCACGTGGCAACCATTGACGGCAGGGAGCTGCTGGGAGGGGCCATCACACATCAAACCCCCCCCATGAGAATGACGGTGGGAAGGCACTCTGAGACACTGGCGTTCAACGTCACCACCATCTCAGACCCCCCCATCGTCTTGGGCATGAGCTGGCTGGCGCGCCACGACCCCTCCATCAGTTGGCACCAGAGGTGCATCACGTTTGGGTCAGACTTTTGTCTGGAACATTGCATGCAGCACCAACCAGGGGAGGGGCCTCCGATAGCCACGGTGGCCACCATGCATATCAAAGGGGGTGAGGCAATACCCAAGCAGTACTGGGACCTGCAGGAGGTCTTCAGCGAAGCTGAGTCCGACCACCTACCCCCGCACAGGCCTTTTGACTGCCAGATCAACCTGGTGCCAGGGGCGACGATACCCCCAGCCAAGCTGTACGCCATGTCAGACCAGGAGCTGGAGGATCTGCGCGCTTTCATCGACAAGAACCTCAAGCGGGGGTTCATCAGAGAAAGCAAGGCAGCAGGGGGCAGCCCGGTCTTCTGGGTGGACAAGAAAGACACGCAACAGCGCCGTCTTGTGGTGGACTTTAGACGGCTGAATTCGGTGACAGAGCCGGTGGCTTTCCCCATGCCCAGAGTGGATGATCTCCTGACAGCGGCACGCAGGGGCAAGATTTTCACCAAGCTGGACCTAAGGGGGGCGTACAACTTGATCAGGATCCGGGAAGGAGATGAATGGAAAACCACGATGTTCACGCCTCTGGGCTCTTTTGAATATCTGGTGATGCCCTTCGGTTTGCAAGGGGGCTCAGCATGCTTCCAGGCCTTCATGCACCACGTCCTGGGGTCCCTCCTCTTCAGGAAATGCTTGGTCTTCCTAGATGACATCCTTATCTACTCGAATGACCCAGTGCAGCATGTGAAAGATGTCAGAGAGGTGTTGCAACGCCTGAAGGAGAACCACCTGTATGTGAAGCTGGAGAAGTGCAAGTTTCACACCAAAGAGGTGGACTTCCTGGGCTACAAGCTGTCAGACAAGGGGCTGGCGATGGACAAGGACAAGGTGCAGGCCATCCTGGACTGGCACAGCCCCAGGACGCGCAAAGATGCCCAACGCCTACTAGGCTTCGCTAACTTCTACAGGAAGTTCATCAAGAACTTCTCTCGCGTTACGGCTCCCATCACGGACTGCCTGAGAGGCAAGCAGAAGTTCAAGTGGACACCAGAGGCGCAAGCAGCGTTCGAAAGCCTCAAGAGAGTGTTCGCCTCAGACCAAAACCTGTTCCATGTGGTGCAGGACGCGCCCCTACGCATTGAGACAGATGCTTCGGAAAAAGCTGTGGGCGCGATTTTGTTGCAACTGGACGCCAACAGGGAGTGGAGACCCTGTGCCTTCTTCTCCAGGAAGCTGACACAGCCTGAACGCAACTACACAGTGTTTGATAGGGAACTTCTCGCGATCTACGCTGCGTTCCAGCACTGGCGACACTTCCTGGTGGGCGCCAAGCACCCCATCCAGGTGTGCACAGACCACAAGAACCTGGAGTTCTGGAGAACTGCCAGGGTACTCAACCAGCGGCAGATACGGTGGGCAGAGTTCTTCTCGAACTTCAACTTCTCCATCCACTACATCCCGGGGGAGCAGAATGTCAGGGCGGATGCCCTCTCCCGCAAGCCAGAGTACATGGAGGAGGAGGCGCCACCAGCCCCAAGGCACATTTTCCCCCCGTCGGCATGGTCCTGCGGAGCAGCAGTGGTGAGCGAGGCAGAACTCACAGCACTGACGGCAGCGGATGAATTTGCCAACCGCATCTTCAGAGAACTGAGAGGGGGGAGGGAGCAGGCAAAAGACTTTGCAGAACGCAGAGGGCTGCTTTTCTACAAGGGTGCGCTGTACCTACCCACCACCCAGCTTCGACGTACGGTCCTCAAGCAGATGCACGACAACCCTACAGCGGGGCATTTTGGAAGGGACAAGACCACTCACCTAGTCATGAGACACTTCTGGTGGCCAGGGGTGCGGGAAGATGTTAGAGACTATGTAAGGGGCTGTACCACCTGCCAGCGGGCGAAGGTGGTCAGAGCAGCGCCACCAGGGTTGCTGGAGCCCTTAGCCACACCACACAGGCCGTGGGAAGTGGTGTCCATGGACTTCATCACAGATCTGCCTTCGTCCAGGGGTAAGACTGCAGTGTTGGTGGTGGTGGACCTCATGTCCAAAATGTGTCACTTTATACCGTGTGCCAGGGCAGTCTCGGCAGAAGAGACAGCCAAACTGTTTGTTGATCACATTTTCAGACTGCATGGATTACCTTTAAGGGTTATTTCGGATCGTGGCCGCCAATTTGTTTCCAGGTTCTGGCGGCGGCTCATGAACCTCCTGCAGGTGGAGGTCAGCTTGTCGACGGCTAGACACCCGCAGACCAACGGACAAGCGGAGAGGGTCAACGCCATTCTGCAGCAGTACCTGAGATGCTACGTCAGCCAGCGGCAAACGGACTGGGTGGATCGCTTGCCACTAGCAGAATTTGCCTACAACAATGCAGTGCACGTCTCCACAGGGGTGTCGCCTTTTAAGGCCAATTACGGGCGCGACCTCAGATCTTTCCCAGAGAGGGAGAGGGAGGAGGAGGAGGAGGAGGGCCCACAGGCTGAGGATTGGGCAGAGGAACTGGAGACGGTGCACCAGCAGCTCAGAGAACACTTGGAGAGGGCCAAGGAAGCGTACAAAAAGGGGGCAGATCGCCACAGGCGACAAGGGGAGGTCATCAGGGTGGGGGACAAGGTGTGGTTGTCCTCGGAGGGCCTTCCCACCAGAGGGAGGTGCAAAAAGCTGGCACCCAAAAGGCTGGGCCCCTTCACGGTCACGCAACAGGTAAACCCGGTGGCATACAGGCTGGCACTGCCAGAGGACATGAGGGTGCATCCAGTGTTTCATAGATCGCTGCTGTCGCCGTACAGGGAAAGCAGCAGGCTCCGAGACAGCGAACTAACCCCCGAGGGAGGGGGGGAGAGGGAAGGCAGGGAGCAACTCAATGAGGCCACGGCCATCCTGGATTCAAGGTGGGGGGTGGGGGGACTGGAGTACCTCATGGCGTGGGAGGATGCTCCACCGTCCCAGAATGAATGGGTCCCAGCCACTCAGATACAGGAGGAATTCTTGGTGGAAGAATTTCACGCCCTCTTTCCCCACAGACCCAAGCCCTGGCACATGGAAAGGGAGGGGGAGGAGGAGGAGGCACGGGAGAGCAGCTCACCATGGCGCTGGGAAGCGGAGTTTGAGGAACCAGAGGATGAGGTATGGGTGTCACCGAGATCCACCCAGTCAGAGGAAGGAGCAGATTGGCAGAACGTTTTTACCCCCACCAGCTCAGACGCCACGGACTTTTTGGGATTCCCGTCCTCCCAGGCGGAAGGGGGGGGCTCGCAGGACTGGGGGGAGGTGTTCACACCAACGGGCTCGGAGAGCACCGAGTTTTTGGGCTTCCAGTCGTCACCGACACATGGGGGGGGCCTGGGGAGGGGTGAAGGAGAGCTTGGGAGGGGGGTGGATGTGAGGGACAAGGGATATCGCGAAGTCCCTCCCCTCCTGAGTTCAAGCCCGTCCCCGAGCAAAGGGGAAAGCAGGGAGAGCTCCGATTCCAGTGGGGAAGCAGGAAGTCGTGTCCGAGGCTCAGGCAAGGTAAAGGAGCCAGGGTCCCAGGTGGGACAGGAAGGGGCAAGTAAGGGGGGAAGACCCATCCCCCCAACTCCAGAATTACGCAGGAAGAGGAGGGGCAAGAGGATGGGTCTGCCAAAGCTTTTGTGTTGGAGAAAGACGCGCCAAAAGCCATTAGGAGGTTCTGAAACCGACTGACAACATCGCTCCGTGTAAATAGCAATGACTTGAGCACTGTAAATACGCAGCACCAATAAAAGAATAAAATGCAGAGCTGCGTAGCGTCGTTACTCTGAAGTAGTCCACTCCGGCCACTGTGACAATTTCCTTGTGATGTCATGACCAAGCTGTGCAGGTGACAAATCCACCTGCACCCACCTGGTGTCCTCCAGGTGTTTCTGACTACAATTCCCAACAGCCCTAGCCAGTATGGCAAATGGTCAGGGGTGGAGAAAATTGTAGTCGATCGACATCTGGAGGGCCACAGGTTCCCTATACCTATCCTTGGCTTAG
This sequence comes from Zootoca vivipara, assembly GCF_963506605.1. Lineage (NCBI taxonomy): Eukaryota > Metazoa > Chordata > Lepidosauria > Squamata > Lacertidae > Zootoca > Zootoca vivipara. The sequence continues at coordinate 19,436,933 of NC_083276.1, forward strand.
AACAGGGGTTTCCAAACTAAGGCCCGGGGGCCGGATGTGGCCCAATCGCCTTCTAAATCTGGCCCGCCGATGGTCTGGGAATCAGCATGTTTTTACATGAGTAGAATGTGTCCTTTTATTTAAAATGCATCTCTGGGTTATTTGTGGGGCATAGGAACTTGTTCATTTATTTTTTCAAAATATAGTCTGGCCCCCCACAAGGTCTGAGGGACAGAAGACCGGCCCCCTGCTGACCCCTGGCTTAGAATGAAGGTGAGGAACCTCGGGCACAGGGCCTAATGTGTTCCTCCAAGCTTCTCTGTCTGGCCCTTGGGACTGCCTCCAGATCACATCCCTTCCTCGGTCACACGCTTGCCAAGCCACACTTCTCACCAGCCCTTGTTCTGTGCCCTTCTCAAGTGATAAAGGCTCTTGCTTGCCTGGAGCAGCGTTTCTCAACCACTGTTCCGCGGCACACTACTGTGCCGCGAGACGGTGGCTGCTGTGCCGCAACGTGAGGCAACGAGAAGGGCGATTTGCGGCCGCCAATAGGCAGCGCTGACCCGCCGGAAAGGAAGCCGGCCGGGTCAGTCTGGAGGGCGCGAGGGCGCGAAGGGTGTTCCTCCGTCATCTCCTCGCGCTCGCTCCCTGAGCGAGGCAGCGCTTCATGGCCGAGGCCGCCTCCTCGCGCTCTCCCCGCGCACTCAATGGAGAAGGCAGCGGCGCAGGGCGGCGGGGACTCTGGAGCAGCAGCAGCCCCATCCAGCGGCGGCAGTAACAGTAGCAGCCGCAGCAGCAGCCACCCCACCTCGGCGGGCTCCTCGCCGTCCTCCTCCGCCAGCTGGGGAGGGCTCTTGGGCCGCCAAGGAGCAGCGGCGGCTACACCAGCGGGGAGGCCGGAGGGAGGCGGCGGTGGCGGCAGCAGCAGCAGCCCCAGCTCAGCCGCGGCCAGCCCAGGAGGGAGCGGGGGGCTGGCGGCAGGCAGGACGACGGAGGCGGTGCTCGAGGGCTCTCTCAGCAAGTACACCAACCTCATCCTCCCTATTCCTCAGTCCCCCACCCATTCCCAACCCCCAGGATTTGCCCCGTCTTTTAATGGTGGTGTGCCGTGTGATTTTTTTGACGGAACAAGTGTGCCGTGGCCCAAAAAAGGTTGAGAAACACTGGCCTGGAGGAAAGGGTGGAGAAATGTGAATGTGTGTGCATTCACTTTTGCATGACTTTTGCTGTACAAAACAAAGAATTACATCCATTGACCCACCCCCACCTTTGCCTCTGGCTGGCTTTTCCAACCAACCTTGCACCCCTAAAATGTTGCCCTCAAGGAAACGCAGCTGAAAGGGGTTCCCCATCCCAGGTGCAGATGGATGTGTGGCTGATCTAGCAGGGGGTCCTCTTCTGTTTCCATTTACAAAAGCATCACCTGTGCATAGACTGTTAGCATCCGTCTGTTGGAGAGTTACAGCGTCTGCTGTACCTGTAGAGACTGATTCTGGAGAGCCATGTTTTGTTGCAGCTGGGGCAGATGAAGGCGTCCAGTAATGCTGCTGCAGATGCACCGTGGCATTTCTTCCCTCTGCGCTTCTCTCAGTGGCAATTCCTCCTCTGTTCACTGCTATGGATGCACAGCCTATCTGTCTTTCATGGCACTGCGGTTGTCTGCAAGGATTCCCATATGGTGGGGTTAATGCTGCCAGCCTTCATGCCACATTTGCAGATACCTTTGTAACACAGAGTTGGTCTACCACCAGGCCTAGTGCTGGAAGCCAGCTCCCCATAGAGCACATCCTTGGGAATCCTGCCACCTTTCATTCTGTGGACATGACCAAGCCAGCATAGATGTTGCTGAGACATGCTGGGAATGTGGGCTTGGGAGACCACACCTTTGTTTGAGACTCTTTCCTGCTATGTGATGCCCCAAATCTTCCTGACACATTGCATATGGAAGGCGTGGAGGCATCGCTCCTGGCGGGTGTAAGTCGCCCACGACTCACATAAAGCAGCATGCTCAAGACGCAAGCCTGGTAGACCTTCATCTTGGTGTTGGACATTAGCATCACATACTCCCATACCCTTTTGGAGAGGCAAGCCATTGCCGCAGCTGCCTTGCCAATATGCTTGTCCGGTTCAGCGTTGATGGAGAGATACTTTGGTGGCGTCTACATGATTCTGCGTGTTGTTCCCTGTGCCTTTCAGAGGCTGCAAAGTGAGTTTCCAGACAGAGAGATTCAGTTGCACCTCACTGAAGCCCATGGGCAGCTGGTCGGAGAAAACTCTTCGTTGGAAGGTGCTGAGAACATCCAAGCCAAAGTGAAGAGGCTAAAGGAATCTTTCGAGTCTCTCGAAGGCATGGTGTCAAGGTAGGCGGATAGGCAGCTCTGATGTTTTGCACTCCAAGTTGGCTGGCACAGAGGACGGATGGAGAAAAAGGGCAGGTGAAGCCGTGGTTGCATTGTTAGCTCCCATTTTCTCAACAGTTTGAAAGGTCTGTGTAGCTCGTGGGCTTCCAAGAGGCAGCTGCTTTGGTTATCATGAGAACAGAATGCTGGACCGAATAGGCCTTTTGACTGATCCAGCAAAGCCAGGGCCGGCTCTAGGTATAGTCCCGGTGGCGCGGGGCGGCAGGGCACCGGGTCGGCAGGCGGGAACCATGCTGCGCACTGCGAGGGTGAGGGCGCTGGAGCGATCTCCGCGCCTCAGCGCCAGGGTGCCCGACCTGCTTGAGACTGCCCTGAGCAAGGCTCTTTTTATGCCCTTAGGTAGCATTTCCAGTTTGGGGACTGCCGATCCTCATTTGACAATGTCGCTCAGCCTTGCAAAAAAGCCCACTAAAGTTACTAGCCTGCAAAAGTTGCTGGCTGTGGCAGAGGCTTCCCTCCCCTGCCGGTCAGCTCAGTTTCTTTTCTAGTTGCAGAGGAGCGATGGAGGACTCTGTTCCTCCTCCACCAGCCTGTTCATTCGCCTGCTGGCAGTTCCATGTTGCCCATGGCTCCTCAGCAAGTGCTTAAGTAACAGTTCTGATATAGACATGGCACAGGAAGCAGCAGGCAGAGGGGCTTCCTTTCTGAGGAACTGCTGCATGAAAGCTCCAAAATCCTGCAGCAGTGGTTCTAGTGTGGTCAAACTGTTTATCTAAATGCATCCCACAGTTTATAAAGCTGTATCCTGGTAACAAAGGAACCCAGCAGCGTTTGTGCTCTATGGAAGCCTACAATCAGGAACCAATTCTCCTCCAAAATAGGCCCTTTTTATTTTCCTAAGTAGAAAGTAGAAAGACGTTTCTGTTTTCATAAGGTGCATTTAAAGTACATTTCCCCACCCTCCCACGAATCCTAGGAACTGTAGTTTTCCCCTTACAATTCCCAGGGTTTTTTGGCTCAGGGGAAAGTATGCTTTAAATATATTATGCTTTTACACATGTTGGAAGCCACCCAAAGTGTCTGGGACAGGGCACAGATTTATTATTATTATTATTATTATTATTATTATTAACAGTGCTTTTTTCTGGGGGTACGCAGGGGTACCCCTAAACATACCCCTAATCATTTTGTGAATCTAAGTTTGACCTCCAGTAATTCGATGAGTAGGAAAATGAGAGTACCCCTAAACATTTTTTTATAAAAAAGTAGATTAATAATAATAATAATAATAATACATAGCCATAAACTTAAATGATCTTCCCACACTTAATCCTTTTCTGTGTGTGTGCATGTGTTTCTGCTCCAATATTTAATCACTTAAGCTCCAATAATTAAGCATTAATTTATAGATCTTTCCCAATGCAGCTGAATAATAGCATCTAAGTCTTTATGAATCATTGTGGGGTTCTGGGAATCTGAGCTTTTCCCCCCTTTCCTTTATCCATAACTTTCCTGGCAAGTTGTATGCTTTTCTCTTGTGCCCAGACTTTCCCCCGCACACACACACACACACACACACACACACACACACACTTTCCAATCTAAGTAGCTCTTTCTTTCCCCACCTGAGCCTGTCAGGTTTCCTCATCAGTTCAGAAACCATCCGTGGATTGTAACCGTTTCCTAATCACAGCTACGAGCGCTCTGCTAGAACAATCCCCCAGAAAGTAACAATCCATTTAAAAAGTGGCCTTAAAATGGCAAGACCATGTCCAGGTAGAATGAATAAAATCCGCTGGCAGGAACTTGTCACGGTATCTTTTACATCTCTGCTTCGTCCCGTGATGCCGCTGTGCTTGTGCTGTTTGGGAGCTGGTGAGAAAGCTTATCCAAGCAAGGTCATCCATGAATCAAGATGAAGGCAGGGATTTAATGCCACAGTCTTCTGGTCGTTCCCAGCGCAAACATTTCTGTGTGCCAGACAGAACGGTTCCCCCCCTCCTCCCCCCGTGCACTCATCTCGGGGTTCTCCTGTCATTCCGGAGTAGATTGGGGGGGGGGTTCTAACTACCCCATGCTCCTTCCATCCCTCCTCCTGATCTGACCGCTCCCTCGAGGACACCAGCTCAGGGCTCATGACAATACCGGCCACAGCTCAACACGCTATGAAGTGGACTGCTGCCCATGGAAATCTTTAGTAAGCTTAGCCTTAACGGTTTAGTTTGTGGTCCCAGGATGAATAAGGGAGGCAGTGTGTTTTATAAATGTTACAAGCCTTAGCTTAACTATCTCTTCCTTCCCACCCTTCTTCGGTTTGACCATAGTCTCCTCCAGAAAATCCACGCAAACAGGACAACTGTAGATGCCGGCAAGAAAACAAGCTTTTCAGCCAACATGTCATCCCATGGTTTTGCCATTCGCTCTACAGAAGATCTCAACCACTCCTTGGTAAGAAAAGCATTTTAGTCACCTTTTTGCTATGACTTAAGTTTTGTGCAACAGGGCTAGCAAAGGAACGAGCCTCTGTAGCAATTTCCCAGCTGGGGTCATAAAGGTGAGAACCTGTTTCAGCCAGAGTGTCGTGTTCCCTTGTGTTACCTTGCTTCTCCAGACACTAGGTCAGGGTTTCTCAAACTTGGGTCTCCAGCTGCTGTTGGACTACAATTCCCATCATCCCTGACTGCTAGTCCTGCTAGCTAGGGATGATAGTCCATAATCTGCTGGAGACCCAAGATTGGGAAACCCTGCTATAGTTCTCACCAACTTCTGAGGATGGAAATCAGACTGGCTCAGACTTGCCTTTGTCAGGAAGCGCATTGTAGATTTGTACCTGTGTAAGATGAGGGACGCGGGTGGCGCTGTGGGTTAAACCACAGAGCCTAGGGCTTGCCGATCAGAAGGTCAGCGGTTCGAATCCCCACGACGGGATGAGCTCCCATTGCTCGGACCCAGCTCCTGCCAACCTAGCAGTTTGAAAGCACTTCAAAGTGCGAGTAGATAAATAGGTACCGCTCCGACGGGAAGGTAAACAGTGTTTCTGTGTGCTGCTCTGGTTCTCCAGAAGCAGCTTTGTCATGCTGGCCACATGACCTGGAAACCGTACGCCGGCTCCCTCAGCCAATAATGCAAGATGAGCGCCACAACCCCAGAGTCGGTCATGACTGGACCTAATGGTCAGGGGTCCCTTTACCTTTAGGATGCTAAATCTTTGTTCAGTGTAGGCAATATGAACTGGGCTCTTCTGTCTGTTATTTTTGCTTCGCCCAATTGGTGCTTGGTAGGGAGAACGGTGTGTGTGTGTGTGTGTGTGTGTGTGTGTGTGTGTGTTTCACAAACTCAGATCTACCAATAGGCCAAGTGAGCTGGCCACCTCAGAGGACAGATGCTGAGGGATTTGTGAGGGCAGCAGCACCCCAACCCCTACCAAGAAAACCCTCCTGAGCACCTCAGTCATTCACTTGTCTTAAGTGACAATGCTGAGTGTGCCACAAAAGCTGCTCTGCTGCACCCCCTAAGCTGGCCTGTGTGCTCTCAGTTACAGAGGCAGATGCTGTCCGTTTGCCAGTGTGGAATTGATATTTAGCTGCCAGCGCAAAGCTCGTCTCTTTTGCATTGTACTGCAAACATAGGAAGCTGCCTTAAATTGAGTCAGTCCATTGGTCCACCGAGCTCAGTAATGTCCACACTGACCGACAGCAGCTTTCCAGGTTTCAGGTTGAAGTCTTTCCCAACAATACCTGGAGATGCCTGGGATTGAACTTTCTGCAAACAAAGCCGCTGCTCTACCACTGAGCTTTGGCCCTTTCGCCAAGGAGGGAATACGAAGAGGTGGCTTTTCCTGTATGCAGGGGCTTAGCTCCAACACGATGGGTGCTGGAGCTCAAATCTAGTCTCATAAACTCCCACCTTCTGCCTTTTATTCCCAGTCCTAACTGGGACAGGCAGCGGTTACTCAATAGGGGAGGAAATGTACTCTGCAGATGGCAATTGGCACGCTCTTTTTTTATTGCCATTGCTTTACATGTTCCAGGACTGACCCCTGACATTGAAAATAGGTGGCAGGACAGAGTGTGCAGGTGCTGGGTCTGAATGTTGGAGAGAGCCCTGGTTCAAATTAAGTCCTGATTTTGCAGCAGTCCCTTTTTCTTCTTCTTTTTTTTGAAAAAGAGGCCCATGCTGCTTTTTGTTTTAATTCCGAGTGTGTTTTCTGCAGTTTACAACTCTTCGTTCAGCCATCAAACTTTTTAATAGGGAACCTGGGGCCATATTCACAGCGGGTGTAGCTTGTAACACTGACATTCAACCAAACGGCAAACACCTTGGGAACGGAGCCTGTTCTCGGCTCTGAAATCTTTTGAATGTGAAAAGCGCCGCCTTTTCCAGTACTGTAAAAGTCCTTCTTAGCGTCCTCCCTAAACTGGGGATCTGCGTTCATTTCGGAGCGAATGAAGAATGGAATCAAATGGGACCCACACTGTGTTCAGGGAAACATCATTGCAGATCAGAGAACTCCTTCTTGAGCTTTGCGTTCTGCTCCTTGGTGGCAGCTGGTGGGAAATCTTTCTGCCCACCAACAAGCATACGAAGGACAACCTTTTGGCATCTTCCTGCCCCCCTCAGAACCAAATTTCAATCTAACCTAGCAGCAACTTTGGGGCACATTTATAACGGCAGCATTGGGTTACATTGTGGGTTGAGCAGAGAGGTTTAAGATCTTTCTGCCCAGTCCTGTGTCACAATAGGACTAATCCTCAAGAATCAACTGTGGGGGTTTCTCTGTGCATGTGCCCCCCAGAAGGCAATGTGACCCTTGGGCTGAAAAAGGGTTAGTCACTCCTGCTTTAAACTTTTTTTTCCACTCCACCAATCCAGTTTAAAAAATCAAATAGTGCCCCAGCCTAATTATTATTATTTATTATACAGTGGTACCTTGGTTGTCGAATGGCTTGACTCCGGAACAAATCGGCTCCCAAATGCCACAAACCCGAAAGTAGGTGTTCTGGTTTGTGAACATTTTTCGGAAGCTGAACATCCGACACGGCTTCCGCTTGAGTGCAGGAAGCTCCTGCAGCCAATCGGAAGCCGCGCCTTGGTTTTCGAACAGTTTCGGGAGTTCAACGGAGCAGATTAAGTTCGAGAACCAAGGTACCACTGTATTTGTATGCCATCCTTCATCCATATATCTCTGGATGATTTGTGTCATTAAAATACAAGTTTAAAAACACAAAGTCTACCATATATAAATAAAAATGTAAAATACCAAGTTGTGTATGCTCAGCTTGCTCCGAAACTGCTTGACTGAATTAGTTGAAATTTTGACACAATGTTGCAGTCCAATACGGGAGTGTTTGTATAAACTTAGATTGTACAGATGTCACACCTATCACAGGTAAAAACATGCTTTTTTGGATTATTATTTTTTGGAAAAAAACAGAGAAACAGGGACAGGAGAGGTTGCAAAACATTGCCCTCTAGCGGTGACACCACTGGTACTGCAGCTAGAAAACCTTCCCTCTCCAAAGCAGCTCAGCTCAGGTTTGCAGCCTGGGCTGAATGGAGGTGCAGGCTCGCCTCGGTGGGGGGAGGACGGGATCAGGATAGTTCATGGGTCGGGAAGGGGTGGGGGGAGTCACAGGGATAAGCCACAGCAACGCGTGGCTGGGTACTGCTAGTACATAATAAAAGCAAACCAAAACAATAATCTCACACCACCTCCCACAAACACATTTTAAAGGATACAGGATGTTAGTCAGCCAAAGGCCTGGTTGAAGGGAAACATTTTCGCCTGGCACCTAAAGGCGTCTAATGAAGGCACCAGGAGAAACTCCCTGGGAAGAGCATTCCACAAATGGGATGACAGAAGACAAGATAAATGAATGATTTGTTTCATAGCTGACTCTGCTGGGCATGGGATACAACTAATCAATAACTCATGGGCAAAAGTGCATGCTCTTGACTTCTACATTTGTGTCTTTTGCAATTGTTTCTGCAACCCAGGAGAACATGGCCAAAGAGGAAGATACTGATGATCTCCAACTCATTAAGAACTTTGAGCAGTGGCTGCAAGAAGAAAATGCCAAGCTGTCCGAAATTCTCGCCCGGAAACCATCCGGTGGCGAAGAACTTAAAGCAAGACACAGCAAGTTAAAGGTTTGTTCCGCTCCACAATGCTGCATTAATTTTGCATTACTGTATGGTGTGCTTGCATGTGTGCTTGAGAAGACATCCCAATCTGGTCTGTTGCAATGGGACAGGGACATAAGGGATAAGCTGCCTTATGACAAGTCACAGCGTTGGTCCGCCAAGCTCAGCATTGACTGCACTGACCAGATTGTAATCTGCACTCCAGGTTTGCAGGCAAAAGCATCTCCCAGCCCCCACTTGAGATGCCAATAATTGGGCCAGGGACCTCCTTGCATGCACAGCATGTGCTCTACCACTGAGCTGCAATCCTGTCCCCAATTTCCCCAGAGAAGTCTTTCCACATCTTTCAGACTAGCATAATTTTAAAAGTAGTTCAAAGTAGGGTTGTAGAGTTGGAAGGGAACCCAAAGGACATCTAGCCCAATGCTAAAGAATCCCTGACAGAAGACCACCTGGCCTGACTTCCGGTCTGTCGCGGCGGAGAGAAGGACGCAGGGACCTCGCGCGCCGATGTCCCTGGCTTCGCGGAGGGGGGGGAGGTCCGCAGAGCGAGCGGATTCCCCGTAAAAACACCGGGTAGAGAGTCCCGGTGACTCACGCGCCCAGCGGTTGCTCCATTTTTTGCGGATCCCCCGCTGCCCGAGAGCTCAATAGAGCGATCGAGAGCCGGCGGGGTGGAACCGCGGGAGCCATTTTGGGCTATATCTTACCTCCGAGAAGTGAAGCTCCGAGTCCTGACCCGGCAAGCGGCAGATTCTTCCGAACAAATTTAAACTTCCAAAAAGTAAGTGGAATTGCGATCACGGACTTCAAATTCGTTAATTGGAAAAACAGGAGAGACTTTAAAGAAACGGAAGTCGGTCTCTTCCTAATGGAAAATTGGGAGGCGCTTTAAATAATCTTAAGCTGAACGACAAAAGGCATCTGGGACTGTGGACCCGAGAGAAAGAAAGACCTTTTTGAACCCTCTCAACTCCCGAGTCCGGCACCCCTTGAGGTACAGCATTATTAAGGGGGAGAGCGCTTTGACAGCTGTCAAAAGCTGTCAAGCTGTCAAAAGACCGGGTGGATTTATTGCACTGTTATAATCAGTAAAAATTGACTGAAAATGTGGTAGAACTATTTAATATTGGAATTAAGAATGGAGTTGTGATTGAGTTAAAAGACAAAGGAAAAGAACAGCCAAAATGGAGTCGACCGTCTGAGAAAGGAATTTTCCAGCACCTCTTTGTTCTCCACCTCCTGTTTGTCTGCGGTCAGGAGAAATATGAAAACAAAGTACTCTCGAGCCTTCCAGGAGGCTGTGCTAAACTATCTACAAATATGGGAGGATATCTACAAGGAACGGCAGCATCCCAATTTACCAGCAGACGAGGATGAAGTCCAAGTCCAGGATTTAGAGGAAAATTTGATTTTGGAGACTGTGGAGACTGAATCTGGATGTCAGGAGAAACAATTAGATGAAAATCTTAAAGAGGACTTGGACTTTAAAAAATACGTTTGGGATGAAGCAAAGCATGGACCTCAAAAGGAAGAAAATCAAGCAGAGCAAGAAAATGAGAAGCAAAGGAATTTGAGGATTGATGGACTTGAAGATCCTGGAGGGGTTGAAATGTGGGGTGATGTTAGGGAGGAATGGGAAAGACAGGGGCAGGGGGGGCAAGGGCCTGGAGATGGATATGGGAAAGAATGGGTGTGGGGTGAATATTCTAGTTAAAAGACCTTGTTTTTAATTTCTGAGAGACGGTTTTTGAAATTTTGGCCTGTTAACGGAAATGCTGATCCAATTGGGGGAAAAGACTTAGGGAGAGGAGATGGAGTGTAAAAATGAATGGAAAAAGTTGTGCTTTCTGGAGGGAATTATAAGAACGGCTTAGGAAAGAATTTAAGTTAATATAAATTTTTGTAAGTTAAGTTAGGTTTAGGCAGAAAGCTGTCTACTCTCCTTTCCTTACTCTGAGATACTCAGTGGCAGGGGGTGCTCAGTGGGGTGAGGAGGGGATATAATGGAACCTTGGAAATGCTGTGCCCCACAGGTTCCTCTTGTGGCAGGAGGGGGTCTGTGGGAGGGCAGCATGGAAAAGGAGGAGGGTTGAGTTAATATTATAAGAAAAGGATTTTAAACTGAAATAGAAAACCCGCCATAATTTTTAGATTTTGCTTAAGGAAAACCAGGAGGAAGACTATCGAGGAAGTCACAAGTATAAGGTTAAGGTAATAAGAATTGGGGAGTCAAAATTCTCCCCTATTATGTTTGTATTTGTCAATGTATACTTATGAATGAGCTGGGGGAAACCAATCCTCAGAGCTCCTCCACTCCTGTCCTTTCAGTGGCAGGGGGGGGAAGAGGGGGGAGGAGGGAGGGGGGAGGTTAAACCCAACTTACAATGGACCCCTTTGATTCTCAAAGCACACGGGTTTCACTGGTGGCAGAGGTGAACCAGTGGGTGGAGGGAAAACGAAGGGACAGTGTTATATTGTATGTTATATTGTATGTTTGTGTAGTTTGTTTAGTTTTGTTTGTAAAATTAATAAAAATTATTTTAAAAAAAAAGAAGACCACCTGGCCTGTGTTTAAAAACGTCCAATGAAGGTGAGGCCACCATTTTCTGAGGGAGTCCATTCTACTGTCAAGCAGCTCTTACCTTCAGAAAGTTCTTCCTGGCTGCTTCGTCGAAATCTCCTTTCTTATAAGTTGAAGCCATTGGTTCAAGTACTCCACTCTGGAGCAGGAGCAAACAAGCTTGCTCCTTCTTCCATGTTTGAAGATGGCTGTCATATATTCTCTCAGTCTTCCAGGCTAAACATGCCAAACTCCTGCAACCGTTCCTCATAAGGCTTGGTTTCCAGGCCATAGATCACCTCGGTCACCCTCCTCTGCACACATCCCAGCTTGTCAATACAGTCGTACCTCGGAAGTCAAACAGAATCCGTTCCGAAAGTCCATTTGACTTCCAAAACATTCGACTTCCAAAGCGCAGCTTCTGATTGGCTGCAGGAAGCCGTGGAAGCCCCGTCGAATGTTCGACTTCCAAAAGAACGTTCGAAAACAGGAAACTCACTTCCGGTTTTCGATCATTCGGGAGCCGAAACGTTCAACTCCCAAGGTGTTCAGGAGCCGAGGTACGACTGTATCCTTGTCTTAACTGGTGTTTTCTTCCTTTCCTTCTGCCTTGTGACAGCCCTTAAGATTTTTGATACAGTGGAACCTTGGGTTACAAACACCTCGGGTTACAAACACTTCGGGTTACAGACTCTGCTAACCCAGAAGTAGTACCTCGGGTGAAGAACTTTGCCCCAGGATGAGAACAGAAATCGTGCGGCAGCGGCACAGCGGCAGTGGGAGGCCCCATTAGCTAAAGTGGTACCTCAGGTTAAGAAAGGTTTCAGGTTAAGAACGAATTAAGTTCGTAACCAGATGTACCACAGTATCTAAGATATCTCCTCTTAGCCTCCCCCGTATCCAGGCTACACATATCCAACTTTGTCAACCTTTCCTTCTAAAGCTTGCTTTCCAGACCCTTGGAAGAAATATATAAATATAGTTAATATATATTTACGAAATATAAAAGCATGTAAAATAAAACCAGGCAGCTACACAGGAATAAAAAAGGGAAGCGTCACCACTTTGTGACCCGCTTTCCCCTTTGGAAATATTTGTGAAATGCCCCCAAATTCCTGTATGTGTACAGTAATGGTAAAAGGCAGTGTGTTCTCTCATCACCGCTACCACCTCCATCGTTTGCACAACAAAACGGTGCTTTATCTTTCCCCCCCCCCTTTCCCTTCCAGGAGCTTCAGTCTCACGTTCCGGAGGGTCAGCAACATTTTGAAGATCTCCTGCGCCTTCAGCCGATTGTTAAGAACTCCGATGATCTGGAGGAGCTGCGCTACCGATGGATGCTCTACAAGTCAAAACTGAACGATTCCCGCAACTCTTTGGTAGGCCTCTGAGGATAGGTGGATCAGAGATCTTTTTCCATTATCCCATTTAGAATAAGGGTGTTAGGCTTGCGCTGTTCCCCTTCTACCCAGAGGAGCCGTATTGTGCATGGTCATAAACAAAGAAAAGATGTGCAGTTATACTTGGATAGGAAATGGGTATATCAAAGTCTGAAAGTCATATTCACATGTTTTGCGGATTTTTATTATTTGGAGCATTTGTACTCTGCAGCCGAAAAGGCTTCCAATCTTAAAAAAAAGACACCAAAAAACCAGGACAAAGAGGGGAAAGGAAACAGGAAGAGGGAAGAGTGGAAAACAAAACTCAGGCACCAATTCTGAGACAGTTGTTCTTCTAATGACCAGCTGGCACAGTTCAGGGATAGCAAGTGCCTGGTACAGCTGGTCTATTGAGAACGCTAATGGGTTGGGCCCTGCTTCCCATCTCAGATGGAATGACTGCCCCCAAGTGACGGTGGAAGGAGAGGAGGCTCGATGAAACTGATCTGAAATGTGGAATAGCACAGGGTACTAAAGGGAGTCTATGATTATCCTGGGTCCCATGCTGTTGGTGCCCATCAGTTCGATGCATTAGGCAAGGAAAAGTGTACTTGGGTTTGCTTGTTTGTTTGTTTGTTTGTTTGTTTGTAGCTGAGCCATGGCAAATTCAAAGTACTTGAAACTGACACTATGAATCTGAGTCTTTAAAGGTGGGTGTGTTACTAGCTGCCATCAAAAGCAGGACCATCTTCATTTTCTTCCACTGCAGGGGTGGGGATACTCAGCCCCGGGGGCCAAATGCAGCGTTCTATGCCCCTCTCCCTGGCCCTCAAAACTGTCCCCAGCCCAGGCCACACCCACTCCCTGGGTCAACATTCCTTGCCGGGCCTGTTTTACACCCTTGAAAGTTTTTACCTGGTTGGAATAGATGCTTGCCTCTATGGAGGATAGAAAGTGGGGGTGGGCTGGGGAGTGCATGTTAAAAACCTAGCCTGCCGTACAAAGGGAATATTGACATTCATTGCTCCTCCCACTTTGCCGCTGGCTCTGCCCACCACTGGCATGTGGCCCCTGGAAGGTTGCAGAGAATGGAATGCGGCCCTCTGGCTGGAAAAGGTCCCCACCCCACCCCGTCTCTGTTGTAATGGAGGGAGGAAATGTGTGCTTCCATTGCCCTGCACATTTCCCTACCCTGCTGTACTTCATTGGCCGACGCTTGCGATGTTTGGGGAAATGTTGCAACATGCCTTTAGCTATTCTGCATGTCGTTCGGGAAAAGATGGGGCAGGCAGGCCATGCAGCTTCAATCTTTGCTGTTTTGTATGAAGAAAGTGCTCCAAATTTTAAAGGAATTTGCTCTTCTTCATTTCCCCAGTTCTAAATGCAATGATTTTTTTTTTAAAAAAAAAGTGGGGTGAATATGGAGTAATAAGAAAGCTAGGTGGGGGGAAATACATAACAATCAAAAGTTGGCTAAAGGGCAAGAAGTTAGTGTCCAGTGTCCTTACTCTGTGGTAAATGTGTGTAGGAATCCAGCCTCAGTGGTGCGATTTTACTGTGCCATCTCCTGCAAAACTACAATTAGTCAGAAGGTGTCAGTGAAATCATAGTTATTTCTCCTGTAAGCCTAAACCAGACTTTAACTTGCTAGGGAACAAAATCCATTTGGAATTTAAACTGGCCGTGTGCTATGAAGCTCATTAAATAGAAAATCACCTGCTGCTTTAGCTTGTCCAGACGATGAGAAATTTAAAGCAACATTCCCCTCGTGAAATAAACATTGGCTTATAGGTTCCTAGGGGATACCATGGTTTCTTTTCTTAAAACAAAAAACAAAAACCCCAATGCTTTTGTCTTTTTTTAAACAGGCAACAAGCTCTTTGGAGGAGACAGACACATTTAGAAAGGTAAGAGTGTGTTTTTGTTTGTTCACAGAAAAGGAGAGGGAAGGGCATATGTGTGTTTGTGTGTTTTAAAAACATAAAGGTAAAGGGACCCCTGACCATTAGGTCCAGTCGCGAATGATTCTTGGGTTGCAGCACTCATCTCGCTTTATTGGCCGAGGGAGCTGGCGTACAGCTTCTGGGTCATGTGGCCAGCATGTGGCGAACCAGAGCAGCACACGGAAACGCCGTTTATCTTCTACTTGCATTTGATGTGCTTTCGAATTGCTAGGTTGGCAGGAGCTGGGACCGAGCAATGGGAGCTCACCCCGTCACGGGGATTCGAACCGCCGACCTTCCGACTGGCAAGCCCTAGTTGTCCAATAATGAAATACAATATATTTTGTTATGGAGGGCACGGCTGCAGGATTAGAGTCCCCAACATAGAATTATACGACATTGCCAACCAAGTCTGCCACATAATCCTATGCATTCTAGAAGACGAAACAAAACAATGGGTACACCTGGAGAGAGACATAATCAAAAACACCCCCACCATAGCATACCCATTCCTCCCAAACAAACTAAGGAAAATACCCACAACACTAAACAGGTTCACACAGACCATACTTAAAGCATGGAAGGAAGAAGGAGGCAAACTGTCCCCAACCTCAACCCCACTGGCTCACCACCCACTATTCCATCACGCAGCACAAAACTTCCAGGTAAACACCTGGCAAGCCAAAGGCTTATATCGTCTAGCAGACTTCTACAAAACTAACAAAGCCATATTGACAGAAGAAATACAAGACAAATTAAGGGACACCGAAATGCCCTGGCTAACACCACCAGCTAAATGCCTTCCTAAACAACCCAGTAGTAAAATCAGCAGCAACTAGACCCTTGACAACCTTCAAAAACCTCCTCCTAAGAACAAAGGGACACGGCAAGGGGATGGTATGCACAATATACAAAATACTGCTCCAAAATCCCACAAACCCCCTTGACATAATAAACAAAAAAGGGAGGACATAGGCTATGAAATTAACCCTACTTAATGGACTAGAATGTGGTCCAACCCTCCCTTTTAAATCCATCTCAGCTACAAGAAAAGAACTCACCCTGAAACTCACTTACAGATGGTAACTAACACCATGGAAACTAGCACTGATATGCCCAGGAGCCGCACCAAAATACCTCCACAAGCGCATACCTCCACATGTGGTGAGACTGTCCCAAAATCCAACTCTTCTGGACATCAGTTATACAAGACAACTGAACAAGTATTAGAAGTTACCCCAGAACTGGCCCTACTGAACATCTTCCAAGATAATAATGCCCACTCACATTTTAAAGAGCTCATAACCCACCCAGTCTCATCAGCTAGAAGCATCATAGCCAGACATTGGAGAGACCTGTCAAGAGTAAACATGGACCAATGGTATCAAATAGTATGGGAAAACTTACTAGAAAAACTAACCAATAAACTGAAACAGACACAGAGACAAATAGAAGACACCTTCACCCCGCTTTGGTTCCCTTTATCACATACGTAGCCCAACAAGACACCAACAAGAATCCACCAACAGCATGTAAATCAATCTGGCTCATAGCTGCCAAGTTTTCCCTTTTCTCGCGAGGAAGCCTATTCAGCATAAGGGAAAATCCCTTTAAAAAAGGGGATAACTTGGCAGCTATGATCTGGCTAACCTGATCCCAAAACCCACCCTCTCACGCACATAAGCAAATCTCACTGCAGCCAACCAAAGATAGCCAGCCACACCCTAGGCCACCCCCCCAACCTCTTCCCCCCTCTTTTCTTCCCAACCTAATACTGCAGGCAACACTAATGTCTCACTATATATATATATATATATATATATATATATATATATATATATATATATATATATATATATACACACACACACACACACACACACACACACACACACACACACATATATATATATATACACATATATATACATACAGAACAGCCACTCTCTTTTAGCTCTCCTTGCTTATCTCATTGACCATTAATAAAATTGTAGAGGAAAATATATATAGAGAGAGGAGTGCTTCAAGAACACAGAGAAAGAGTTGCCCTTGGTGAAGTCAAAATAAAAATTAGAGGAAAGTACACTAAAATGTGAAAGTAATTTTTTTAAATGCCAAGCACTTTAAAGCAGTTTTCACTAACCTGGTGCCCTCCAGTTACTTTGGACTATTGTTCAGCCATGATGGCTTTGCTTTGAACCACTCTTGGCTCCTTATGTTGAGGAGCCCTAAATATCTTTTTTCCTAACATGGTTCACCCTTTCCTGGAGGTGTGCATATATGTCCCAGCAGCCCACCCATGAGGTAGATTACACATTCCTGTTTTCCTCGGCCTCCAGTGTGCTCCCACCGCTGACCTGCGAGGTGAAATACACACACTGTTAGCCACAATTGTTGTTGGTGTTGTCATTTAAATTTGTATACCGCCCTTCATCCGTAGATCTCAGGGTGGTTCACAACACGAAATTACGATATAAAAAAACACAAAATACATAATCAAAACAAGAACAAAAACAAACCAAAACTACCCCCCCTCCCACAACACATTTAAAAGGGCATCACATGTCAATCAGCCAAATGCCTGGATGAGGAGGATATATTAAATTGGCAGGGGGTTGGACTGGATGGCCCTTGTGGTCTCTTCCAACTCTATGATTCTAAGCCAGTGGTTTTCAGACCATTTGCCTTCAGGAGAGATCTTCCCCTAGTGGTTTGTCTACTAAGGAGCCACCAAGAATCTGCTACAATGCCCCTACGGTCCATCAGGGAATGTTCTTCCTCTTGCATGGAGCTTGATGGAGCTTCATCCAAGGAATTGACATGATCTATATTACCTGCTTAGCTTCAGCAGTGCTGCAACCTCAGATGCAACCACATCATTCCATGTGGCTGCACACAATCTTTTGGATTCTGGCTATTAGTTGGATGGGGGACTCAAATGTTGGATATTGCCAGCGCCCAGCTAAAGTCGATCGATTCCCATCTCCCTCCCTCAGTAGGAACAGCTCAAGCGGCGGGAATGTTTCTCTTAGCATCCATTATACCCCAGGGGGAAAACATGCTGTATTTAATTCTTGATGGGAACATTGCCAGACGCTGAGACAAAAATACCATTTTCCTCTGTAAGGGATGGTTCGAAAGACCAATCAAGGCCACCACCACCCATTTTAATATTTGCTTATTTTGCTTGTATTTTTAGCTAACCCTATCCCTACTGGCTTATATATGAACATCTATATAGAGCTAGTTAGATGTCATGTGCAGTGCAATCCTGTGCATGTTTTGCTAGAAATAAGTTCCACTGATTCAATTATACTTAGGCAGCATTCACATTTAATGCACTTGTTAGTTTGTTAAATTTCTATACTATCCTTCATCCAAGGATCATAGGGCAGTTTACAATATAAAAACACAAAAAAATGCATAACTCGTATATGTGTTTGCATACATATGTACTACGTAGGGATGCTCAGAAAATTCTCCCCACCCCAATGTACAAGGAGTATGGAATTGCTTTGGTGTTTCTCCAGCTGTCTGCCCTTCTTCCATTTTCAAATATTTTTGGACTGCTGCTCCTCAGGCCCATCTCTCTGCTCACCAACCCCCATTTTAGAAGCTACCAATGCAATGTACTCCATATGCACATTGACAAAATCAGAGTGCAAGGAGGGATTTCACTTAACTGTCATGGCTTCTTCCAAAGAATTCTGGGGCTACCGTTTGTTAGGGGTGCAGAGAGTTGTTAAAAGGCTCCCGTACCTCTGACAGAGCTACAATTCACAGAGTTCCCTGGGAAGAGGAATTGGCTGCTAAACCACTCTGGGAATTGCAGCTCTGGGTGGGGAACAGTGGCCTCTTACAAGCTCTCAGGACCCTTAACAAACCACAGCCCCAAGTGCTTTAAATGTATGTTGTGAATGTGGCCTTACTCACTAGTAAGTGTATGCATGGGCTGCAATAATAAAAGAACCATTTCTTGATCATCCCCGAGCATAAAAACCTCGCTTGAATAAGTAGTGTGCACAGAGAAAAAGATGTCAGATAGAAAACAAACGGTGAATATGCACTAGCATAATTTTATCCATAAACAGAAGACTGGAAGATTAAATTGAGAAAGCTAATGCATTGCGGCCTGTGGTTTCTCCCCCGTAGGCTGACAGTGATGGAATAGCTTATTGCCTCTTCCCATACGATGGAGCATTGTAAAAACAAATATTTAAAAAAATAATGATGATAAATGTTTCTTCAAAGGTTGGCTTCCAAGTTGCTGAAAGTATTGCAGGAGCATATTTAGCGTCAATTGGAAATCAAAGCAGGTTATTTATGGGGTTCAGCAGTTCTTGTCTGGTTTATTTTCTGCAGTGCTCAACCCTAATTAAAGCTCCTTGCTGAGCAAATGATTTGGGTCTCATTGTTTGTACAAACAAAATAATTAGGATTTATTAGATTCATGACTGCCTAATTGGTTCCCTTTGAGATACTGTGGGATGTAATCTCCTGGAGCAGATGGAGAGTCAGGATCTGCAATTGCGTCTCATTTAGAAAGTCACCACTGATCGTCAGACCAAATAAGTTCAGCCAGCCACGAGCGATACTAGTTTACTCACTCCTTCTCTGGAAGGCTCCTGGTTCAGGTCCTCATGTTAAAAACATTGAGTAAAATTCTTCCACTGTTGTAAAACAGAATTTTAGAGTTGGAAGTGACTTTTGAGGTCCTACAGCCTAGTTATTCAATGCTCATTGAAGGAATCTGAACATGAAATCTTGCTGGATGAGACCAAAGCTCGTCAACTCCAACATCCTGTTCTCACAATGGCCAATCAGATCCCGATGGGAAGCCCAATGGATATACTAGGACACCATGCTTCTGATATCAACCGGACATCATTAGAGCTTCCTGGATGAGGCCGTTAGCCCATCTAGTCCAGCATCCTGTTCTCATAGTGGCCAACCAGGTGCTTATGGGAAACCTACAAGCCGGACACTGAGGCTCTTGGTCTCAATTCATGTGGTCCTCAACTTTTGATGAGTGTGGGAAGGAATTCAAAACTGATGGAATCTGGGAAGGAGAAGGAATGGGAATCCTCTGCAATCAAGGAACTCAGGCTTCTGGAAAGAGTGATCTGTCCCTTCCCCATCAGTCTGCTTCATGGAGAGGAAGCACAAGAGCACTCTCCCTTGTGGTTTTCAGCAACTGGTACCCAGAAGCATACTGCCTCCTGCCTCCTACAATAGCCATCAGAGTTTGTAGCCACATGCCATATGCTCCAGGAATTGGTCTAATTCCCGTCTCAAACCATTCAAGTTAGTGGCTATCTATGCCTCTTTGAGAGAGCAAATTCCACAGTTAAGCTATGTAAGGACTTTCTTTTGCCTGCCCTGAATCTTCCAAAGTTCAATTTCACTGGATGTCCATGTGTTCTGAGAGGGGGAAGATTTTCTCTGTTCACCTCCTCCATGCGTAATTTTATACGCCTCTATCACATTTCCCCATCCTTGCCTTTTCTTTGGTATTCAGAATTACAGCACCGCTGATAGATAATGGCACAACCTCTGCTTAAGCATCTCCAGTGAAGGTGTATTTAGGACATCTCCAAACAAAGGCGGTGGATAGGGATATGCTCATTGGCAGAAAAACGGCATTGGGTTCAATCCTTGGCATCACCAGCTTAAAGGAGCTCAGGGAGCAGGGCCCAGACAAACATCTCCTCCAGTCTGAGTTGACAATGAACTCAGGCACACCAAGACTGCATCAACAGGCAGCAGCTGCGAATCATTTAGTTGCATTTCTGTCCTACTGTTTCTCCAAGTAGCTTATTGTGGTGTGCAAGCATCTCCCAGTCCATCATTTTATCCTCCCAGCAACCTGTATGTAAGGCAGGCTATGTTTAGCAACAGCAACAGGCATTTGTTCATCACCGCTCAGGAAGTCAAAATGGATGGAATCTGGGAAGGAGAAGGAATGGGAATCCTCTGCAAACAAGGAACTCGGGTCTCTGGAAAGAGTGACCTGTCACCTGTTTCGTGGGGAGGAAAAGTGTGCGAGAGAAAGAGTGGCAGAAAGAGAGAAATAAAAGAAGGTGGCCACACACTGCCAGCTCTGGCCCAAATATCACCAGCTTAAATTTTACCCTTGGGGGGGGATGCAGCCCTTGGCAGAAGAAATAATTACCTCTTCACAAATGCTTGGATTGCTTGCACAGTTTGGGCATCTCCATTCAAGGTGACGTTCAATATTCCTGGCAGAAATAGTGGGAAAGCAGCGACTGCTGAGAAATACATTGCCAATTTTCACAGGCACTCTCTATCCAGCCCTGGAGGCTTGGGGGGGGGGTTGTTTTTGTTTTTGCTTCTCCTGCCTGTTACCAGAACCATTTTTCATGATATATTTGGAACGGAGTTATATTAATGAACGCTCTACATAATGTGCTAAAGAGCCCACAGCTCCCCAATAACAATCTCGGCAGGAGTCAAAATGCCTCAGGAGGATGAGTCAAGAGCAAATGTGACTGAGGACAGCTAGGCCGCCTGTGCAGCTTGAGTTCAGTCATAGTGACACTTTAAAACATTTTAAATATAATATCCTACACACTGCCTTCGACGCTCGGTGGAATGTTTATCTAAGTTTACTATTCTTTCTTGCCTTGATTTTTACAGAAGTCATACGGTTGCCAACTTTTTTTTTTTTACTAGCTGTGCTCTTGTGAATGGCCTGGCCTGCAGAAATGTAGCAGGCGAAGCTTTACGCCTGGCATGGAGAGGCACCTGCGAGGTTGTGCTAGCCTAGTCACCAGTGAGTGACATTCTGCTGCTCTTCTCCAAGCGTGGAAGAGAGTGGAGAAATCTCCCTCTCTGGCTGATGGCCTCTGAGAGCCTAGCAAGTAGGGCTGCCAATCCAGGACTATAAGACTATTGGTCCATCCAGCCAGAGTATTGGCAAATTCCATTGGTCGTGGCTACCCATGTACACACACATACCCATGCTGGCTGGGAATGGTGGAGGGTAGAGTCCAACAACATATGGCTTCCCAACCCTGGTGTGGACAATAGTGAGCCAGGTGGACCATTGGTCTGCTGTGTTTAACTCAGTAATGTCTGCATTGACTGGCAGCAGCTGTCAAGAGTTTCCAGCTGGGAATATTCCCAGCCCTACCTGGGGATGCCAGGGGTTGATCATCTGCATGGAAGGAGATGCTCTTCCACTGAGCTACGGCCCTAGATAAGGCAAATTAATGGAGGATATGCCTGCCAATGACTACCAGCCACGGTTGCTATGCTCTACCTCCAGTCAGAAGAAGGAGAGCTTCTGAATTTCAGTTTCTGGAAACCACAGGAGGAGAGAGTGTTCTTGTGCTCAGATCCTCCTTGAGGATTTCCCGCAAGAATCTGGTTGGCCGCTGTGGTCATTGGCATGGTCCAAGGGGCTCTTCTTGCACTCTTAAGGCACCTTGGTATAAGGCAGAGGTAGGGAGCCTTTTTTCAGACAGGGGCCACATTCCCTTCTGACAGTGGCAGACTTTTGGCTCTAATATTTCAGCGGGACCCTGTGCGACGCTAAAATCCGGCCTCTCCCCACCTCTCGCACTCCATTCTATAGCATTGTTGTGGTGCCCCCAGTGCATCTGAACCAGTCACCCTACTCTTAAAAAGGTGGCGCTGTGGTCTAAACCAATGAGCATCTTGGGCTTGCCAATCAGAAGGTTGGCAATTTGAATCCCCGCAACGAGGTGAGCTCCCGTTGCTCTGTCCCAGCTCCTGCCAACCTAGCAGATCGGAAGCATACCAGTGTGAGTAGATAAATAGGTACCACTGCAGTTCGAAGGTAAACAGCTTTTCTATGCGCTCTGGCTTCTATCACGGTGTTCCGTTGCGCCAGAAGCGGTTTAGTCATGCTGGCCAAATGACCCAGAAAGCTGGGTCCCTCAGCCTGAAAGCGAGATGAGCGCTGCAACCCCATTTTTACCTTTTTTTAAAACCCTATCTCTGCCTCTGCTTCTGAGCAGCCTTCCAAAGGCCACAGGCCCATGGTGCGGCAAATGAGAGGCAAAAGTGGATGAGGAAACAAAATGTGAGCTTCACCTCCTTATAGGAAATTCATTGCTACGCACACTCATTTTCCCTGCCTTGTCTCCTCCAACCAGACAAGCAAGAGGCATTCTCAGAGTTCCTAGTTCCCATTCCAGCCAGGAAAAAGCACTCAGTGTTGAAGCATGGCCAGTGGTGGGTATGGCTTGGGCAGAGTTTCCAGGGCCAGACAGAGAGGCATTTATACCCTGGGCCTGAGGTTTCCCTCACTGTCCTCGGCAGTGTTATTGGCAAGACCCGGCGTTGCTCCAGCGATTGAATTTTTGTGCTCTGCAGAGTTAAGATGCATGGCATTTTGATCATGCCTCAAGTCAACAAGCCCATGGTGCCTTCCCACTCTTTGATCCTGCAGCAGCATCACAGTGCTGAAGTTGTGACAGCCCGGGCATTTCCATGGCGACCAGCTGAGTCATTAAGCACGATAGCATCTATCGGCTGCCGGATAAAGCAAAGCCAAGCCAAGAGCAGGTGGGAGGGAAAGCAGAGGCAGGAATGCTGGATTTATATGACCTCTCCTGCAGGTGTTTGCCTTAGGGCAGTAGGGATAAAGTTGAAGGGAAGAATCAGAACCACAGTATTTAGCTTGCTTGCAAAACAGCATTGCAGTTTATCAACTGCTTCACATTCCTCAGGTCTCACAACACCCCCCATGAGCTAGGTCACCATTCTCCCATTTTACAGGTTGGGAACTGAGGCTGAAAGACAGCCAGTTTCTCAAGAGCTCACCTCAAGTCCGTGACAAAGTTGGGACCTCGAACACAGACCCAAACACCAAGTGAATCAGCAGAAGTCAGTGTGGGGGAGTGCTGCTCACCTGACCTCCTGTGCTGCCACCACCCAAGCTTCTGAGGGCAGTGGAACTGCCAAAAGTGGAACTGCCCCCTCTGCCTATCACAACACCCTTGGGCAGTGGTTCTCTCTCTCTCTCTCTCTCTCTCTCTCTCTCTCTCTCTCTCTCTCTCTCTCTCTCTCTCTCTCTCTCCACTGGGCTACAATTTCAGGTTAATAAATTTCCTCGCAGCACACCAATTTTTTTATTGATAAGAAATACATTGGAAAACACAACTAGGATTGTCCTTGTCGGCATCCAGGGGTCAAAAGGCCAGCTGGCTAGCCCCCAGCTGGATCGTCTCCCTCTCAGCCTTCACCCTGCAAAGATTCATCAACCTCTGGCTACGAGGTAAATCAGCGACTCAAGCTTGCTGCCTTGAGCACACTATACGTAGCAGGGTAGACTGCACAACAGAAGAGGCTGGAGGCTGTGGATACATACTAAAACTACGGATTTATTTTACATAAATCAGAACAAAGAAACATGTCGTCTCTCCTTGCCGTCTTCTCGGAGAGAGTGTCAAAAACAAAAGCAATACACTGAGCGGAAGTTCCGCTCACGGGACACAGCAGTCTGTGCTGGAATGTAAACAGACATGTGACACGCAACAATCCCATGTCTGCAACAAAAGGTGGAATGGAATCTCTCAACAGTCCTCAGTATCACTAGATGCCCTTGCACTCATTTTAAAAAGAGATCATGTTCTGCAAATAATAATAAAAATATTTCAATACTATACTACTCTGAAATGTTTAAACGTTTCTATGATTGCCCTTGAACCTTCCAGACACAGTTGTCATCCTCCTGCCACGCGGGGGCCGGCCCTACAGCCAGGCTGGGTGGCGCAGGGCGCCATGGCGCCAGCCCGCTAGGGGGCGCATCGCAGCTGCGCCCGGCCGCTCTTCCGCGCAGCAGCACCCTCGGCAGTAGCGCTGCGCGCTGAGCCTGCCCACCCGTCGCGCAGCAACGCCCTCGGCAGCCGCGCTGCGCTTGCCTGGCCGCCCATCGCACTGAGAAACGGGGCGGGGGGCGCCGAAGGGATCCATCGCACCACGGCGCCAGGGCACCAGAGTTGCTTAAGACAGCCCTGCTGCCATGTCACACCGCTTGAGAACCACACTGCCCTAGGGGGGTCTGTAGGGAAGGAGGTGGTCTCTCTGCTATTTGGGACGTGCCTCATTTAAGGCTTTAAACACTAACATGAGCATCTTCAATTGGACCCAGAAATGAGCTGGCAACCTTGTGCTGAAATTAAACACACAGGATTGAGACCAGTGAAGAAATTGGCACAGAAGTATAATTTTATTTTTATTTTTTATTATTTTATATACTGCTTAATAATCAGATCATTTAGGTAGATTAATATCCATTTGCCTGGGATATGAAGGCAAAACAACTCATTTAAGGGTTTTGAGGAAAATAACATTTGAGATGTTGCAACCCTTCGTGCCATGAGGGGGAGAACTAGGAAAATGAAGCTTGTTACCACTCACCCATAAGCAATTCTGATCCCCCACACTGGGATTAGAATGCCCCTTGTGCTGCAATTGTTTGTTTATGCTGCCAGGATTATGGCAGCTTTGAGCCACTTACTCACATGCTAGGCATGCATGTCAAAGCATCCCAAGGGATGGATTAATTTAGGCACCCACTCTTCAAAATCTCATTCAGCTTCCAAGAAACATAGAAAGGAAGCAATGCCAAAAATAGTTATGGGAATGTTTCAGCTCACTGGAGAGCAAGGGTTGTAATCAACTGGATTTAGGCTGGATTTTTCTTGCGGCCATTACATCCATCATCTAAGAAAAGATTGTCCAACCCCAAACTCTTAGGCATTTCAGTTCCTGCACCCTGATGGATTTGTAGTCTTTGGGGGAATAATCCAACCCATGAACCTCAAAGAGCTAGAAACCTACTTTTCCTCATTGCAATTTCTGTACGCACCCCTGATTTCCCTTCTGTTATGCAATAATGTCAAAAAACAAGTTGCTGTGCTGTTTCACGGTGAATTTGGCAGGAGTTACTTAAGGCTACATTGAGGCTGCATGCACCCCAAACGTTTAGAGTGCCTACACGCCCCATAAATAATAATATTGGGGGCTGTGGTTCATTAAGAGTGCTGGGAATTGTAGGTCTGGCCCTACCATTAAGTAGAGTGAGTCAGTCGCCCCAGGTGGCACCCATGTTTTGAGGAAGATTGAATTTCCAGTCCACTTAACGTCTGTACACGGAATGGTGGGCACCATCTTGTCTGTTTTGGGCAGCAAAATGTCTCGGGCCATCCCTGTCAAAGTTCTAGCTGAACAACGACGAGGACGAGATGGTTGGACAGTGTTCTCGAAGCTACCAACATGAGTTTGACCAAACTGCGGGATACAGTGGAAGATAGGAGTGCCTGGCGTGCTCTGGTCCATGGGGTCACGAAGAGTTGGACACGACTAGACGACTAAACAACAACAAACCTGAACTCTGGCAGCCCTGAATCTAGAATTTCCCTGCTGGGTGCATAAGGACATTGGACGAAGCAACTGGGTGAGAAGCTGAACAATGGAAATCTTTCTCGGTACCTCAGCACAGTTAAGAGTCGCAGATGGGGCTCTCTTGGTAGTTCTGCCACCCTCAAAAGTGTGGCCCAGAAGGGAGACAGTTTCTCTAAGTTTTGGAACTCCCTTCTCGCAGAGGTGCATCTTGCTGTCTTTGCTGTACAGCTTCCAGTCATACACTGAAGACACACCTCTTTACCTTTCACAGTTAAATGCAGTGTGTGGTAAAACTGTGGCACTCACTCCTACAGGAGGCAGTAAAAGAGCATTGGGCAAATCCATGGGAGAGAAAACTATCAATGGCTACTTGCCATGATGGCTATCCTCTGATTGGAGACGGTAATACGTCTGAATACCAGTTGCTGGAAACCACCAGAGGGGAGAGTGCTCTTGTGCTTCAATCTTGTTTGCAGTTTCCCCACAAGCATCTGCTTGGCCACTATGAGAACAGGATGCTGGGCTGGATGGGCTATTGGCCTGATCCAATAGGCTCTTAAAATGATTTTGTTTCATGATGCCTACCTCTTTCATATTATTGAAGCCTAACTACTCTATTCCAAACTTAAAAGTAGAAAGCGTAATGCTGGTTGTCAACAAAAGAGGTTTAAAGACTGTCTTAAGGGAAGTTTTAAAAAATGTAGTATAAACACCAACAATTGGGAAACACCTGCCTGCGAGCGCTCCAATAGGAGAACAGCCTTTACCAAAGGTGTCATGGGCTTTGAAGATACTCAAACTCAGGACGCAAGGGAGAAATGTGCTAAGAGGAAGCCACACTTGGCAAATCCACACCGTGATCAACTCCCGCCCGGAAACCAATGTCCCCACTGTAGAAGGACGTGTGGATCCAGAATTAGCCTCCACAGTCACTTACGGACTCATTGTTAAAACCGTGTTAATGGAAGACAGTCTTCCTCGGCTATGAGTGATCTCCAAAGAAGAAGATTATCTAAGCCATACTGTTCTGCCTTTGCTTGATTGTTTGCTTTTGTAATTGTATGAAACCTATTTGACTTGTTTTTAATTGTTTCTGTTCCGTTGTTGCAACCTGCCCTGGGACATTTCAGTGAAGGGGTGGGGGTAAGAAATCTCATAAATAAATGAAAAAATCACTCTCCCGGGTGAGACCTGGCAAACATGGGACGTGGTTATTTTTAATGTAGACACCCAGGCTGTTATTCCCCCATAATGCATTGTGCCGCTCTGGTGTTCTCTGCCGCTCTGGTGTTCTCGGAGGGAAACCAAACCTTTTTGTAAGGCCAGAATTGGATTCCTGGCCCACTTTGCTCCCTTGCCCTTCTTATAATGAGCCATTTCGGAGCAGCAGGCCCAGTTGTAAAGGCTACTGCTATACGTTGAACTCAAATTTCACCATCTGTTCCACTTCCCTTTTTATTCTCTGGCATCTTGTAAAATATGAGGCTTGTACAGGGAGCAATGAAAATAAGTCAGCCAGATTGTAAAGTGAGGTGCAAGGGGTGGGGACCCAGGGCTTTCTGCTGCCGTCCAGAGATTAAACAGAGAAGGCCCATGGCTAGATTCAGATGCAGTATATCCCAAAATGGCGGGTGCCCCTGAACTTGGCAAACCTATACAAAAATGAAGCAGAGCTTTGGCCATGAGGGAAAGTGTGTGAAACTCGCACTTCATTGTAACTGAATACCCAACCAAAAGCGGCCATTTCTCTCCAGCAGCCACCAAGTTCCTGTCTGGCACGCAAGACAGGTTGGAAAATTTGTAACTGGTGCATGGAAATCTCAAAATTCATACTAAAAGCAACTGCGCTCTCCCTCGAGGAAACCGAGGCTGAGAAATTGTCTGGAAAAAAATCGTTTGCAACACTAAGCATTTTCTTAGAGATTTTAGCGTCTGGCAGATTGTCACACATAGGTCAACCCCAAACGTTGGCTCACGGAAGCCCTTTTTATGGTACCCAGAAACCTCCAGCCCTTTTGCTCAGCATCTCGTGTCTCTTGGGGATGTGGTCCGTTCCTGCATAGAAGCATTGCTAGCGCTTGTCGAGGGCACACTGCCTAACATAATGGCTTCATGGTCTGAAAATTATCAGAGGGTGTGCCAAGAATCAAATCACCTCATGCTAATGGCTCAGGGACAGAGCCAAGTTTGATGTTAAATGCAGTTGTGGCCTATTGGGACTTGTGAGACAGAAAGCCAGGAGCCTGACATGATGTGGGGCAAGATCCAGTGACAGAATCCTCCTCTCCGTTGAGTTCCAGAAAGGCAACATGGATAATGAGGAAGGTGAAGGTGGAAGTAAGAAGACAGGCAAATGGGGGCTAGCTGAAGGCAGAGGGAGGCTGGTAGCCCCATATGACCTAATGGAAGAGTCTTCGCTGGTTAAATGCCTCTTCACGTGTAAGAACCACCTCTTTCCATATGAGCCTATCCAGACCCTGAGATCATCTTCTGAGGCCCTTCTTCATGTGCCTCCTCCATGAGAGCTCTACAGGGTAGCAACACAAGAACAGGCCTTTTTCTACAGTGGCTCCCCATTTGTGGGATGCTCTCCCCAGGGAGGTTCAGCTGGTGCCTTCATTATATATACACCTTTAGGCACCAGGCAAAAGCGTTTCTCTTTAACTGATTGACTGATTGGCATCCAGTGCCCTTTTAGTGTGTGTGTGTGTGTGTGTGTTATGCATTTTGCATTTCTATGTTGCGGTTTTATGTTTTAATCGCCCTGAGACCTGCAGGTATAATTAAATACAAATTTAATAAACAAATAAATAATGAACTTGCAGATTAGATTATAAAATGCAAATTGTATTAGCTGGGAAGAGCAAATAATTATTGGGAACCCAGAAGGTAGGGATGAGGAAATGGGTAATTTCTTTCCCTGCTGTGGTCATAATGTAAATCCCTTCTCTGAAATGTCACTTCAGGTGCAAAGACGCATTTAACATTCTGTGTAGTTTCACCTGCAGTACTAGTTTTTGATGCATTTAAAAATTGTGGGGGGGGGAGAGTGGACAGGATGTGTGATTAACATGCACTTCCTGTTCTCCACACACTAGAATAGAATAGAATAGAATAGAATAGAATAGAATAGATCTTTATTGTCATTGTCCCCTTGCGGAAACAATGAAATTTCTCGGTTGCTGAACCCCCCTGCTGCTGTGGGGAAGAAATTTTATTTAGTTCATATTGAAAGTGTGCTTTTCTGATTTTCACTTTCCTAAACTAGATGAGGATGAAAATGTGGCTATCCTTTGAAATTTGCACTTCTCTGATTTTGGAATGCAGCTCTCTAGCCAAGCTGAATGTACAAAAATGCATATGCTAGGGTGAAGTGTGGGTATAAATGCAGGTGTTAATGAAAAGAACACATGCAATCTGTTAGGGAAGCTTGCTTTACAAAACATACCAGCGGCAAGGAGTTGCCTATGGGCAGAATGCTCCTGCTTCCAGGTTTCCTGTAGGCATCTGGTTGGCCCCTGTGAGAACAAGATGCTGGACAAGATGGGCCAATGGCCTGATCCAGCAATGTCTTTTTATGTCCTCAGGTGTGCCCCTCCAGATAGGAATAATGTCACAACACTGGGCACAGCAGAACAACTAAAAAAGCAGAATTATGTGTGGACTGTCTAGTATAAATCCACCACAAATACACTACTACTGCATCAGTGACATGTTGCGGCATATACTTGCCCCCCCTCCCAAAAAAGTCCAAGCCAGGATCGTTGCTTACCCCATGGGGAAACTACCCCAAGGCAAGGCAACCAAGCACCTTTCAGAATCTAACGTCCCTACCTGATGTCAGGGACAGGACTGAGGAGGAATGGTGGGGGCCACCCCCCATTCTCCTGAACCTTCCCAAGAAGAGGAGGACAGTATAGATTTAGAACATTGGTTTGCAGAAGGACATAGTTCAGAGGCTGCAGAGGGCAGAAGCTAGGAAATATTGGGAGAGGAGCATCAGGAAGAAGAAGCACCAGGGGAGAGACAGCTGACAAATTCAGTGTCTTTGGAAAGCATTCCAGACCCCACCTCCCAGGACCCGGCAGGCATGGAGAGTAGGAGAACAGAAATCTCAGAGGCAGAAAGCACAGATCAGCCAGCACAAGGATGACATAGAATAGGAGAGACAGAGCGAGTGGGACTTTACTCGGAGCAATGCCATTATCTAAGAGAGACGGCATCATGCATCTCTCTCTCTCTCTCTCTCTCTCTCTCTCTCTCTCTCTCTCTCTCTCTCTCTCTCTCTCTGTGAATATTGAATAAAATACCATGGTAAGAATGTCTTGTTTTTCCATTTCTGGCTGCCAGCCGTGAGGGAGGAGGATCAGATTCCCTGAAGCCTGACACCTGGCTCCTCATCTCCCATTACTTCCCAACTTCTTCCCTCTTCTTCTTCCTCTGCGGTTTGCCCTGTGTAGGACCAGTCCTGTAGATCAATACCATCTGCCCCTTCCTCCTCTCTGGAAGGCCCCTGGGGAGGTGGTCTCCACTTCTCCTCTTCACCTGTCCAGCCCCTGACATTAACGCTCCATTTGGTTTGTGTCTTTCAGGGACGACCAGCCGGGGCGTGTTCCTTCTTGCGCCGTGTCTGCTGCGCCGCTTTGCCTCTCCAGCTGCTCCTCCTCCTCCTTCTGCTCCTCGCCTTCCTGCTGCCTCTCGTAGAGGAGACGCACAGCTGCAAGCTCGCCAACAATTACGCCCGCTCCTTCAACCTGGTGCTGAGATACAACGGCCCACCGCCAACTTAAAGCCCTCTATGCATGAAGGTGCATAGAGTTATCCAAGTGGCTTTTCCCTGGGGTGTCTCAGCTCCTGCAGGTCCCCCAGAATCCAGGGCAACTCGCTAAGGGACCCGTGTAAACTGGAAACTTGGTCAAATGACCTGCATTGTCCATATAGGCTCAGTCCATAGAAATGAATTATTCATACTTAGAGCTAAAATTATATTTTTAAAAATATATGGCTATATTTATACTGTATATATGATTTTTATACATGTGTCTCAATGAAAGATATCTTGAAATTACCATTTCCATTTTTAACCCTGCCAATTTTATTGCTATTCTTATTTTATGCCTTGTCTTTGTTGAGTAACAGTAGATGTTTCAACTAAACCCTTGTCTAAGCATAGAAACCAAAAGCTAAGGCATAACCAGATAGGGTGACAAATATGAGGTTGTCGTGGGGGGGGGGGAGGTAGCCACACAAGTCAAGTTCCATCTCCTCGACCCGTGAATGTTATGAAAACTACAGCTGCCACCTGCTTGAAAAGATCCTGGTTGATTAATTGTTGATTAAATACTTAAATCTATTCAGTTTGCATGCATTTGAAAATGAGTAAGAACTAAAGCTAAACGGCAAACACATATTGCCTTTATCTTTAGAGGGTGGACACCTGCTTTTGCAGCAGGCACCAGCAACATGCAGTCAGTGGACTAAGGGGACTAGGCTAGTCCCTTAAAGGCTCCAAAAGCCCTCCTGCCACCCTCTCAAAGCCTGCCCAGCCTTGGGAAGGAGGCAGCTGGGATCCAGCATCCTGTCAGAGGCTTGGTGCCTCCTCCCGAAGCCCGGGAAGCTTCTGCCCAGCTTAGGGAGGGAGGCACGATGCGAGGAAGCAAACTCCACATGGAGCTGCCTTTTTTTAGTGGCAACCATTGAGCTTCTCACCACCAGTTCTACCCAAAGTGTAAGAAGGTCAGAAATTATCCTGGGAATTCTGTGGCACCGGGAAACTCAATGTGCCCCCCCCCCCAGTGAATGCCAGCTTCTGGGAATCGCAAGCGCAGAGAGTGTTGTTGCAGTCAGGTCCTGCTATGGGCTTCCCATAGGTACCTGGTTGGCCACTGTGAGAACTGGATGGGTCTTTGGCCTGATCCTGCACAGACTTCCTATGTTTTATATGCAAGATGAGGCCCCTGAACCTTGCTGTGCCGTCTCGTCTCTCTTCCCCATTACTGCTACTCTCCGGTTATCAACACTTTCTCTCTCGCACCCTTAACATATGTAATTTGAAATGTTGGAGTCCGATTGACCCCGCTCTATCGTTTCACTTCTTACCAACTGGCAAAAGATCCTGCCAACCTCGTCAGGAGAGATGTTTCTGGAGGAGGAGGAGGCAGAAGGTTAGGATGATTGTAGGCAACATAGCAGACATTCTTTCCATGTGCAAAGGTCAGAGCAAAATAGTGGCAACGTCACTTCAACATTTCAAATGTTATGATATTCCCCCCCCCAAAAAAAAAGTTGGAGAAGGGGAAACTAAATTGGAAACACATTTTGGCAGCCTGGTTCTCCCCACCCCACCAACCTCCTCTCAGCATGGAATTAATTTTCTGCTGAATATGACAGCACATCCAGGGTCTCTAAAACTTTGCCCTGTAAGACTTCCTCTTCCAGGATGCTAACTTTGGTTTCCCTTCTATCCAGTTTTTCACTCACTCTCTACCCCACAATATTCAGCATTACATAGCCACTCTCCAGTGGGCTGTTGTGAGGGTTCCTTCCTGGCCCCTGCATTGCAGGGCATTGGCCCTGATGACCCATCCGTGGAGAAATCATCACTGGACTTCACAGAGACTAGTCACCACCCTCCACTCCTCAGCCTCTCATATTGCCCAATCCAGCCCTTTTCTCTTTGCAAGTTAGGCCCCATTTGCACTATACAATTTTAAAAAACGGTCGTACCACTTTAACAGTCATTGTTTCCCCCAAAGAATCCTATACTATAGTTCGTTACGGCTGCTGACAGTTGTTGTTGTTATTTTGTTATTTAGTCATTTAGTTGTGTCCGAATCTTCGTGACCCCATGGACCAGAGCACGCCAGGCACTCCTGTCTTCCACAGCCTCCCGCAGTTTGGTCAGACTCATGTTGGTAGCTTCGAGAACACTGTCCAACCATCTCGTCCTCTGTCGTCCCCTTCTCCTTGTGCCCTCCATCTTTCCTAACATCAGGGTCTTTTCCAGGGAGTCTTCTCTTCTCATGAGGTGGCCAAAGTATTGGAGCCTCAGCTTCAGGATCTGTCCTTCCAGTGAGCTCTCAGGGCTGATTTCCTTCAGAATGGATAGGTTTGATCTTCTTGCAGCCCATGGGACTCTCAAGAGTCTCCTCCAGCACCATAATTCAAAAGCATCAATTCTTCAGCGATCAGCCTTCTTCATGGTCTAGCTCTCACTTCCATACATCACTACTGGGCTGGGGAAACCATAGCTTTAACTATACAGACCTTTGTCAACAGTTGTTAGGAGACTCCTATTCCCCTGGAGTTCCCAGGGAAGAGGGATTGATTGCTAAACCACTCTGAGAATTGGTTGCCATCCCTGATCACAGATGCATGGCTTGGCTGCAACCCTCTCCATAGTTACCTGCAAGTAAGCTTGATTGAACTCTGTGGTGCTGATCAGTTCCAAGTTGTAAAGCACGTTAGGCTTTAACAAAAGGCCTTCAGCTAGCTGAATTTCAGCCTTTAGCTTTTAAACAATCTTGCAAAGAAGTGTTACCATTTGAACGGCCCGTGTGAAGAAGGAACTCCATCAAAGAAAAGGAAAGATGTGTCCAACCTCTGCTTGTTACCCCCCCCCAATTCTCTGACTCCCTCTATGCTAATCTGTCACAAACAATAGGGGGAAAAAACTTCACTGACAACTCAGTGCACCTTACCATGGTGATTTCATCCCTTCCGCTCTGGAAAAAAAGTCTGGAACTGCACCCCCTTCCTCTCTCTTTCCGCGCCTATTCCTGCTCTGCTATACCACTGGCATCTTTCACTGCTTTTTTGCACTCTGGTCCCATAAAAATTATTCAGAGGAAAGGTCTACTGATATCGCTTAACTGTGCTTAAAAGATTTTGCCGCTGTGGATTAAGACTATTACCGTTTTGCAAATAAGGAGGCTGCTTCACAGGGATGTTAGCAGCCCAACTGCACGGGATGTTCTTATGCTGTTGGCTACCCGAGTGTCCACTGGAGGCTGGCTTTGTTCAGTGCTCAAACCGGCACCGTGTGGTTGGGAAGAAGACTCATTTGCCCATGCAGGGGTCACCTAAGGTGGCAGACTTTCTTGCTTTAACCCAGCTGCTGCTGCTGCAGCTGCTCAACTTTTGTCTCAGCCTCCCTGCTCAGAACCTAGAAATGGTTTGTTTGCTGATAGACTATGACCTGGAAGCTGTACGCTGGCTCCCTCAGCCAGTAAAGTGAGATGAGCGCCGCAACCCCAGAGTCGTCCACGACTGGGCCTAATGGTCAGGGGTCCCTTTACCTTTACCTTTATGATCACTTTAGCAGCCATTTTCGCCTTTAATCACTGCTCTCTGCAGAATCATGGTGTTTTCCAAAATATTACGCTAGCTCTCTCTTTCATGTGATTTTCCTTTCCTTTCCTGTGGAACAAAGAAGTTAGCCTTTTTTTTTCTTTTTCTTTTTAGATCCGTTATATTTGTGTAAGGCTAAGAGGCAAGCAGATCCACTCATTTTCTGCCATTACTCCATGCAGTTCATGTTGTGCTCTTCATTTCTGAGAGAGAAAGAAATCTAGCATTCAATATCCCTCCTTAAAAAAGAAAAAGAAAAAGAAATAAAAACCGGCCTCAGTTCTGTTTAGTTTAAAACCTGGGCATGTGTTTACTAAAGTATTATCAGGGGTCTCCAAAGAATAAGACTTATCTTGGAAAAGCTGAGCTGACCTGTAGTCTAAACGGCACCACCGTAATTGCACAAGGGGATCCATAAGCAACCCATTGTTACTTTTTCTGCTTCGGAAATTGCACAAGGATTGGCTAGTCGTATATTTTTCCAGGCTGTCTTCCCATAAGGCATTCACACATACTGCTGGTGAGGCTGGATTGTCAAGGAGTGGGGAAAGTGGTGGTCCTAACTGGGGTCGCTTCCAGGTAGGAATGGGGGCAGAGGGTGGGGAATTTGATTCAGTTTGCACTTAAACTTACCTAATTTGCACTTTCTGGAAATGCACTAACAGAAACGCGGCCACCCTTCGGAATTCGCACTTTGCCGCATTTTCGCAATGCAGTTCTTCAGACAAGAAATGTGTACAAATAATGCCTATACTAGGGCAAAGTGTTCGTGTAAATGCATATATTAATGAGCAAACAAATGAAACATGCCACGTTTCGTCTTTCAAACTGACTTCAACTCCCAGGGAATGGTGGCGGGCAGAAAGCCTACTTTCTGCCTCCAGTGCAAACTGACTTGTGGAGCTTAAGGATATCGTAAGACAGCCTTTTATTTAAACCTGATAGCTATAGGTTACAAGGGACTACAGTGGTACCCCTGGTTACAAACTTAATTCATTCCGGCGGTCCGTTCTTAAGCTGAAACCGTTCTTATCTTATTCGCTAATTTGGCCTCTGGCACACGATTTCCGTTCGCATCCTGGGGCAAAGTTCACAACCACAAACAGCTACTTCTGGGTTAGTGGCGCTCGTAACCTGAAGTGTTCATAACCAGAAGCATTCGTAACCAGAGGTACCACTGTAAATGCAGGTATGTACAGGTGAAACTCGGAAAATTAGAATATCGTCGAAAAGTGCATTTATTTCAGTAACGCAGCTTAAAAGGTGAAACCAATATATGAGATAGATGCATGACATGCAAAGCAAGATATGTCAAGCCTTTATTTGTTGTAATTGTAATTATTTGTCGTTGGGCGGGTCAATTATAAATGGAATTTAATTAATGAAATGAAATAGCGATGTTGATTTTTGTATTATTGTAACTATTTGTTTTATTACTGTGGAATCTCCAAAAGAAAGCATTTGTAAAAATTAAAAGAAAAAGTTGCATTACTGAAATAAATGCGCTTTTCGATGATATTCTAATTTTCCAAGTTTCACCTGTACAGGGAATCCAGTGCAGGCAAATGAGCAGGCTGGTAGAGGAGAGTTAGAGTACTCCCTCTCATCCCTGTGCCTAGCATAGAAATCAAGCCACCCTCAAGGCAGCACAAGTTAGTGGAAGTCCCCGTAGGGTCTGTGCTTTAGAGGCTCCGCAACATTTGATTTGTCCTGGAGAGACAGGATGCACTTGCTTTTTCAAACAGCGATAGTTGATGAACATAGGAGAGTGCCTTACAGCAGAGATGCAGGATGGGGGGGGGGGCTCCAGATGTAGCTGGACTCCAACTCCCATCATTCCCGACCATTGGGCATGCTGGCTGAGGGTGATGAGAATAGGAGTCAAACCATCTGCTTGACGGCGGCAGCTCTCCAACATTGGGGTACTAGCCTCACTGGAGGTGGTGGGGAGTCAGGGGAAGTGCCCTCTCTCCCATAAATAGATACCCTTTCCTACTCTGCTCTCCCCACAATTAAGCAGCAAATTGGCAGGCGGACATCCCACTTTAGGTACACAGGAAGCGACCCCTGTCTAATGTGTCATTCAATCGGGAAGGAAAGGCAATGTTTTTTTTTCAAACGTGACTCTCTTGCTCCAGCTTCGTCATATGGCTTTTACAAGCTTGGCCGTGCATTTTGATGTCTGGAGCCCCACTTTCTGCTGGAAATGTGTGAAATGGTACTACACAGCAGGGTCTTGTGTTTTTCAGAAGGAAAAGACAGGGGTAACTGTGAGCAGGTGGCAGTAACAAAGCATTTACCCGCAATCTTTCTCTTTTTCACACGTCTCCTTCTGGAATTAGTTTAGATTGGTTCCAAAAAAGGCACAGCAAATTTCTAGAGGAGGAGAAGGCGGCAAACTGGTCTTGTTCCCAACTACTTGCCTAGCGCTTCTGCCCCTTGAAGCCATCATTTTCCTGCAACCCCAGTTGTTACTTGGGGGGGGGGGTGTCTATTTTTCTCAAAACGAAAAGCCTTTGTCAACTCCAATAAGAGTAAAAGAGTGCAGGCTTAGCATTGCCCTGCACATGCATCTGCCTCTTAGCTCCATAAGTAGAGCCTAACCATTGCTGTGATCTGTATATAATAGGAAATGTCATAATTGCACTATTTAAAGGAAGGTGACGTTCCACATCCATATAATTTTCATGCCCAGCTTTATAAAAAGTAAGAATGCTTTCATAAAAGTGGATATTTTTTGCGGGGGGGGGGGGGGCGGACTTATTTTGCTAAGCTTTCCCTTCTGCTAAGGCTTGATCCTGTTAGTTTCAGATAATAAAAAGCGTTCTCATTCATTCCATCCGTGCTATTGGGATTTTGCTGGAATTGACCTCTTTATGGTGCTGCGGGGGGAGGGGTTGAATTTTGAATTGAATATTGTATTTTTCTCAAGATACATGGATACCCATGGTTTTGTGTTTGAATTATCAGGGTTATCAACTTTTAGACATAAATGCAATGTAAATTGTGAAAGTACTGATTATCTGGGGGTGCCTTTTCACAGCAAACTAATATATATAACTAATCTTTATGACAATTTAACTTCCATGGCTCCCTGCCCCACCCCCACCCCCAAAAATTGTAGTTTGGGAAGGGTGCTAAGAATTCTAGCCACTACACACATAATATCATTAGCGCCAGATTTAGTTCTGTCTCTGAAGTTTAATAACTTTCAGTCTGGCCAGTATCTGGATGGGTGATTGGCTAGGAACCTTATCTAAGCATGGTACCTTTCCTGGTATTTATTTTCTCTATGGTTCTGTCCTGGAGGTAGATTTTTCAAGTCCTTTTTGTTTCTTTTTCTTTTTCCTTCTACCCATACGCCACATTTTATCAGATACTCTGCTATTGTCACCCATCTCTAAGAGCTTAGAAACTCCTAGGAAGAAATAACTCACAATCCTAATATGTGACGAAACCTTTAGCTTTACATGATGACGATTTTTCATCTCCAAAGCATCTCAAACAACTTACCCCAAAACTTAACACTTTTATTTATGTGTATCTGAAGAAGTGTGCATGCACACGAAAGATCATACCAATGACAAACTTAGTTGGTCTCTAAGGTGCTACTGGAAGGAATTTTTTTATTTGTGTGTGTGTGTGACTTCACAGTGAGCTGATCTCACATGCAGATATCTGTACAAATGGCTGTTTGAAATGTTTTTCCAGTGTTAAAACAACCAAGAATCTTATGACACCTTAAAGACTAGCACATATATTGTGGCTTAAGCATGTCTCTGATGAAATAACCTCTGGCCCATTGAAGCTGACATGACAATATATTTTTTATTCTTTAAGGTGTCAAAAGACACCTTGTGGTTTCTAGTATGTGAGAAAGACACAGATACCACTCTGGGACTTCTTTAGTCAGTGAACCTGAACCATGCATGAATCTTTCTTATGAACTGGACACAGCTCCATAGTGATTTTTGGGAGGGGAACCATTAGGTGTACGGCTTATTTACATAACACGATATAGTACCAGTCAAGCAAATTGATGAGCTACAGATCATCACACAAAATCTGGTACCAATGACTGTCTAGGAATGCAAACCACGGAGCAATGTTTCTATGCATGATCCATTGAAATGAATGGACTCTTAAGTGTGACCAGTGCTCCAATCCACGGGAATATCGATTGTGCTTTAAATTGCACTGACATCAGTTTCTACTTGCAATTCTGCAACGTGAGTCACTTCACTGGGTGTTCCATCTTTGCTTCTTCTGTGCAGTGCACCAGGCAGCAAAATGCTTTTGTGTGTGTTGTGTGTCAAAAGTAAACCACTTGATTTCTGTAACTTTTGTGTTCGTGCTAACTCGAGTGTGTTGTCTGCTCAGAAAAAGATCATGATCATTGTTTAGCCCAGGGAGAAGATTGTCTTTCCTGCCTTCCAGACATAGAACCTCATTTTTTACCCTACATCACCTAGGAGAGATAGAGATGTGTTTTACATTGAATCAAAACTATGCTGCACCTTGCCCTGGGCCTTCTAATCACCAGCTCAA
This sequence comes from Zootoca vivipara, assembly GCF_963506605.1. Classification (NCBI taxonomy): domain Eukaryota; kingdom Metazoa; phylum Chordata; class Lepidosauria; order Squamata; family Lacertidae; genus Zootoca; species Zootoca vivipara. The sequence goes on from NC_083276.1 coordinate 19,475,595, forward strand.
CAAATCTCAGGCAGGCATCCTTCTCAGTTTAGCACCTGAGATCTTGAATCAGAGATGCTATAGACTAGTCTTCCTCAACATGATGCCCTCCAGTTGTTAGACTACAAGTCTCATCTTCCCTGACCATTGGTCATGTGAACTGGGACCAATGGGAGTCAGAATCCAGAACGTCTAGACAGCACCGGGTTGGGAAGGCTGCTGTAGACCAAATCAGAGGCATTAATATGAAGCTATGGCCCTTCTTTCCAAGTTACCGTATAATCTCATCTCATCCCACCTGACAAGGCACATGATCAATGAAGCTTACTGGTGGTGGTAAATTGTTTGGGGCAGAGCATTTCCACATGTTAGAGAGATTCTCCGAGTCCCTTCAGAGAACAATTAAAGCATATTCAACACAGATTTAAAGCACATAGCTTCCCTCAACGAACCCTGGGAACTCACAGGGCTTTAATTCCCAGCACCCATAAGAAACTACAGGTTCCAGGATTCGTCGGGGGAAACAGTGGGTTATAAATGCATGCTGTGGATCTGCCAGTGGATCTGTTACTGTATAGAAAGACTGGCTACATGCAGACACGTGTTGCCAGAAGGCCTTGCGTAGTTCAAGGAACGGGTTTCGTAAAACAACCCAGGTGGCTGGAGAAAGTGTGCATCATTCCCAGCTTTCCTTGGCAATCATGGTCCTTTGACAATGTACTACTAGGACACAGGCTTCATACTTCCTGCTACCCCAGCCCTTTTTTGATGTTTTAGCTTGGGCACTTATAAACAAATACCCCATACTGTAGGGACCATTTCCATCACACTGTCCTATGGTGTGTGGTTTTGAACTATGTTTGTAGTAAGCTGGGCTCATTTTAGCTTAAAAAGTGCTGGAGCCAAACAGATGTCTCGGTACATGTGCAAGCTATTGCAGTTTGTACCTTCTCTTAGGCAGATTTTGTGTCCTGGACTTTTCCTAAAACTTTTTGGCGTCATAAGGAGAAATGTTGACCAGCCTAACTCCTTCACAAGATAGAGTTGCCATATTTCAAAAAGTAAAAATCTGGACACAAAAGTTACGTTTTTGAGGGAAATCGGCAAAAACAACACTGCCAACATGGGTTGCCATACGTCTGGATTTTGCCAACTTCCACCTGGTCACTGCTTCCGAATGCAGTATTCCAGGTATGTCCGGGAAATTCCAGATGTATGGCAACCCTGTCATAAGTCTGTTGTCTTTGTGAAGCGCTGAACTTTTTAAAAGAAGAAGTTCGAAGGAAGAATCCGCTGTGTGTTCATTTAACGTCACTGTGGTATTTTTGTAAATGGCTTTTTTCAATTAACAAAATGCATATATTTTTATTCGAATAAATGCCTTCCTGTTTGTAAGCTGCTGTTTTAGTTTGGTTTTGGGGGGGGGGCGGGGGGGGAGAAACTATTATATTAAAAGGGGTTCTGCACATGCCACATGGCACCCAGATGTCAGAGTGGATGTCTGAGGATGTTGAACAGTGAGCAGATGATGCTGATTTTAGGCACATCCACTGTCAGCTTCTGGAGTCGAAAGGCCAGCTGGCTAGCCCCCCAGGTGGATCGTCTCCTTCTAGCTGTGCCACTGCAAAGATCCATCGACCTCTGGTTCCAACAAAGATCAATGCCCCAAGCCTCCCAGACTTGGGCACACTATACTTAGCTGTGTAACTGCACAACAGATGAGGCTGAGGCTTGTGGATACATACTATTAACTACGAATTTATTAAACATAAATCAAGACAAAGAAACATGTCATCTTTCCATGCCATCTCCGAGGAGAGAGAGTCCAAAGCAAAAGCAATACAGCGGAAGTTCCGCTCACACCAGCAAACTGTGCTGGAATGTAAACAGACACGTGACACATAATAATCCCATGTCTGCAACTAAAGGTGGAATGGAAAATCCCAATATTCACACTATTCATTTCAAACACATTCAAAGCATATGGTTTTCCCTAAAGAATCATGGAAATGGTGGTTTGTACAAACATAGCACTTTTTTGTTACTAAATCAATGAAAAGGGGAATTGTGGTTTGTTAAGGGGAGGCCATGTGTTTTAGACGTATGATGTGGCTGTGACCCTAGTTGCAAATAATAAAATAATCAATTTGGGGACCTTCTTACTATTAGTTATGGAGGAATGTAATATGCCAACCTATTGTAGACAATTTATTCTTTCTCCCCTCAGTCTGATCCATAGCACACTGGTTTCCTATTAAAAGAACAGCTTCTTAACCAGGCATCCCCAGACTTCGGCCCTCCAGATGTTTTGGACTACAATTCCCATCTTCCCCCACCACTGATCCTGTTAGCTAGGGATCATGGGAATTGTAGGCCAAAACATCTGGAGGGCCACAGTTTGGGGATGCCTGTTCTTAACTTTGGCAAATAGTATGTTTTGGCTGCTCTCTCTTCAAGTGCTGCCTTTCGTACTCCTTTGCTTCACTCAGTTTATTCCTCCGTCTCCCTTCTAACACATGGCACTATGAGACAGGCAGTAGTTGGCACCATTAAATATGCAACTGAGTGGTGCAGCAATAAAACAGCTAGCACATTTGCAAAGCTAAGCAGGGTCCGGCATGGTTCCAAAGTGGATGGAGGACCATGTCTTGAGATTGGTTGGTAGACGGACCTCGGGGTGTCCCATCCAATTCTAAGATTCTCCTAATAAGCATTAATACCCGCTTAATCTCCAGCCTGCAGAGTGTACGGAAAAGAAAAGGTGCAAGTCCTACCAACCTCGCGCACAATATCCTAACACATCTTTACTTAATTCTAGCAAATGTGTACAGGATTGAAGCCCTAGTGTGCATTCACTGGGATGACACCACTGGTCATATATGGTGGGGGTAGGTGGCTTCATTTAGCAAAGCACACTTCAGCCTCTCTGCTTGAAAACCGTGGATCTCTCTTTTATTTATTTAACAAAACACTGCTGCAGATGGTTGCTTATCCTGTTGCCGCTGGGCTAGCCTCGGCATTACAAAAATCCTCCTATTTAACCCAAATCTTTTCTCTGCGAGTGCCAGACCAGGGCAGTCACTGAGAACAAGTGGTTACTATTCAGATTATGGCAGCTCTGGGCTTTCCCTCACCGCAGCTTTCTTCCTAGGGCTAAGAATGTTCAGCTTCCTCGGCCTCCTCAGTCTTTTCTAATTAGTTTAACTGTAGTACCCCAGGTGAATGAAAAGTGACAGAATAGCCTTTCGCTGCCCACTTTGACGGCGCTGTGAATTTCTGTTCGTAATACTATCTTTGTTGTGATGCCGGGAGGCAGGCTGAAGTCTGGCCCGTTAGATGAAAAATGGGGACCAAATCGCCAAGGAACATAGTTTCAACCAACGGCACCGAGCCCTCACAATTTCTGCTCGGTTGAACAGCATTTCTGGGTCTGTTTCCAGAAGCAAGGCCACACATCTAGAAGTAAGTAATCCAGGGCCAATAGAAAAACCCCATTTTGTCGAGGTTGAGCCATAAACAGCTGTCAAGAGATGAGCCATGAAGCCAGAGCTGAAGAACACACAGATACATGCCAGGTGGAGGAAAATGTTGAGGCAAAGTCTCAGCCCAAGCAGGAACATGTTTGTAGACCTTTGTTTCCAGGCAGCAGAGCCAGCAGAAGATATTTTGCTGCCTGAGGCAAAGAACAAGATTTCGCCTCTGACCTCCCTCCCTGCCACCATTTCACGTGCAGAGGCTGCATGGCCTAGCAGTTGATTTTTCCTTCAACACTGGCAAGTGGATAGCATAGCTGCCAAGTCTCCCGTATTCCGTTCTCAGCTGGAAAAACGGATTTTTTTGTTTTTTCTCAGTTTACTTACCAGCCGGGGGAGGCTCCTTCTGCACATGTCTGGAGTCTCTGGACATGCGCAGAAGCGATTTCTGGTGTGGCGGCCATTTTGGAACTGGGCAGAGCATGCTCAGAAGCGACTTTCGGTGCTGCTCTACCCAGTTCCAAAATGGCAGCAACGCTACTTCCGGTCTGCCGATCCCTTATTTTTCCGGCAGGAACTTGGCAGGTATGGTGGATAGTGTTCTCCAATGTGCCTGAGGGCAGCAGGCTAGTTTCAGGAAAATATGACAGGCCTGTGGGGCATACAGCTCCGGCCTCCAACAAGGGGCACCAAGAGGGATGACTGAGGGCTCCACGTTAGGGACTCTAGAATTACATTAGAGAAGAAAGCAGCAGTTACCATGTGCAGCTCCCTGCTTCCAGACAGATGGTCAGGGAAATTGTTGTATATACTATTGAGCTACATGAACACAGTGGCAGTTGTCATTATCTTTCCCGTCCTGCACCATAAGGTCAAGAGGAAGTTACAATATTGTTGGACACAGCCTGAAGTTCCAGCTGGCAACAGACTCCATGGGATTCTGAGCTTACTTACAGTTTCCATGTACTGAAGATCAGTGGAGACTGTGGGTTTTTGTATACATTGCATAATTTGAACATAGGTGGGGTGGGGTGGGCAGGGTGTCACATCATTAACATTCAAACAGATATTGCTTCCACATTAGGTTTCCCGAGAAAGTCCAATCCACTGTTGAACAGCTTTTACTGTCAGAAAGTTCTTCCTGATGTTTAGTAGGAATCTCCTTTCTTGTAACTTGATTCCATTGATTTGGGTCCTGCCTGCCACAGCAGGAGAATTCAGGCTTGCTCCATCTTCCCTGTGACATCCCTTTAGATATTTGAAGATGGCTATCATATATCCTCTCAGTCTCCCCTTATCCAGGCAACTCCCTCAACCGTTCCTCTTAAGGCTTGGTGTCCAGACCCTTGATCGTCTTGGTCGCCCTCCTCTGCACATGGCCCAGCTTGACGTACCTCTGTGTCTCCAGCTTCCAGCATCACCCCAACTCTCACATACACAATCCCCCTTGGCCTGCTGTTCTCCATCCTAGGGTGACATGACATCCATAATAATATAACATTAAAATCAGGGTTTTTTTAAAAAGCAATTCAGAATAAGAAGAATAGGGTGGGTCCCAACAATACATATCTCAAGTGTCAAAGGCTGATGGGTAAAAGAGGTGTGTCTTCAGCATATGATGAATGCTATACAATGAAGGTGCCAAATGTGCCTCTGTGTGGAAGGGAATGCTACAGGTTAGGGAACGCCAAAGTGAATGTCCTTTCCCAGGCCACATACATGAACTTCTGAGCGTGGTGGAACAGGAGAAGGGTAAACACAGTTCCCAATCACACACGTGGTTCTCCATCCCACTAGAGATATACGCAAAAAGAGAGAGCCTGTTTATGCTTTCAAATGGTCCCTAGCTAAGTCATAGCATCTTGAGACAGGGAGTGCATCAAATGCATTTCAGTGGATTTGCAGTCTGCGTCTTTTGCTTTTCCCTTCAAGTCGGAAATTCGCTTGCCAGAATAAAAGCAATTTCAGGAGCTGTGCCATGATGCTCTTCTCCCCAATTCAATGGCACCATCATTTAGAATTCTATAAAAGTGAACGGAAAGGGACAAGACTGCCAGAGGTGAAGTGATAGTAATGAAATGAGCACTAACAGGCAGCTACACAATTGGAGCCATCCTTGGTTCAATCACGCTCAGAAACATTTAGCACTGAAATCTGACATTGTCTAGAGGGTTCGGCCAAATGCATCATGCAGGAGAGATTTAATGAAGAGGAATTTGATATTTTTTTGCTTGGTTTTTTATTTTATTTTTTGTCTCCCTTTAGGTTAATATTTCAAGCTTTCAGAATTTTATTTCTTGTGATTCCATGAAATCAAGTCTCCACCTCCAGCTGTGGAAAATCACTCACGATAAACCCATATTGCTGCAGTGGAATGAAGCCGAAGTCTCATCCAGTTTAACTGTAGCATTTGTGGCATTACTGAGGATTGTAATATAATCTTCTTCAGTGAATACACCAAACAGATGGTATCAGCTGGGCTGCACCGTACTGACTATAGACCTCTCGATACAGCTCCCTTAGTGGAAGCCCTGTTCATAAATTCTACTAATGGGCTGTTTAATTTTATTTTTTTAATAATTTTTTGCCAAGTCTATGCATGCACTCCATCAGAGTAATGTGGGAGAGATGTGGTTAACAGTGTCCATAAATATGTATAATTCCCATCTGCTGTGCATTACAAATGCACTAAGTATTTCATGCCTCTTTCTCTCTGTCTCTTCTCTCTTTTTTGTTTTTTTTGTTTGTTTTTTACTATTCCGGCAAATAAAAAGAGAGCTAATCTTTCAGAGGAATGTTTCCTGATTGGCAGTTTGAATGTAAACATACATAACATAAAAAATATGTTTAGCTGTCCATCTTTCTATATTTTTTGGTGGGTCCCCTTAAGGCAGTTAGCTGGACCAAAGCAAGGCTCCATGAACTTCTAAATTACTTTTCCTCCCTCTTCAACTATTGAGGGAGGGAGGGAGGGAGGGAGGGGGAGAGGGAGAGGAGAGAGAGAGAGAGAGAGAGAGAGAGAGAGAGAGAGAGAGAGAGAGAGAGAGAGAGAGAGAGAGAAATGGAGATGATGAATGATCTGTTCCGTCTGCTGGGATTTCCTGACTTCCAAAGAGATAACACAATGAAGTGAAAATGGAGACAGGGAGCAGATCATGACCGGTTGCCGAAAGGGGATCATTTGGAATACCTGGGAGCTACCTAATGGCATTGCTCTTCCCCATCGGCAGTGCTTTTTATTACCAATAACTTAAAGCCACTTTCTCATTATGGAATAATAAAGTATTGCAAAGTTGCTACATGACAACCATTTCTTGCCGTAACATTTCTTAACACAGGGGCTGCAAAGCACCCAGACGATACATCTCTATAATTTAGACATTGTGCTGTGTGTGCATTTAACTTCCAGGCACACATTCAAATCCATTTTTGGGGTGGGGTAGAGGAGCCACATCTTTGATCATTTGCAAATGACAAAGCTGTGCAAAGGTTCTGGCTGCTTCCCAACATGTAGCTAAAGGCAGATTGTCATAGGTTAGAGAACTATGATTGCATATACTGAGAATCTCAGCTTTCTTTTCTTTTTAAAAACAAGTTTCTAGTCCCTGTTGGATTTGGTTGGAAGTATTGAACCAATACCTGATGAAATATTGGAAGCCAAAGGATGATATTTCCAGTGATCAGAGGTGTAGTTTCATTGTCATAGAAGGCTCCTTGCCTTTCCCTGTGACTCAATTATGCAAAGAAGTTTAAAATGTGAAATACATTTTGGAAAAACAAGCCAAACCTTCATGTAGTTTAGGCAGATCATAAAATGATGCTTCTCTTGGTGGATTACCTTTGTCTGTAGCAGTGGCGTAGCAAGGTCAGGTGGTACCTGGTGCAGAAAATTTCTTGTCACCTCCCTCCACATTGAAATCTAGTTGGACTCCCAAGAGACTGCGATATACTCATAGTATAAAAAGACTGGCTGTGATCTACGCATTGTCATTGCCAGGAGTTGCTGAGCTTTTTTTTTAAGGAAGGATTGACCAAAGTTGTTATGGGAGGGTTGGCCAAAGTTGTTGAGTTTGGGGGGTTGCAGGGTTTGGGTCCTGAGTTGAGGGAGCTTCTCTCCTCCCCTCCCCCCTCTGCTTGTTTGCTCGCCTGCCTCCTTCCCGTCCTCTCCTGCCTGCATGCATGGCTCTTCCAGCAGCCCAAGAGCGCAGGGCTGTCAAAACGAAAAGGGAAGGGGGGAAGGCAGCCGGCAAAGCGGCAAAGCTCTCCCCCATCCCCCAATGGCTTGGGATAGGCGGGAGTCGCAGGTGGGTGGCACACCGAATTTCACCCTCCTCAGAGATGACACCCAGGGTGGACCGCCCCCACCTTGCTCCGCCCTGATCTGTAGCTCTGCTCATAAGAAGTTGACCTGATTCAATTACATGTGTGCATCCAAACAGAGGAGACTTGATGCAGTGGCTACATTCGGATGTCACACTAAACTTTGGTTTGATGAGATGTGAAATTAGTCTCGCATCCTGCTAGAGCTTGCGCAGTACAGTACCTCGCTCCCCTCCAACATCCTTAAGGCCAAGAGAGGAGCTTACAAGCTTTCACTTTCAGTTTTAACCATTTGCAGTTTGTCATGCAGTCCAAGCCAACAAACCATGGTTGACGTTAGCCATGGTTAGGATGGAGGAGGAGGTCGGTTTGGTTCACATTTTAAAGGGAACCTTCATAATTTGCTTGTCCTGGGACAGCATGCAAAATGAAACACAGCTATCCTTTGAAATTTGAGGTGCAGTTCTCTAACAACAACAAAAATGGGCACAAAAATGCGTATATTGTTTAAAAATGCAGGTAGTGATAATAACATTTTGTGTGTGCAATTTTGCCTTATGCACACTATTGCCATAGCTGCCAAGTTCTCCCTTTTTTAAAGGGAAATTCCCTTATGCTGAATAGGCTTCCTCGCAAGAAGCCAATAGCTGCCAAGTTTTCCCTTTTCTCGCGAGGAAGCCTATTCAGCATAAGGGAATTTCCCTTTAAAAAAGGGAGAACTTGGCAGCTATGGCAATAGTGTGCATAAGGCAAAATTGCACACACAAAATGTTATATTCCCTGTTCAGGGAAGTTTTTAACGGTTTGTTTTTTTGGTGTTTTTTAACATTTTGTTGGGAGCCGCCTAGAGTGGCTGGGGCAACCCAGTCAGATGAGCGGCATATAAATAATAATAAAAATTATTATTATTATTATTATTATTATTATTATTATTATTATTATTAAGCAATGCAGGAATGATGGTAGCCCACACTCAACACAACAAGCGTATCCGTTAAGCTGTTTGCAGCAACAGTTGGTACCTGGATTATTAAAAAGGAACTGTAACCTTAGGTCATGCCGGTAAATTCTTATGTGCCATTCAGGTAAACTTGCTTCTTTTTTAAAAGATCGGTAATGTTAAACTATGAGTCATAAAAATATAGGAAACAGTACAGCCCAGAATGCAAGTGACCCCGGCAGTGTCTGATCCACTGTCACTGATAATACCCACACGAGACGAGAGTTATGGATTGCACCCTTCCCCCTTTTTTATTCTTGTACAAATGAACTGCTGTAACATGTATGAAATCTCTGCAGGCCATCTGTGGCAGTAATTCATTTAGCTGCAGTTGTACAGAACAGATACACACAGAGAGAAGCGGAGGGGGAAGTCGCGGCGAAGAGAATCTGTGAACCATGTCTAAAAATTAAAATTAAAATATATGTGTGTGTCAATTGTCACTTTTGATGAATCAAGTGCCTGATGCAGATATGGGCAGCCAGTGGAGGTGGGAGGGAGCCATAGCAACTAGATAAATACGTTTTAAAACATTTTAATTTTGACACATTGGAGTGAACAGCAACAGGGGCTGGCTGAGGTTGAAATTAAGCAGGCGTTCCAGTCCCTCTGAAATTGTTTAACTTGGAGGAAATGTTCCTGGAGATAACTTGGAAGCCCAAGAGGAAGTTTCTCTTCAAGCCCAGCAAAGCACTTCTGATGATGGGTTATGATTACCTTTTTTCTTCTAAATCATCTGTTCCTCTCAAGGTGCCAGAACAAGTCAGGGAAGATTTGCATTAGGCTAGACTAGGCCGCTGGCCAAGAACACATCAGACACTTGGCTTCTGACGGTACAATGAAATGAACGCACAAGGTTATGACCTCAGAAGCAACAACTTTGGTGTTGCTATTGGTATATAAAATCCTTAACAACCTGGGACCAGTTTACCTACGAAATCACCTTACCCCCATAGGTGCCCATTCAACCGCTTCAATCAGCAGTCGGCCCTATCACAGGTGCCGCATAATGCCCCTTCCGCGTTTGTAAGAATTTGGTCATTTAGTGCCTAAACTTTGGAACTCCCTGCCCATTGAAATCAAGCAGGCACCTTCACTGTACTCTTTGGGGTTCCTGCTAAAAAAAACATTCTTGCTTTTACCTTACCTAGACTTTTAGAAAGTTGGTTAGTGTTTTAATCTTGTTTTCTGTCTGTTGCTATTTTAACTTTTTGAATGTCTTAGATTGTCGTTAAAATAATTTTTAGCAAGAATATTCTAGTTTTATCTTTTTTGTAAACCTATTTGAGGGATTTTTTAAACAATCAAGTAAAAGGGGTTTGGGGGGGGAACTCTCGTGCTCTGACACAGGGTGTTGTTGGGGGTGGGCTGAGGCCATGGAGACCTCTCCTCTTCTTTACTTAACAGGTTGTTTGGCATACTTTAAAAAAAGGTACAAGCAAGACCCCAGACACCTTGCTCAGACACCTAAATCAGCCATGCACCCAGGTGGTTTACATTTTTTTAAAAAATGTAGAATAGATAGATGATAGATAGGTAGATGATAGATAGATAGATAGATAGATAGATAGATAGATAGATAGATAGATAGATGATAGAGATTTTCCTATTCATATTGAAATATTGCCCCTCACTGAGGCCAAGCTTAGATTCACAAAATGTTTAGGGTATGTGCACCCCTGCGTCCCCCCAGGAAAAAAGCACTGGATAGATAGATAGATATGATCCAAAATGAAATCCATAGGAGCCAGAATGAAAACTTATATAAAGTCTGGGAGAAGAAAAATTCATTTGCCAGTGTGGCGTAGTGGTTAAGAGCGGTGGACTCGTAATCCGGTGAACCGGGTTCACCTCCCTGATCCTCCACATGCAGCTGCTGGGTGACCTTGGGCTAGTCACACTTCTCCAAAGTCTCTCAGCCTCACTCACAGAGTGTTTGTTGTGGGGGAGTAAGGTAAAGGAGATTGTTAGCCGCTTTGAGACTCCTTAAGGGGAGAGAAAGCTAGGGTATCAAGTCCAAACTCTTCTTCTTCTGGCTCCAGAAAGTTTACAGCATGGGTATACCAGGGACATTTAGCTGGGTAAAGGATGTCACAAAGGGGGCATCACCGCTGAAAAAAGCCTTCCATGGCATGAGAGATTTCTCAGAACTCTCCTACAATACACCCTGGACCCTTTCATTTTCCTTTCACAGCAGCATCACCTCAGGAAACTGGCGGAGATTCTGGGGAGGCACTCTGTCCCCAAATATTAGAAGGAAAGACTAGAGTTGCCAACACAATTCGGATTTTTTTACCTCTTTGCAACCCTAGGAAAGACACGAATAGAGTAATGAGACATCTGGGTCCAAAGCATCACCTCTGGTGAACACAGTTCTGGACACACACAAAAAAAGAAACATTGGGGGGGAAAGGGAAGAACCAACCCCGAGTGAGAGAAATTCAATGGAGGAGCTAAGTAGTTAAGGTTAAAATAATAGCATTCGCACATGGATAGTTAAAAGGGGTGTGTGAGAAAAACGAAATGACAGCTTTCTAGCAGAACTAAAGAGAAATGGAAGCAAAAGCAGATGTAAATTCTATAGCAGAACAAAAGCGGAACAAACAAAGAATAATCCAGGAGGAGGCGGGAGTCAAACCAGACGGAAGAGCTTAAAAATTATCAAAGCAAAGCAACGGTGCACAGGGAGAGCGACACAGATTTGGGGCGGGGGTGAGTAGAAGGCCTGGAAAGAATTTTACAGGGGCACTGTGAAGTGTGAATGCAACATGCATGTGTTTTGCCCACATTTACATAATGCAGGCATCTTTGGTCAGGGGGCAACAGAGGTTTCAGGGAGCGCGCCTGAAATCTTCCCTTGGTTTTTCTCCAGAATTCAGACCAGGAGAAGTGGTATGGTTGCGTGCAACCCACAATCATACATACACACAGTGCTTTTTACATGGAAAAGTGAGGTGCTGGTGCTCATATATCGATAAAAGTGCCGTAGATGCCAGCTCAAGATGGCTGCCATGGATGGCAAAGAAGAGGTCCCAGACACCAGTACTCCGTACCAGTGAGTACTGTCACACACAAAAAGCAACCACCACACACCCTCCATCTGGCTTGCTTTCTATTCCCTGCAAATTGTGGAATTCAATACTATTTTATAATTGATTGGATAAATGGATGTCATTTTTTTTTAAAAAAGAGTTTATGTGGGGTTTTTTATATATATATTTGAACACTGCCCGGAGAACTTTTGTTGAAGGATGACTTAAAATAATAACCAAAACATATAAGCCATGGTAATAATTCTCCATACTTTTAAACTGTCTGTTTGCTATTGCTATTGTGGGCCCCTCTGGAGCAGTGTTTTATTGCAGCACAGTCTGCAACATGATCTTGATCATGACCCAATAACAGTGCATTAGTGGCAGGTTTATCCTGCTTTAGCTTGCTCTGTAGTGCTTCCACAATACTACATAGCTCAGTAGTAGAGCATCTGCCTTACCTGCAGATAGGGCTGGGAGTGACTCCCACCTGAAAGTATAGCAAGCCGCTGTGGAGTCGGTGTAGATAATACTGTAACTTGCCACCCCAATCCCCAAGCAGTGCGATATTCCACGGCTTACAAGCGCTTACCCAAGGTTTGTGTTTCCATTTGGAAATGAGGCACAACAGAGACTGTGGTGTCCTTATGATACAGTGGTATCTTCAGTTACGAAAGGGGTCCGTTCTGGAGGCCCGGCCGCATCCTGAAAACTTCGTAACTGGAGGCTCCCTTCTGCGCATGCGCGCTGTGCACAGAGTGCTCCTGCTCATGCACACAGAGCGCTTCTCTGCATGCGCGTGCAGCAAAACCCGGAAGTTCGCAACCCAAAGTTTATGTATCCAGAGGGATATGTAAGCAGAGGTACAGTACGACTATATATGGTTTATTTACACATATGCAACCTAGGCCTATGATGGAGGGGTTCACAGCATGAACACCCCGAAAGGGTCTTGTTTCTCCTATATCCACAGTAGGGTGATGACTTTTTTACAACCTCATTTCCCTGTATCATAATTTGATGAGCTTTCATTAAAGATTAGATAAAATCTTACTTTCAAAGAGATTTGATAAAAAAAAACCTCACGCACAAAATGATTTAAAAAAAAACTATTTATCAGTTTTTTTACCATTTTTGAAGTAACTGTAAGCAGATATAAAATTGAACCCAAGCTTTAGAGTCACATATATACAACATTATATAGGGTCATCAAACACACAAGGAAGCTTTTTTTAGCTGCAGTAACAGTATAGACGCCGCTAGAGGACGATGTTTTGCTACTTCTCCTGTAGGTTCTTTTCCCAGCATGCCCGGCAGGGTCTGCTGGCTGAGTTTTGAGGTCCCCCTTGCGCAGGTGTGACATTTGTATACCCTATGTTGCTAAGAACACTCCCCATTGTAGAATGTGGTGTTGTGTCCAAATTTGATACGAAATATATATAGAATTGTTAATACAATTTTATGAAATGGTAAAACGGCATACAAAAAAATTAAAAACAGTTTGTGTGTGACCTTATTTCAATGGAATATACCTCATTTTAGTCATTAATAGGCAAAGGTTCATTCATTTGTGCTACAGGAAATAATTTTTGAGGGAAAAAAGAAAAAGTCATCACCCTAATCTACAGCCTTAGATTCAAATGGAAATCAACCATTGCACTCTAGCCCTCTGCTCTCAAACTCAGGCTTTTGTCTTTCTCACTAACCGCAGGCTGGGGGAGGGGTCTCACCCATTTGCTGTCTCACACGGAGCTCCTTTCCTTTGTCTCCCTTAATGGCCCATCACCCAGGCGATCGCCTCATCAAGAAGCAAGCCCAGCTTGATTAGCTTTTGACACTTGCTAGATCCAGGGATTAGAGGGATCTGGCACCCACAAACTCATAACACTACTAAGCTACGGTAGATGGGCCAGTGGTCTCATTCAGTATGCTCCTAGGCTACTGAATTATTGCTACCCAAATCAGAACATTTGTGGTATAGAAAAGTTTCGGAATTTCAGCAGGACATTATGGGCTACCCACTGGTAAGAAATGAAGCAGTGTGGCTCCCCCAAAGGCTCAGAATCTTTTGGACTTGATATTCAGATTGTTCTTTGAAGAGGGCACACACTCCATTCTTTCCTACTTGAGTCCTGCAAACAGTTTAAAGCAGGCCTGTAAGTTATCAGAGTCTGCCAACCTTCCCAACTCTTCTGGATCAGTGTCTCTCTCCCTGGGCCAGGCTGGACTTCTGAAGCCTCTTGGGTACAATCATCCTACCCTGAAATCCTATCTAAACTAAGCATTCTCCAACTACAGTCATACCTCTGGTTACATTCGCTGCGGGTTGCGTACACCACGGGATACAAACGCGCCGAACCTGGAAGTACTGGAGTGGGTTACTTCCGGGTTCAGCGATTCATGCATGCGCATAAGCACCAAATGACGTCACGTGCATGTGCAGAACCGCCGAATTGCACGGCGAGCATGCATAGACTCAGCGCTTCAAGTTGTGCACTGCTCAGGTTGCGAACGGGGCTCCGGAATGGATCCTGTTCGCATCCAGAGGTACCACTGTACATCTAGGAAGAGAAGGAGGGTGGGTAATTGCTACACCTTATGCTGGTCAATATAAGCATGCTGGATTTCTGCTTGAGAAAGGAACTACAACATTTGACACCAGCATGGTTAACAGAAACAAACGCAGAAGCAAACTGAAAATGAAATTAGCACATTTATAGTATCGATCAATGTCAAGTTCGGGGCATCTTGCAAGACTACACAATAGAAGCAACACAATAAAAAAAAATAACAGAGTAAGCACGATATCATTTTACTTAACTAAATGACTCACTCCTCTTCTTTTCAATGTCAACAATGAGAAGGCGTGATTCTCTCTGTGTGTGATTTATGATGCACAGAGACCCAATCTCCTGTTCTTCTTTGAAGCAAGTGGGGGCAAGGAGGTAGCAGGTAGAAGAGGAAGAAGAACCATTGTAACCATTTGTCATGCACAATCTACAAGCACTGAACACTGTCAAGTGTTATTGCACCCAGGTCCTGCTTGTGAGCCTCCCATAGGCATCTGCTAGGCCATAGTGAGAACAGGATGCTGGACTGGACGGGCCTTTTGTATGATGCAGCAGGTCTCTTCTAAGGTTCATATGTACAAGAGACAGAGTTCCTCGCTCTTGTACCCACCCATAGCAAAGAATGCAATATGGAGCAAACAAACCCTCAATGTGAGCTCTCACTGAAAGAGGCTTATGCCTGTGCTACACAGATGAAACCTGGCAGGGGAGGGAAGCTGGCAATACTACAGAGTTCTGGCATTTCAATGCAGCTTGTGTGAAATAATTTCCTTGGTAATTATACCACCATCCAGGAAAGTGTATTATTATTATTATTATTATTATTATTATTTGTTGTTGTTGTTGTTGTTGTTCCATTTATTCCCCACCTTTTTCTCCAAGGAGTTGAAGGCGGCATTCACAGTTCTTCCCCTCCCCAATTCTATCCTCACAACAACCTTGTGAGGTAGGTTAGACTGAGAGGCAGTGACTGGCCCAAAGCCACCCGGTGAGCTTCACGGCCAAGTGGAGATTTGAACCTTGGGCTCCCAGGTCCTAGGCAAACATTCTGACTACTATATCACACTGGCTCTTCAGAAAGCACAGAACACATTTTCCTACCCTCCAACACTTCTCCAATGAAAATAGGGATGTCTTAAGGAAAAGTGGGACCTTCCTGAATCAAATCAGAAACTGGGGCAGCTTCTGTAAATCTGGGATTGTCTCTAGAAAATAGGGACACTTGGAAAGTCTATGTTTTTTTTCTACAGGGGGCTGAGGATGAGGGAAATGGACGAACCTGGTAGTCAAAGAGCTATGATGCCAAGACTCATCCGAAGTGCAAGATGGTAAGGCCAAGGCCAATCCAGTTGCAGGCAGTTCCAAAGGTGAACTGCAGCACAGTGCATAAATTGGGGGAGGTTGTTGGAATATTCATTCCCTGTGTGCAATCATAGGTTTATTGTGTATCATATGACTGTACGTGTTTTCATTCCACAGAGTGGAAGTGACGTAGACAGGATGTTTGTCTTACTGTGTTCCTAAGTGGAACTGTTGTTCTTTTGTTCTTTCTCTTTGCTGTCTGTGAAGCTAGAGAGAGGGAGCCATGATGAAGAGCTCTGTGTGTGTTTATATAGTTTATAAACTAGTTTAGCCAAGATGCTGTGCTACTGAGGTCTTGTAAGGACACCAGAAATATAATATGGATGATTGGCTTCCCAAATTGACCAGACGAAATCTCAGGCAGTTGTACATATTATAAAACAGATTTATTAAAACATTTATTGCAATAAATGGTGGCAGTGAGAATGAGTTTCTCATTCTGCCCGACCCATGGGCATACACAGAGTGCTTTTATACCTTTTTGACAGAGTGAAGATCAGCCTTTCTGCAGTACTTCATCAACCAATCAAGAGAGAGCACCCCAAGATGCAAAGTCACCCGCCCAACTCTAGTAGGTGGCGTTATGTACCTGGTACTTTCATACACGTGTCTATCTGGAATTTTACAGGCACAATTGTGGTTGTGCTCTACTTAGAATTTGCGGTGGGCTGCATCCTCTTGCTCTTGTGGTTTATGCTAGAATTTCTCAGAAGTGCTGTGTGTGGTTAGATCTTTGCATTAGATGTGCAAACATGCTGTGCCTGTTTGCTTTCTATCAGAGGCAGAGAGATTTAGAAAATGGAGTTCCTCTTGCTTTTAGGGCCTGCATGGCCTGACCAGGATTATTCTGGCCCTGGTCATTGCCACCCTATATTCCCTCCTCTTCAATATGGAGATGAAGAACAGGTGTGTTTCTGCATCTCCATTTGATTGACCCATCGCACTACAGTGTTTCCTGGTGTTTCCTGTTTGGCAGGGGGTTGGACTGGATGGCCCTTGTGGTCTCTTCCAACTCTATGATTCTACAGAGGAGCCAGCAGCTTCCCATGCTCCAATGTTAGGCCAAAGGATGGGCAACAGAGAGCAAAGTAAGTGAGGAAGCTTCTGCTGACTTTTCCCAGGCTTGTTATTCAGCTTGTCTCAGAAGGGCTACCAAAAGCTTTATACAGACCAAGGTTCTGCATAGGGCTAAGACAATAAGAAAGAAAATTAATATTATGAGCAGAATCTCTTTTAACTATGACCAACCTGGGAGCCAAGAACTAATCTAACTCCATACACTGGGCAGACCTTCACCGTCTAGGCTAACCTTGTGGTACAAATCAGCCTGCTTCTTAATGTTTTTAACATCACTCTCAACACGTTTACCCTGGTTGTATACAGATGTTAGTTCCCTGATCCGTCCAATATCGGTCACCACGTGTTGAGCCTGATTGATGTACACACAGCAGGAGGAGTTCAGAAGGGCTACCTGGCCAGCTGCATCTAGTCCTGAGAGTCTGGCCAAAACCTAATGCTTTATTGAGGGACTTCAAAGAAGTATGTAGGGCAGAAGAAGGCTAACTGGAAGCTTGTTCAAATGTTAGGTTTTGACTTCCAGGGAAATAGTGCAAGGCAGATAGAGAACTTCGGGGTGGGGGCTGCCTTTTCTACTGAACAGTTAAAATACCTGACCAAGGCTGTTAAATGTTTCTTAGGGTCACCAGAACTAAGAAGGTGCTAGGAACTAGCAGTCATTAAAGACATAGTGCATTACTTTCTTAAATCAAATAGCAAAATATTTCACAAACAGACCTACATTTTGTCACCTGGCACATTCAGACCTTCATTTTGAAACTTCTTAACTTAAGGTATACAAGCTAGTGTTTCTAAAACAAGTGAATAATGTGCACTACTAAACAGTTTAAAAGTGCTACCACACATGCACATGGGGTTGGAAATCTTTCCTAAGGGGGAAGAATAATTCACTGTTAGGACAGACACCATCAGCTAATTCATAGGACTATACACAAACTCTGAGAGCCTGTAGATTACGGTAAGGCATTCAGTCTGCAGAACTGTCAGTGTAAAATAACCATGAAAGTTTTTTCCCCCCCGCTTCAGCTTGATGCTATAAACCAGAGTAAAAATGCTTGCTGAATTTAAGCCTGGTTCAGCTTTTGATTAATCTATTTCCATAACTCCTAAGCATTTCCTGTTGAAATTTTTAGCCTTTGTGTTAGACCTAACTGGAAACACATATTTGCATTATACAAACATCATTTTTGTCGAAGCACAAGTGCCACTTTCTACTACATTGCATTTCCATTTGAGGCACACACAAAAAAATCGCAATACAGACTTTTGGCAACAAAGGGTTCTTTCTCTCAGGTGGGTCATGAATCTATAACGGCCACACTAGTCTTCAGAGATACTGGGTGTGTAACTATAGTTGCTGGAAATCTAAAAGCCGAGGGGCTTTGGCCACTGTTTCCAAAACTTTATGTCAGCAGGAAAATACACAGTTCTCTCTCAGCTCAGTACTGGGCTTCAATGCAAATCAGTGGGTTTCAAGAGTTCCTACACAGTTCTAAAGGCCAGGAATATATATATATATATATATATATATATATATATATATATATATATATAACAATTGGAGCTTTGTCCTAGCTGAGCATTTGGCTACAGAAAGAGTGGCTATTGTTCCAGTTTGCCAGAGTCAGGAGAGGCTTGCATCAGACATCAGTGGGCTACCATCATTTCCAAAGCCAGAACTGAGGGGTGCACCTGGCCAGCTCTTCCAATTACATCCCCAACCCAGCTATAGCCCTGTATCACCTAGGGAGTTGCTGGAACCCTTCCCATATCTGTATGACCTAGGGAGTTGCTGGAACCCACCCCATGGTTCAATTTCTGAAACTGTTTGGGGTCTGTTCGCTCAAGTGAGGCAGGTACACTGCCCTTCCTTCCAAATTAAGGATACTGCTTTGGGGGCAGGTAGAGTTCTACTGTGGGTCCCACTCAATTGATGCCTCCCATACAAATATACATACATACATACATACATATATAAGGGTCTAAGATTTACTGCGTCTCCTTGTCTCCTTGATGTTTGGTGCTGCATAAGATGGACGTTCCTCAACCCGTGCGTCGAGTGACAGCCTCCGGAGTGTCACAGCAGGGGCTACTTCGGTTTCCCATGCACTGGGCGTCTTTTGCCGGTCAGACGCTGCAAGGGGAAACTGGTGCACCGTGCGCTGGGTACCCACTTCTGATTAGGTACAGCAGGGTGTGGATCCAGGGGGTCATCTCAGGCACTTTCACCGGATGGAATGGATACCTCACCACCTAGGAATGAAGAGGGTCTCGTCTCCATTCCTTCAGGGATTCACTCAGGGACTCGCTAGCGTCAGGCTGGAACCATCGTGTCAGGCTCCGCAAGGCTACACGCTCTTCGCTCGAGTGATTTCCTGTAGATAAAAAAACAAAGGAGGGGGGGGGAGAAAGAGATTGTCCTTGTAGCTGCCGCTGCTGTTTTAGAACTTCTTGCTGGTAAGTCCACCACCAAACTCTCCGAGGTAGTGCGTCCCACGTATGGGACATTGAGGTGTGTCTGGCACACAGAAGTCATCTCTGGGATGTAGCAGCAGTTAGTTGAGAAGTCATCTCTGGGATATAGCAGCAGTGCCTTACAGCAGTCTTTGCAGAATTTCACAAGGCTTACAACAGGATTCCACGTCTGGTCCATCTTTCAGGATCTCCCCGTGGTTTCTCTTTCCTTCCACAGAACTTCATGCATGTGCAGGGTTAAGGAGGGGTCCTTTAAATCCGTATTTGCCTCCCATCCAGCTGCCGACGGCTGAGTTCTGCTAGGATACTGAAGCCTGTTTTTCAAATTATGCAAAGTCTTGTGGTTTCTAGAAGAAGAAAAACTTATAGCTGCTTTGTAGCAACGGGCTGTTTCCGTGAGACATAAAAATTTTAAAGTCAAAGCATTTAGAGCAGTAGTGTTTTTGTAAGCTGAAACGTGGACCTCCAAAGCATAACATCTTTTTCTCCCTACTTTCACAGCAACGGTCTTGGTCACACAATGTCACACAATAGAATGTCCGAAATGGCAACACCAGCCAGGCACAGCCACAGTCTCTAAGTGCAGGTTGCAGGAGAAAACAAGTTGTGCAAATACAAATCATGCAGAATCGCTTGTGTAACCAAATAAGGGGGGTTACGCCACACATCTCTGCCGGAGGTTTGAGAGTTATTGAGATGTTGCAGCCTGTCTTCCAACGTAGTGTTAGATTCAAACTATGTCTTTACACACAAATCTCAATTCAGTATAACTTCCTTCTACCTTATCCTGAATTCTTTAGTTGACAGACATTCATTTCATTAAAATATGCAGTTCTACAAATTTTCCAACATGTTGCTGTCACAAAAACATATGAAATGGGGTTGCAGGTAGGAGGGTTAAACCCTTTAAACGTAGTTTGTTTTTAAAGGTAAAGGTAAAGGGACCCCTGACCATTAGGTCCAGTCGTGTCCGACTCTGGGGTTGCGCGCTCATCTCGCATTATTGGCCGAGGGAGCCGGCGTATAGCTTCCAGTCATGTGGCCAGCATGACAAAGCCACTTCTGGCAAACCAGAGCAGCACATGGAAACGCCGTTTACCTTCCCGCTGTAGCGGTTCCTATTTATCTACTTGCATTTTGACGTGCTTTCGAACTGCTAGGTTGGCAGGAGCTGGGACCGAGCAACGGGAGCTCACCCCGTCACAGGGATTCGAACCGCCGACCTTCTGATCAGCAAGCCCTAGGCTCAGTGGTTTAACCACAGCGCCACCTGGAATCAAATGTCTCTTTTTCCCCATTCTTGTAAGTTTCCCCAAAAACTGCACAGTTCCAACAGGACTTGGGGAAAAGATGTTAATTGTTCAAATAAAATCTATTGTCTCTTGTGTTGTGAACTACTTAAGTACATGATTTTTTTTTCCTTTTCTTTTCTTTTGAAGCCAGCTGAAGCATATGAAAACATTTTCTGAGCACCGTTACTGGCATTTTGTCAGTATCCTGTGCGGCGGTAGCCTCATTTCTAGTGTGGTGAATAGCATTTTAAAGGTTGCAGAGATGATTTTTCTGAACCAATCCTCCGCTGTCTGTTTGTACAGCCCTTTTAGGCATAAAATCAGTCTGATGCTTCTTTTGGCTTTTTGGGGCTGTTTCAAGGATATTTAAAAACAGAATACTGGGTGCCTATGTTTATAACAAAGTCCAGATGCAGGTAACTCTTAAGTCACCTTGACCATGGCTCCTTGCCATGCCTGCCAAACCGACGAACTCTCTTCTGCTGGGACCCCTTTGTCCCATCTTTCTCCAAACACTCTTCCTTCCTCTTTTACATTGATCGAGACATCTCCGTCCTAGCAACTGACCTTCACCAGTGACCTTTGAACCCCTTCTGGTTCCTCACTGGTCCTTGAGCCATTATTTGTTGCTGTTTAACCACTGCCTTTCTCTTCATCTTCTTTCTCAAAATGCCTTTCTTCTCTCTGGGGGGGGGGGAATACTGGTTTGCGCCACCCTTTTTCTCTGAACTTGTTGTTGGCAGGACTTGTAAATTAAATTTCTTTTATGACATTCTGAATTTATCTATCATGAATTCTAGGGAAATCACATTTTTCCCTCCTCTTGACCATACTCCTCCCATTTATGGCCCTGTAAAGTATCCCCTCATTCAACCAGAGCATGCACTGCAAACTTTGCCACACATACCATGCATTGGACACTTTACCACACTCTACCTCCCAGTTTTTCCTTGTTTCCTAAGTATCTATTTGTCAGGGGACCTCCTCCCTACTGACTACTAACATACACATTTTCCTCCTCCCTTTGCCTCTTACCCAAAGCGCCTGGTTTTCCCAGTTGACCTCTGATTAACTGAGTACTACCAACACGCTGGAGATGTGATCAGGATCTCCCTTCCCCTCATTAAAGGGGGCCAATTCCCTTCAAGGTACCTTTTCCCTTTCTACTTACCCCAGCCGGCTTTTCCTGTTCTTCCCTTCCAACCTCGGTCCTTTTGCCTCTTCGTCCAGGGCACGGAAACTCAAGGGCCACCTCTGATCCTGCGGAAAAAGTCTGCCGGTGTGCACCAGACCAGAGGCGCCGTTAGGAATCTGCGCCCTGTCCAGTGGGGCAAAAAGGGGACTGCCTCTGGTTCAGGGAAAAGCCCTCATCCGAGTCACGGCACCAGAAATATAGTCTGTTACGCAACTGCGCAACCTCTGCGGATCCCTAAAGTGTGCTGGTGTCTTCTGCCACCAGTTGCTGTGATGTTCGGGCTGGAGAATGCTTATGAAGCTCCCGAACGATCGCCCAGGAGGGGGAGAACATGCCAGCCGGGCATGTGTCTCTGCCAGGGTCCTACTCGCAAGTAGGCCTTATCCTGACAGAACCTAGGAAGCTGTCTTATACAAAGTCAGACCAGTGGTCCATCTAGGTCAGTGTTGTCCACCCTGACTGGGAGCACCTCTCCAAGATTTGAGGCCAGAGTCCTTCCCTTTCCTATCTGGAGATGCCGAGGATTGAACTTGGGGCCTGCTGCTGCATGGAAACACCCATGAACAACAGTCCCTTCCCTACGCTGCAGTCCTTAACAGCAAGCAAGCCGCTTCCTGTGTGGCATCTTTGCTCCACTATCGCCCACTGAAGTCTATTCCAGGCACCTAATTGGGGTGCCAATATGAGCCGGGCTGTCAGTTCAGTGACTCATCAGGGCTGGGAGGATTTTCTGCTGCGCCAACCCTGAGGGAGGGTGGGAAGAGCTGTCAAGTTTATTTCTCTCCTAAATGGGAAAGAAGGGAGAGCTATCTCATCAAAAGTAGATTATGAAGTGACTTGTAGGTTTGGTTTACTGTAGGAGATGCTGACTTTCCCCCCTCTTTTTTTAAGCATTTCTAGCACGTTTACTGGGTAAGGCTGAGACCCTGCCGGATTTCCTGACCAGCAAATCTGCTCCTCCCTACAGTTAGGAAAAGTTGGGGGGGGGGACATAGCTGCCAAGTTATCCCTTTTTTAAAGGGATTTTCCCTTATGCTGAATAGGCTTCCTTGCGAGAAAAGGGAAAACTTGGCAGCTATGGGGGGGGGGGAGCAGCTCTTAGGCTGGGGTTATTCCAATTTTTTTAGGCTCAAGCTGAAAGCGAATGTTCCCTGGGCAAAGTCCTCTCTGGTGGGCCACAGAGCCTGTCAGTAGGTTTACATATTAGGGAGGAGTTTGCTTCCTTTCAAAATCCTTATTTCAACTGCTCAATATGGGCCAGGGTTGTGGTAGTTTATGTGGTGCATGCTAGATTTGTTTTGGACTACAACTCCCATCAGCCTCAGCAAGTGTGGCCAATGGCCGGGGATAATGGGAGTTGTAGTTCAATAAATCCCAAGGGCACCCCCATTGGCTACTCCTGGCCCAGGGCCTCCGGTTGTTATTCTCTACAGATGGGCTCACCCAGATGGCCTCGGGCCTTTTACTATGTTGCTACCACAGTCATTTGCCTCACCCGGCTATTTTAAAGGGTCATGGTGTGAAACCAATAAGCCCGCCCACTTTAAAATAGCTACACGTCTTCGTAGTATTGACATTTTGTCATTGTCAATTCAACTGGGCCCGTTCTTAAGTGAAAGCAGCACAATTAATGGAGAACAATACGTTAATTGATCTACATGACCAACTGGTCCTCCTATTAAATGTCTGTTTTGCACATGTCTGGCTCAACGAACTGGAACTCATTAACCAGAGGAGGTGAGTTTCCATGAACCTATTCTAACCTGTTTTTTGTTTCCTGCCCACAACCTTGAGGATTTTCTGCTTCACTAAAATAAGAAATAAAATGTTTTTTTTTTTTAAAAAAAAGTGGGGGACCTGAGCTTTTTCAGTTCCACCTGCCACAAAGCACCAATTTATTTGTGTTACAAGGTGAAATGGAAATGACACAGGGAGAAAGCACCTTGCTCACCTCAGCGGCCAACAACGAGGGACAGATCAAAAAAATTGAGATGTACCTCAGCCAATTCAAACATGTCGGGAAACCTTTGCAAGAGCGCAGAAAAGAAACCAGATTGCTGTAGAAATGGGCGCTTAACATTTCAGCTGGAAAGCACAGCTTCCATGAATAAATAAATAAAAGGCAAGGAAACCAACTAAGGACCCCCAATGGCACACATATTTATTGAGAATCCAATAAAAGTCTCGGAACAAATAACCGGAAGGACCTGTAGACGCAGTCTCCACTGTAATAAAAATGCAATACAAGGCATGAGGGAAATAGTAAAGGGTGAGGGGAACAAGACTGTTCCATGAGAAAAATCAAACAAGAGTCCCATAGCATAAAACCTGGAGACAAAAGCTGAGGATGCTGTAAAGTTGCTGCCTTTGGGGAGAAAGAACAAGAAAAACAACAGGTTCTCTTTTTTTAAGCATACAAAGAAACCCCAGATCCATATAAATGAAGCTAGGAATTCTGCACAAGCTGCTATAAAAACACATCGGAAAATAGGAAGAGAGTAACGACTTCTGAGCAACTAACTCCTGCAGGTTCACCGAGAAAGCACGTGTGCTAGCCTGACAGCTGCAGGGAATGCTGCGTATGCTCAGGAGACCCGTGTGCATAAAGGTGAGCAAGCTGCAGTTGCAAATGACCGGAAGAAATTTAACAGGGTGCTTCTGTTCCATTCAGTTCAACGTGGCTTCAGCTAAGGGGCCATCATTGGTTTTAAAACATGTTCAGCAAACCATGAGCCACCTCACAGCTTGTTTCTCCAAAGCATGGTTGGTTTTCCATCAGGTCCTACTTCATGTCTGTGCACCTTGGCAAGCTTCAGGCATGTGTGTGTGTAACCAAATTAATTTTATTTAATTTATGGTGATTGTTATAACAATTAATTTATTAATATAATGGAGAAGGAAAGCTCTCATCCTAGACCTCCGCTGCCTTGCGGCTATAGTCAGTCATGAGAAAGGGACATTGGAAGAAGATATGGCTAAGGAGTAAACCCTACACGAAATCTGGAGCGGAATCCCTAAGACGGTTGGATGGCACTTCTATGCCTCCTTCCGGCAAATCCTGCAGCCAAGCTGGTGCCAATTGTATTGCTCTGCTTTCCTTTGGAACACATCAGTGAGGCCAAGAGGAGGGTCTTGTTGTCTGGACAGCCCAGGAACCCCATACATCAGTGGTGGCCAAACTTGGCTCTCCAGCTGTTTTTGGACTACAACTCCCATGATCCCTAGCTAACAGGACCAGTGGTCAGGGATAATGGGAATTGTAGTCCCAAAACAGCTAGAGGACCAAGTTTGGCCACCACTGCCATACATAATGCCCAGGGTAGTGTCCTGAGGAGGTCACTTTGGTGCTGCTAACACAGCAAAAACAACGCTGGAGGAAGCTGTTACGAGTCATCTGTTTCTGCAGCCACAGCGGGTGCTGTGATTCTCCAGAGGTTTGATTTCGACCCTGGAGGTGCACTCCATTGTCTTTCAAGACAGACGGAGGCCAACGAAAAAACATTATACAATCATCTCAAGGCTGAGCACCTCCATCAGTCTGCTAAACAGTTCACATGGGCGGTTTTGTCACCCATTCCAATTTCTTGCTTGATGACAGAGATGGAGATGGTGGATACACCACTCATAGAGTCTACATCTACTGCAAGTGATGAAAGCCTACCTCCAGGTGCCCTGGGAAAAAGGGACATCTTGTTTTTTTCAAGCAAGATTGTGGCTGCCATTTTGGGTGCCATGGTCCCTCTTGAGGTGCACTCTCGCTTTTTTCCAGGGCAAGAGTGAGGCCACATGACTCACCCAGAAGACGTGCATCCCGGTTTGGTGCTTTTGAAAAAGTTGGATGCCATGTGAAAGCCCTTTTTATTAAGACTGGCGCTGGGAGGGCAGCCCCGCCAAGAAAAATAGCACACATGCCCTTGGAGATGGACAAGTTATCAATCCAATAAACCAAGCAACTTATAATTTATTGCCCTACTTTTCTCCACTAACTATGGATATTGCTTAAAAAAATAAAGTCACTAGCAAGTCAAGTTTTATAAGAGACTTTGATTTCTCTCATGTTAGCAAAACCGCAGCTAGATGGATCTCTAATGAGCATGCCTCCACTGCTAAATTAGTATTACATAGCAGATATAATTATAGCCATGTAGCAGCATACGAAAAAAACAGACTACAGCGCCTCTCCATTGACTCAGAATGGAGCCGAGCAGGTTTTGGCTCCTCTTCTCACTTTCCCCTTCCTTAAGTTTGTTATAAGAAGTTTATAGCAAAAAGTCAAGTACCTGTGTTTGCTTTGTTCCTCCTCCCTCGCCATCACCTTTCTCTGGTGTTGTGTTCTTCAGATTATAAACTTGACAGTAGAGCTTGTAACAATAATAACAACAAAAACAACAACAACAACTGGAAGCCTTTTTTTTCAGCCAAAGACTAGGATTAGAATCCTTCAAATGAAAAATAAAAATAGTAATTGAGCATAATAAGCCTTGGTAGTACTTGTTAATTCAGTACTACATAATACTGGTATTCCTCTCTATTTGTACCTGTCTGACATCTATTTGTTCTTTAAGACAATAATTTCTAATAAGAAACAATATAATTTACTGCTATACTCTTGCCAACATCACTTTATGAACAGCAAAACGTGTGGTTCTTCTTCCCTTTGATGCCATTTTCAGTCCTATTATGTAGTGATCCTATGATGATTCTGTTATGATTATGTAATTCATTGATTGTAGAGTGTTAGGAAAACCAAGAATGAGCTTAAATGCTTTGCATAACATCTTGCAAAATTCCTGTGCAATTTGTCAACTTCTGCATATCACATTTCATTGCATGTGCTTATTTTTCTTTGGCAACCTCTTCTCCATGCAAGGGATGTGTGTGTGTGTGTATTTATTTCCCTAAAAACAACTTGAGCACCAGTTTCATCTTGACTCACCACACCTGGGTAAAATCAAGATCACATGATCTGGAGGCACTTCTAAACAGGAAATACTCCATTTATTTTTTTAGCTGTGTTTGGGTAATAAAGTCTAGCATCCAAGTGTGAGCAACACATTTTCTTGTTTCATTAAACAGCATGAAAGGATTTATTACTTCTCTCCACCAAATGCATTTCTGGCTCTGAAAAGTGCAGGATGGCGAACCGCAAGGTAACAAGGTTAACAACATTGCAAGGGAACTCCTTTGGTAAGGCGGGAATCAACTGTGAAATACAAGGGAATCTATTTCACAAGTTTGGAGGCTTTGCTTGCTGGTAATGTTCCAACAATGCATTTTTAAAGCAGGTCTCAGCAGTAAACCCCTGTTCTAGCAATGGTACAAAAAAAGAAATTTAGAGGGAGGAAACATTCCCATGAGGAATGAGCTTGATCAGTGGTCATGGAATAAGAACAGAAGAAGTGCCTGTTGGATCAGGCCAATGGCCCATTTAGTCCAGCATCCTGTCCTCACAGTGGTCTGGGACGTAGGTGGCACTGCGGTCTAAACCACTGATCCTCAGTCTAGGGCTTGCCGATCAAAGGGTTGGTGGTTCAAATCCCCGCAACGGGGAGGGGTGAGCTCCCATTGCTGTGTCCCAGCTCCTGCCAACCTAGCAGTTTGAAAGCACGCCAGTGCAAGTAGATAAATAGGTAAATGCAGCGGGAAGGTAAACGGCATTTCCGTGTGCTCTGGTTTCAATCACGGTGTCCCGTTGTGCCAGAAACGGTTTAGTCAGGCTGGCCACAAGACCCAGAAAGTTGTCTGTGGACAAACGCTGGCTCCCTCGGCCTGAAAGCAATATGAGCGCCACAACCCCATAGTCACCTTTGACTGGACTTAACCCACAAGCAGGATCCGAGCACAAAAGCCCTCTCCCTTCCTGTGGCTTCCAGCTACTGGTAGTAAGAAGCATTGCTGCCTTCAGCTGTGGGGATAAGGTATAGCCATCGTGGCTAGTAGCCATTGGTAGTCTTCTCTTGCATGAATTTGTCTGCTCCTCTTTTTAAAGCCCTTCAAGTTGGTGGATATCACTGCCACCTGAGGGAGGGGGTGCCATACTTTAAATATGCACTGCATGAGTAAGTATTTTCTTTCCTCTATCCCAAATCTTCCAACATTCAGCTTCTCTGGATGTCCACGGGACGGGTGTGGTAAACTCATGGACCTCTTTTACAATCCTGATTGCTTTCAATAAGTCAGAGAGCAACATTCTGAAGAGGGAGCACTATCATGGAGGTCCACCATATGATGCAGAACCTCAACAGATGGGGTATGGTGCTTAGAGGCTTAGCACCCTCTTCCTCACCCTCTCGCCCCCACATGTTTCTTCTAGAGTGGAGGATTATAACACCTCAAGAGAGCTCATATGAGTGCCCAATTCCATGGAGGCCCTGCTCGCACAAGTCTTCATCATTTTTGACAGGAATGATCACATAAGTTGTGTCTTTGTGAGATCAGGCAGTCTTGTGGGATTGTTGAGCTCACATAACCTCATCTGCATGATGGAAGGAAGAGGTCTCCACATGGTTCCTCTGCCATGGGATCACCCAGCCCATTTCATATGAACCAAAGGATAGTTTCATGTGACAATACTTCCACGAAAACCAGAGCAGGTTGTCTGATACATTTTCGGCCCAGCAGAGGGCAGCGGGTCTCATCATTATTTCCTTGAGGCTACCTGATCATAGTGCCTGAGAATGGTCCTCCCTATTCACATAGAAAGTGGTGGAGAGGGAACAGGAGAAGGAGGAGAGGGGTGCTGAACCCTCAACCCTCTGCATCTTGCTTTCTCCTCTGAGCATAGCGCTCCAAGTCCTTTCTCAGCTCACTTCTCATGCAGGAGCTGAGAACAGAGAAAAGTATTTTGAGAAACTGACTAAGGGAGAGGGTACAGCACCACTTCCCCATGCACCTCTTTTGTACTTAGATTTGGGCCTCTGTACCCTGATTTATGGGACCCAGGTGGCGCTGTGGGTTAAACCACTGAGCCTAGGGCTTGCTGATCAGAAGGTCGGAGGTTCGAATCCCTGTGACGGGGTGAGCTCCCGTTGCTTGGTCCCAGCTCCTGCCAACCTAGCAGTTCGAAAGCACGTCAAAGTGAAAGTAGATAAATAGGAACTGCTACAGTGGGAAGGTAAACGGCGTTTCCATGTGCTGCTCTGGTTTGCCAGAAGCGGCTTTGTCATGCTGGCCACATGACCTGGAAGCTATACGCCGGCTCCCTTGGCCAATAATGCGAGATGAGCGCGCAACCCCAGAGTCGGTCACGACTGGACCTAATGGTCAGGCGTCCCTTTACCCTGATTTATACGTCATTGTCACAGATGCAGATTTTTAAAAAACGGGTTTGCAATAATCACATGTAGCATTGTCAGCTCTGAATGTTGTGAACTCTCATGCCTATTGGGAACTAGTAACCAACCTCAGCACCATGACAGGCAGTGGCTCTCCAGAGCCTTAGGAAGGGACCTTCCGCATCACCACCTTCATGATCTTTTAATGGGAAAGGTTGGACCAATTCTTAACTATTGCAAAAATTCCCATGGCACTGTCTGGTCACGGAGGGCTTCAGGAGAGGTTTATGATCATGCCACATGTGAGTGCAAGTGCCAACAGTGAGATCCAAAACAAGGTTTTCTAGAGCTGGGGTTGAGCTGGACCAGGATCCATCGAATCCTGATGTAGTCCAGGTGCCGTCATGTGGCAGCGTTGGGCCCGATTTGGATGTTAACACAGTGAGATGTCTACCACCACTTTCCACCATACAGGGCAAGGCTGCAGGCGAGGTGATTGCCCTGCAGCTTCACAAAGCCACACTGGGTTGAGGTTAGGATTGCGCCCTTTCTCTGTATTTTATTTAACGTATATATTGAAGTCTCAAAAGGTACACTGTCCTGTGTTTGTGCATCTCTCTCTCTCTCTCTCTCTCTCTCTCTCTCTCTCTCTCTCTCTCTCTCTCTCTCACACACACACACACACACACACACACACACACACATCATTCTTCTGCCGCTGATTGAATGGCAGATTAGAACATTGCAATCAGCTCTAAACAGAAGGGGATGCCTCTTCTGAGCTTCTGCTTGCTGTAGCACATCTAAAATTACCTACAAAGCATTAAAATGCAAATATATGAAGATTTAGGCAGCACTCCTGTGGACACTTACTTGGGAGTAAATCCCAGTCAATAAGGTGGGATTTTCTTCTCAATAAGTACACACAAGGGGACTGCTACTTAATTAATCTATTTAAACACATACAATTAATCAACTAAGATTTATTCAGTTCAGTGACAGCTATAATGAAAATGTGCGTGTGTGGCAGGGAGGCTCAAAACAGAGTTGGCTTGAGGGCCGTTCGCCTATGATAAATGTGAAAACAGATCACCCTCTGTTCAAAGGAGTTCTGTGTTTAAAGGAGTCCTCTGACTAAAGGACTGTGTCCAGTCTGGTTTAAAGTTAAAATACCATATGAAACCCTAAGAAGAGTGGCCTTGAAGCTACATATCAACAGTGGGCACTTGGACAGCAGATTGAGCTGGCCCACAAATCACCCAGTCACAGCTTTTCCCTGGGGGTACTCAAGGGCACCGCCCCCTTTTTTTCCTAGAAGAAAAGCACTGGGTGAGATATAGTGTGTTTTCATTTACATTATAGTCATTTGTTCTCAATTTGCGTCTGTGCGTATAAAATAGCATATGCAACTTTAATGCAAATCTGTCGCCGTCCCCCCTTTATTGGCATCTCATGCACAGGAGGCATGACAGGTGCCAGGTCTTCTGCCATTTTGGCGCCAGGTGAAAACTCACCCGTTTTGCCTAGGACCAATCTCTGTTGCTCAGTTGGTTTTCTCTGCTCCTGAAATTTGGGCTGAACTGTTTTACTGCATTGAAACCCACCCTGGGATGATCATATGATCAGTAGAGGCTGATGCTCATTGGGAACAGTAAAGCAGAAAGCTGGGAGACTACCAGAAGGTGGTGCCAGAGCCAACTAATTCTGGTTTGGTTCCAATCCTGCTGAATTTTACAAAGGCAACATGGAGGAGGAAGCTGACCTCTGGTGGGTGCTACCCCCTAGACCGGTTCTAAGTAAGGAAGAAGGCAGGTGGGCTATCTGCGGGCAGACTAGGATTGGTAAGGCAGTACCCCATTGCCCTGATAAGCTAGACTTCCTTGCATGTGACAGGCAGGCTAGAAATCCTGTTGTTAATATATGTATTAATTAATGGTTCACGTGACACTGCAACAAATGCAGGTATCCCAACCAAGTTCTTCCATGGCAAACTGAAAGCCCCAGGGCTGTTCCCTGTTGCTTGCCAAACCAGAAATAAATGATTGAGGAAGTGAATTACTTCCTAGCACAAAGTAAACAGTTTCTGTGCTCACTGCCTCTTTTTTTTTTTTTTTTTTTAGCATGCTGATCATGGAGGCTTGCCTTCAAATATTTATGTAGGCTGCCAGGAGACAAAGTGCATCTGATCATTGCAAAAAACAACAACAATGACTCCTCATAGAATTTACATCTCATTCCAACTAGCTGCCGGTGGCCACTGGGGAGTTCTCAATGGTGGTTTTGTGTCTAGAAATGCATGCTGCAAAATGTGCTTCGTGGTGTGCATTGTTACCAGCCTCTTTCAGTGAGAAACGGGAAAGCAAATGTCAGAGATTGAAAACCAGGTCTTCAATAAAGCTGAACGGATGCTGCAAGACTGGACAGTGGGTCTGGTCAGGATTTGAGCCAACAAGGAATAATTCCTTCCGGCACTTCTTGTTGTTGTTTAGTCGTTTAGTCGTGTCCGACCAGAGCACGCCAGGCACTCCTGTTTTCCACTGCTTCCTGCAGATTCACCAAATTCATGTTGGTAGTTGGTAGTTTTGAGAACATCTCCCGGCACTTAATGCATGCTAAATGGCAGACACTTCACATATGCTGAAGACTGCATATTGGCAGTGCAACCCTAGCCATGCCTACTTAGAAGTAAGGCCCTCTGATTTCAATAGGACTTACTCCCATTTAACGGTGCAGAGGATTGTTGCCTAAAACGATTATAGAATACAGTACAGGAGGGGTGGCAAACGTTATCCAGTCCAAGGGGCACATTCCCTGTTTGGGGGTTGTTGCATGCCAGTGGTGTGTTGGGCCAGAGGCAAAATGGAAGCAGCAATGAGGGCAAACTTTGCCTTTGTACGTTAGGCTAGTTTCGGCACACATCCCTCTGAATCCTTCATCCTGACAAGCACAAGGCATCATCAGAGTTCAGAGACATATGCCTGCCAGCCCAGTGAGGGGTGTGGCTAGGGAGGAGTGTGGCCTAGAGAGAGTCCCCAGGCCCACATTAGTGTCGTGGGTTGGTTGGATACAGAGGAACAGTGGGAGGCACCAGTTGGGGAACCCCCAAGGGTAGAAGGCTCAGAGACCGGGATTGGTGGATGAGGGAGAAGAGGAAGAAGACTGGGAAGAGGGTGCATTGGAAGCAGCTGCTTCATGGTGGCAAGACCTGATGAAGATGAGTTGCTGTGCTCATCAGGCCTAGCGCTCCTGCGCAGACCCTGTTTCCCCCCTTCTAATAAAGAGTTAATTCCACATACTTTGTGTGATTTCCTGCTGGCTTGCTCTTGTCTATTAGACACCCAGAGCTTAGGTTTCTCACCTCTGGAATAGAGAATCACACACCCAATCAATCTTGGAGCCAAACTATTTGAAACAGAGGGGATTCTGTGATTGGATCCCATATGTTTATTTCTCAAATGGAACCATGGAGGAGTTAGATGAGGAGTGTGACACCAAATCTTTCCCACCACACCGTTTTCCTAGCTGAAATGTTCCCCCTTTGAACCTGCTATTTGACCTATACAAGACCAAACATCCGTGTTTGATGTTTTATTATGGTTTTTTTATGTGTTGGAAGCTGCCCAGAGTAGCAGAGGCAATCCAGCCAGATGGCAGGTTGTAATTACATATAATTATAAAATTATAATTAACCTGCAGATAAAGCCTGGGAGGCGAGGAGTCTTTCTCAACTATGGTAATTTCCTAAAGGTTCCAATGGCTCAAGTATGGTAGGGCTCCCTTTAGCAGGAAGTTCCACAAAATTGGTGCCAACAGTGAAAGATTGTTTCATCAGATACTGGTTGATCTTCGTTGCACATGGTCCAATCT
This sequence comes from Zootoca vivipara, assembly GCF_963506605.1. Lineage (NCBI taxonomy): Eukaryota > Metazoa > Chordata > Lepidosauria > Squamata > Lacertidae > Zootoca > Zootoca vivipara. Next base: position 19,508,511 of record NC_083276.1, read on the forward strand.
TTTGAAGTGGTTAACAGAGTAATGACGCAAGACAGGAATTCTGTCCCAGGAGACATTGGACTCACCCGCACCACATAATGACTTAAGCTGTGGTTAAAAACACTTTTATTTCCTAGGCTTTAGGATAATGAAGGAAAGAGGCTTTTAGTGTAGTGGTGCTATGGATGTTGTCACTGCTGTTTCCCCTAAGATTGGATTGTGGCCCTCTGATTTTAATTTTAGATTTATTGACATTGAAATTTATTATTACATTACAATGAATTAAAATTTATTATTACAGAAATAGCTTTGCTGTGAGCACACTACGCTCCTGATTTGAGGAAGGGCAGATTAATGAAAACTGGAAACGAATAGATAACCAGATAGATAAACAAATTGCATAAAATATGAATAGAACATAGTGCATGTTTTTGCTGCTAAGGAAGGCAAAGGGCTTAATGATTTCATGTCTTAACTGTACCTCAGGGCATTCTCTTATTTGGAAGAGGTACAGCATTGTGTTGCCACATATGAAATCCAAGCAAGAAGTGTCGTTTTTAACAAGCTAATGACTCAACTATCAGCTGCTGGGCACGGTGCCCGGGTATCGCCCGGTTTCCACGGAAAGATGTTTACCTTGATAGGTGCTTGCACAGTCTGAAGACGCCGTCTGAATTGCACTTCTGGAGCGCTTGACGAAGCAGGTACTTAAATCAGCAGACGGACGGAAATAAATATTGGAAATGGGAAGAGATTGTATAAGTTTTGACTAGCATCATGAGGACACCCTTCTCTCAGCCAGCTCTTGAAAGCAGCAGGTAGCTGTCAGAGGTAAAGAAAAGAAGATAAACATCTAGACAGAATTTCTTCCTCTTAGCTCTCTCTCAACAGTCTGGCTCTCCTGAGCAAAGCTTTGGGGAAAGTAATGCATATGGGATTTTGTGGAAGTATAATTGCTTTATTGCCCAGTTTTTCAGTCACCCATAGAAAACCTGCTCCCAATTGTGCTTCGTTTTGATTTAGTGTTGTTGTTGTTTATTAGATTTATATACTGCTCTTCATCAAAAGATCTCAGGCTGGTTCACAAGATAAAAATACAAATAAAAAGTTTAAACACAAAAACAACAAAACAATACCCTGCACAGCACAGGGTGAGCACAGCAAATCCCAATTCTCTGACCTCCCTCCATCAATCTTGACAATTCCCGAGTCAGAACAGGTAAATTTTGAGATCACTGCACTGGCTGCCAGTGAGCTACTTGGACCCAATTCCTGGTGTTGGTCCCAGTGTAAAAAACTGTAAATATCTTGGGTCCCAAGGACTATTTATGTACAGTGGAACCTTGGTTTATGAACACCTCGGTTTATGAATTTTCGGTTTACGAACGCCGCGGACCCATCTGGAACGGATTAATCCACTTTCCATTACTTTCAATGGGAAAGTTCGCTTCAGTTTATGAACGCTTCAGTTTATGAACAGACTTCCGGAACCAATTACACCCATGTTTCGGGTTAAGTACGCTTCAGGTTGAGTACTTCGCGGACCCGTCTGGAACGGATTAATCCACTTTCCATTACTTTCAATGGGAAAGTTCGCTTCAGTTTATGAACGGTTACTCCGCGGACCGTCTGGAACGGATTAACCCACTTTCCATTACTTTCAATGGGAAAGTTCGCTTCAGTTTATGAACGCTTCAGTTTATGAACAGACTTCCGGAACCAATTGTGTTCATAAACCGAGGTACCACTGTATTAATTTCATTTTTAAAAATGAAAGCAATTCGCAATATAATAAAAACCATAATTCAGACCAGTTCTGGTTACAGGTAGGTAGCCGTGTTGGTCTGGATCGAAGTAAAATAAAAAAATTCCTTCAGTAGCACCTTAAAGACCAACTAAGTTTTTATTTTGGTCTTATTCAGATACGATCTGAAGAAGTGTGCATGCACACGAAAGCTCATACCAAAATAAAAACTTAGTTGGTCTTTAAGGTGCTACTGAAGGAATTTTTTTATTTTATTCAGACCAGTTGTATACTTAAAAAAACAACCGAAGCATTTGCATATACCGTATAAACACAATTTAAATCAAAACAACAACACACCCACCCATATAAATCCATTGAAATCCAGTAGATACCAAATTGGATAGAAGTCCCCATTCAGAGCTCAACAGAGGGAGAATAGGAATTGTGGATAAGCCCTTAGAAGGCATCTTGAAATATTTTGTTAGGAGCCACCCAGAGTGGCTGGGGCAACCCAGTCACGATGGGCAGCATATAAATAATAAAATGATGATGATCTTCAGCAGGTGGCAGAAGCACAACAGAGAAGGTGCCTGTCTGATATTTTATGGGAGGGGATTGCAAATGGTTAAGTGCCGTCACACTAAAAGGCCTCATTCTGACATAATGCAGAACAGACCTCCAGATGATGTTAGTAAGATGCAGAACAACATACAAGATATATGGGGGATGGGAAGGTAAATGGGAAGGTAAATGGCATTTCCATGTGCTGCTCTGGTTCACCAAAAGCGGCTTTGTCATGCTGGCCACATGACCTGGAAGCTGTACGCCGGCTCCCTCGGCCAATAATGAGAGATAAGCGCTGCAACCCCAGAGTCGGTCACGACTGGACCTAATGTCAGGGGTCCCTTTACCTTTACCCAATTTAAAATGAAGTATTCACCCTTTTTTTTGCATCTCTCTTGATCATGGTTGAAATCAAGCAAGTGACTTTTGTATTATAGGCTAGAAGATAAATGTTTCAGTAGTGACCATCAACAATGCTCCTTGCCTGGCTGAAGATCATTAAGATAAAATTTGCTGGAATGCTATTGCTGAATGTTCTGGTGCTAGATTAGTACAGTAATCTTTCTGTTCCATGTCAGGAAATTCAGCATTCGGGCCATGCGGCTGACCCATGCTGTGCTTAACAGTCATCATAATTGTGTCACAAACTAATGGCAATTTGATGTAATTGGCCAAACTTGCCTCAGGACCTCTGCCTGTCATAGGCTGGTGACAGTTCCTTTATAAGCTTGCTAGAGAACTGCCATAAGCTGCCAACCAGACTACATTAGACCCTTGCTGTCTTTGCAGATTATTGCAAAGTTACAGCCAGTTTGCAGCAATTCAGCAGCCAACGTTTCGACTTTTCATGTGGGCGGAACAGCTGCAGGACTTAATCCCTCTTAGACAGAAATGTGAATTCGGAAACCAAAGAATAGATCCTATCAACAAGCAGTAGCGAACGCTGGCAGTGAGAACGTCTACAGAAAAAGAAAATGTGACACATGGCTAGAGCAATGAGGCTGCAAGTTATTAGAAGGTGACTCGGAAACTACAACTAATCCAGAATGCGGCAGCTAGACTGGTGACTGGGAGCGGCCTCCGAGACCACATAACACTGGTCCTGAAAGACCTACATTGGCTCCCAGTACGTTTCCGAGCACAATTCAAAGTGTTGGTGCTGACCTTTAAAGCCCTAAATGGCCTTGGTCCAGTATACCTGAAGGAGCGTCTCCACCTCCATCATTCTGCCCGGACACTGAGGTCCAGCACCGAGGGCCTTCTGGCGGTTCCCTCGTTGTGAGAAGCCAAGTTCCAGGGAACTAGGCAGAGGGCCTTCTCGGTGGTGGCGCCTGCCCTGTGGAACGCCCTCCCAACAGATGTCAAAGGGGAAAACAACTACCAGACTTTTAGAAGACATCTGAAGGCAGCCCTGTTCAGGGAGGCTTTTAATGTTTAATAGATTACTGTGTTTTATTTTTCTGTTGGAAGCCGCCCAGAGTGGCTGGGGAAACACAGCCAGATGGGCGGGGTATTAATAATAATAATAATAATAATAATAATAATAATAATAATAATAATAATTACAGAAGGAGGGATTTTTTCCCCATAGCAATTATACATTTTCCTTTTGACTCTTTCCATACTGTAGAGTTTGGACTCTGGTTCAGATGTTTACCTAGCCTTCACACGGAGGAAGAGTGTGCAACTTTGCTTCCAGATGCTGGGTACCTCCAGAGTGACTGTCAGGAGGGAGGGATTCCAGCACATACTAGGAAATTTAAGTTTGTGCAACTAAAGGGGATTAAAACGCTGCTGTTGCCCTAGTATTTTTCATTAATATATGTTAGCCACGCTTTCCCTTAATATGTGCATTATTTGGTTGTAGAAGTGCATCACCAAATCTGGAGAAGATTGGATTTTGAAGGATAGCCATGTTTAGTTTTGCATATTGTTTCTGAAAGTTTGAATCTGGTAGGTTCACAATGAAATTCACACTTCCTCTCATGGAAAAAACAAAAGCGCCAAACCTAATCCATTCTGGGAGTCCGTTTGACTTCCAAAATGTTCAAAAACCAAGGTGCAGCTTCTGATTGGTGCAGGCACCCCAGAAACAATAGCCGACAACCACATCGGACGTTTGTTTTCCAAAAATTGTTTGAAAATCGGAACACTTACTTCCAGGTTTTCGGCATTTAAGAACCAAGGCATTTGAGAACCAAGGTACCACTGTACGTTATAAAGAGGAGCCCCTCCCGGCACTTACAGCCACTTAAGGAGGTGGGATAAGCCACAGCTCCTTTTTTGTAACCATTCAGTCAAAACTGTTATTCAAACTTGCATAAGTCAGTGATTAATTTGTTCCAGGCCTCATCTTAGCTTAGGGCATTGTCACACACGACTTGAAAATCACTTTAATTATCACTGGTCGATAAAAGACGTTAAGGTTCAAATCCATTCCCCCACCACCACTACATAAATCCTGCTGGGGCACAAAAAGTAATGGATTTTAAAATTCATTATTATCATTATTATAGATCATTAATAATATAATTCATGAATTGATTTTACATGAGCGTCAATGCAATTTACAAAAACAGCCCAAAAAGTGCTAAAAATATTGGGTTTTGTTTTTTAAAAATGCTTTAAAAGCTACACAAAATGAACAACAAACGCAGCTTGCCGGAACATAAATGTGCTTAATTGTTTCTGGAAAGTACAGATAGCAGGCATCTTTTGTATCAAGGGATGAGGAGTACGTTAGTGTAGACTACCCTTTATTATTAGCTTTACATCACACCTGTATCCTCACAAGAAGTTTCGTCACAAGGCCGCATACAAAATCAACCACACAACATGTAAGATAAGTAACTTGAAATCTACAAAATAAAAAAATTCCTTCAGTAGCACCTTAAAGACCAACTAAGTTTATATTTTGGTATGAGCTTTCGTGTGCATGCACACTTCTTCAGATACACACTTTCGTGTGCATGCACACGAAAGCTCATACCAAAATATAAACTTAGTTGGTCTTTAAGGTGCTACTGAAGGAATTTTTTTATTTTGCTTCAACTCAGACCAACACGGCTACCTACCTGTAACTTGAAATCTACAATTACACCCTTTAAAATTCAGCAGTAAAAACATCATTGAAAACACAGCAGTTAATACATATGTAATAAAGAGCAGGTTGAATTACTGGCAGTCTTTTTAAAAGTCACCAATGAAGGAGCCCTAGGGACTTCACGTGGCTTCATATTCTATAAATAAAAATCCCACTCCTGTGCTGAAACAGTTCTCTACTCCAGAAAGGGGGGGGAAAGTTGAGGGTTCTAGAGAATCATAGAGTTGGAAGAGACCACAAGGGCCATCCAGTCCAACCCCCTGCCAAGCAGGAAACACCAGACATCAAAGCATTCCTGACAGATAGCTGTCAAGCCTCCACTTAAATACCTCCAAAGAAGGAGACTCCACCACACTCCTTGGCAGCAAATTCCACTGCCGAACAGCTCTTACTGTCAGGAAGTTCTTCCTAATGTTTAGGTGGAATCTTCTTTCTTGTAGCTTGAATCCATTGCCCCGTGTCCGCTTCTCTGGAGCAGCAGAAAACAACCTTTCACCCTCTTCTATATGACATCCTTTTATATATTTGAACATGGCTATCATAATGACAAGCAGGCTGCTGCCTGTGCCCTCCATCTTTTGCCGCCTGAGGTAACCACTGTTTAATGGTAGGGCCAGCACTGACTGATGGAGGAAAAGAGTGAGAGATGTAGTGGCTGAATCCTGACTTGTTTATTAGATCTTGCAATAGTCTACAGCACCATTGGGGGGAGAACTGACAATCCAGTTCTCAGGATGGTTGTGAGAGCAAAGTGTAACCAACTGTACGTGAGACGCTTGTTGGTCAGAAGAGAGAGATACTGAATAAACATCAACGTATGTGAATTAGAAGTACTTAGGTGCATAGGCTTATGGACTTATACTTCTTGCCGTTCCTAAATATGGTACGTTGAAGTATGATCCATTAATTTCAATAGAATCTGTTACACCTTTAGCATGCTTAGGATTGTGGCCAAAGTTATCTAAATACTTTATTACACAGAAGAATCTAGTCTGTGAAAGTGCATACCACAATAAATATATTAGCACAATCCTATAAAGGTATATGCACCTCTTTACCCCTTTGAAGCCTGAGAAGTATATTCTTAGGATGCACTCTCATTTTGCAATTGTTCGTTGTTTTAATGCTGCATTTTAAATTGTTGTAACCTGCCCTGGGACCTTGGGGTGATCATGGCCACGTAATGAATAATAATAATAAAATCCATTTTGCTAAGTGGGGCTTATTCCCAGATAAGTGGATGTATATCTATGGCTGATTAAGGTGCAAGAGGGCTTTTTTCCTATCTATGGGAGATTCCCACCAAATGCCTTCTTAAATGGATCTATGATTTCCCTCCTCTTTTGGATGATACCCAAACCAGTGAAAGGAATCAAGTATGGATGAGTACACGAAATATAAATTAATTAAATGACATTTTAATTTTGAATAAGGGGAAGGGATGTAGCTCACTAGTAGAGCATCTATTTTGCATGCCAAAAGTCCCAAGTTTAATCTCAAGATAGGGCTCTGAACGTCCCTTGACTGCCACCATGAAGAGCTACTACCAGTGAGTGCAAACAGAACTGAGATAGAGGGGCCAATAGTCTGGCACAGGTAGTTTCCTATGCATGCAAATCAATACATATTTTTTATAATGGAAGAGGTATCCGTGAGCCGATGCACGTCGTAACTGGCTGGCACCCACAACTGTTGTTTGTTTTACGCTTTGCTTTATGGGTATGATGCTGATACCTGAACCTACCCCATCCACCCTATCTGATTGTTACTACCGATACTAAAAGTTGCTAGACCAGTTATGGAAACTTAACACCATTTGAGTTCTGGCTAAAACATGCCAAGTTCACAGAACAGAGATCCATTTGGAATCACAACAATCTATGGATCTATATAGAATACTAACCGTGCATCCCGAGATTGCCAGGGAAGCCCTGTATGAGGGAAAGTGCTAATAGGTGAACCAGCATGTTATTTTAACCATGATAGCAGCTAGAATTCTTTCAGCCAAGGCACACTGACCTTTCGCCAGCCCTGCCTGGAGATGCCAATGAACCCAGGAGCATTTGCAATACAAAGCAGATGCTCTACCACCGAGCTACAGCAGACCATGCCAATCTCAGTGGGTTTTTACATCTGAGTCAACATGCATGCGGAGGATCGTGCTGCATGTATCTTTATTGCACTTGGCCATGTATTAAGCACACAGGCAAGATGGAAAAGCTTTAAACTGCATAATCAAATATTTATTTCAATTACTAGTGGCCATTACTTATTTAACAGCTCAGGAATTTATTTATTTTTGGAGAGGAGGTGTCGTCATTTCTCTATGGGATAGCCTCCTCCATATTTGCTTAATGAAGGCAGTTGTGCATCAGGAGAGCAGTGCTCTTTCTCCACATCATAGTTAGCAGAGGCTCTGATATCCTACCCACCCACACAGAGCTTTTTCCTTGTGTCTGTTGCAGGAGAATCACTTGGCCGGCCAGTTAGTTTGTATGTGTTTCTGGCAGCAAAAACAAAACAGGTCATAGAATCATAGAGTTGGAAGAGACCACAAGGGCCATCCAGTCCAACCCACTTCCAAGCAGGAAACACCATCAAAGCATTCCTGACAGATGGCTGTCAAGCCTCCGCTTAAAGACCTCCAAAGAAGGAGACTTCACCACACTCCTTGGCAGCATATTCCACTGTCAAACAGCTCTTACTGTCAGGAAGACAGGTGGACAGGTGGAATCTTCTTTCTTGTAGCTTGAATCCATTGCTCCGTGTCCGCTTCTCTGGAGCAGCAGAAAACAACCATTCACCCTCTTCCATATGACATACTTTTATATATTTGAACATGGCTCTCATATCACCCCTTAACCTTCTCTTCTCCAGGCTAAACATACCCAGCTCCCTAAGCCGTTCCTCATAAGGCATTGTTTCCAGGCCTTTGACCATTTTGAGGATTTTTACCATCAGCTTCTGCTTCCGCCCAAAGGTCACAATCATTTTTAAAGGGGTGAAGGAATTTGATGCCCCAGTAGAAAAATTAGCTGGCCAGTGGGGTAAAATCAGTTTTTGGGGCCCAACAGTATAATGGCACTAAACCATAGTTGGTTGCACGCAAGACACATCGAGTGCCGTGTTTCTCTGAACAGGGGAAGACGGCTTATGATGTGGAACCAACTCCTAGTCACCTCTGACATGACAAAGGGAGAGAAGAAACAAAGGCAGAGAAAGGATGAGCAAAGTAGGAACTCACTATAGGGTACAGAGCCACTTGCACATTTTTTAAAAAGAAGAAATGCCTGGTGAAAAAAAGAAATGTATTTGCATATGTCAGCTGATATGTAAAGATGCAAATATTTTAAATACAGACACAATCTATGACCATGTGACCAGTGTGTCTGCTGTGGAACTTCTACCCATTAGTGGGCAACCTTAAGTAGCCCTTTGATCTCCCTTTTTGGGGTCCTTTGGACTGAACAGCCCTTCAGATTGAAGGCATCTTCTAGCAGAGGTTTGTCGTCCGACATAGTCACCCTGCTATTGTGGCTCCAGTTGAAGCTGATCTCAGCTCACCAAGGTTCCTGCTTCTGTTATCTCCCAATACGCACCACAGTGTGCACTGTCTCACACAAATACTTGTTCTTCCCATCATCCAGAGGTTCAGCTCCTTCTCCTTGATGACATAGAAAAGGAGATCCAAACCTGAAAACTTTGGATCAGATCCAGAGATCTGGCAACATTAAACAGGGTAACTGTGCCCCTGAAGGACCAGGTGCGCAGCCTGGGAGTCATTCTGGACTCACAGCTGTCCATGGAGGCGCAGGTCAATTCTGTGTCCAGGGCAGCTGTCTATCAGCTCCATCTGGTACGCAGGCTGAGACCCTACCTGCCTGCATACTGTCTAGCCAGAGTGGTGCATGCTCTAGTTATCTCCCGCTTGGACTACTGCAATGCGCTCTACGTGGGGCTACCTTTGAAGGTGACTCGGAAACTACAACTAATCCAGAATGCGGCAGCTAGACTGGTGACTGGGAGCGGCCACCGAGACCACATAACACCGGTCTTGAAAGATCTATACTGGCTCCCAGTACGTTTCCAAGCACAATTCAAAGTGTTGGTGCTGACCTTTAAAGCCCTAAATGGCCTCGGCCCAGTATACCTGAAGGAGCGTCTCCACCTCCATCATTCTGCCCGGACACTGAGGTCCAGCACCGAGGGCCTTCTGGCGGTTCCCTTGTTGCAAGAAGTCAAGCTGCAGGGAACTAGGCAGAGGGCCTTCTCGGTGGTGGCGCCCGCCCTGTGGAACGCCCTCCCAACAGATGTCAAAGAGGAAAACAACTACCAAACTTTTAGAAGACATCTGAAGGCAGCCCTGTTCAGGGAGGCTTTAAATGTTTAATAGATTATTGTGTTTTATTTTTCTGTTGGAAGCCACCCAGAGTGGCTGGGGAAACCCAGCCAGATGGGCGGGGTATAAATAATAATAATAATAATAATAATAATAATAATAATAACAACTTATTATTTATACCCCGCTCATCTGGCCGGGTTCCCCCAGCCACTCTGGGCGGCTTCCAACAAAACATTAAAATACAGAAATCAAACATTAAAACCTTCTCTAAACAGGGCTGCCTTGAGATGCCTTCTAAAGGTCTGGTAATTGTTGTTCTCTTTGACCTCTGGTGGGAGGGCATTACACAGGGTGGGTGCCACTACCGAGAAGGCCCCACACACTGATAGGGTTTCTCCCCTGTATGAATTCTTCGATGGGAAGTGAGACTGTAGCTGTGATTGAAGCTCTTTCCACATTCCACACACTGATATGGTTTCTCCCCTGTATGAATTCTTTGATGGGAAGTGAGAGAGGATCTATCAGTGAAGCTCTTTCCACATTCCGCACACAGATAGGAATAAAATATTATTATTATTATTATTATTATTATTATTATTATTATCATTATTATCATTATTATCATTATTATTATTATTAACAAGCAAGAGGGGGAGCAGAATGCGTCACTGACTTGCCCTCTGTGATGTTTATGGGCAACTAGGACTATCTTTCCAAGCTCTCCCAACAACAGTACTGGTGCTAGTAGGGAAATTTTTGCAAACTGGCCAAAGATTGCACTTTTTGAATCCTGGACAAGAAACATCATTTTCTTGTTGCTATCCGGAAGAAAGGCATTCGGATTGCCTGCAATAAATTAAAAGAGTTGCGCACAGTGCTTTTCTTCAAGGGAAAAAAGGTGCCGGTAAACCGATACTGCGTACCCTTGAGTACCCCCAAGGGAAAAAAGCACTGGTTTTGCATTCCTTAAAATAACAAGGCCATCATCCGAAGAGACCCTCCGGTTCAGAAGCGCCCCAAACGTGAGAGTCGCCTCCCAGATTAGGGCCATTCGATTCCTACGTAAAAAATATTTCCAACCTGCTCCCACGTGAAACATGAAATCGGCTGAGCATGTGCCCTATGCTATAAAGCTATTTATCGTGTATCGCATATTGAGAAGCACTCAATTGGCAAACGGATCTGGAACCCATCCAGTGCTAAAAGAGATGGTTGGAGGCAAGAAACAATTCAAGAACCCAAAGAAAAGATCTCTCTCTCTCTCTACTGTTGCAGCTTGTTACTGGCAGACGGTAGGACCGGAAGAAGCCCTCGTAGAAATTAACCAGTTTGCCCAAATTCTTCTTCTGGGCATTTAAAAACATTTGCATTATTTTTCCTTGAGTCCTGGATGCCCCCGGAACCTACAGGTTGGAGGGTTTTGCTCCTCCTCCGCCCCCTCCTGCTCTCTCTCTCTCTCTCCTTTTTCTCCTCCCTTTTTTTCTGCTCGGGTGATACGGATCTCCTCCCTCCCGTCCCTCTGCGCTGCTTTCCTTTACTCTCCGCCACACACAGGTTTGAAATCCCTAAGCAGGAATGCAGAGCTTCGTCTCATGTCTTCATTTTGCAAACGGGGGCGGCTGCTGCTGCTGCTGCTACCGGCAGAGGGGACGGTAGCGCTAACCAGAATATCTGCTTGCTTTTCCCATAGATTTGGAGAAACCCCCCTCCCTCTTCTCCTTCCTTCCTGACTCCCACCCACCAATTTGGAATTGAAAAAAATGATTAATCAGATGGCGACTGTTTTTATCCTCTTGCCCAGGAAAAAAAGAGAGCAGAGGAGGCGAGGCTGACGTTGGCCGAGAGAGAGAGAGAGGGGGGGAGGGAGGCGTGTGAATAGTGGCCGGCGCCAGCGTTACGCGTCTTGCTCTCCAGTAAACATTAACCAGGTGGTGTTTGTGTGCGCATTTCTGCGAGGCTGCTCCTTCCTCACTCAAACCAGCGGCTGCGTCGCCTCTGTGCGAAACACCACAATATGCAGCCGAGAATCCTCAGGCTTCACCTCCGTCCTTTAAAAACTTGATCCCACCGGGAGGGGGGGAGGGTTGGGGAGAGCGCGGGGCTTTCCTTCCCGTCCAGATCCCTCTCCAGCCAGCCCCCTCCCCATACCTTCTGCATCCCTCTCCTCCCCGCGCACTGCCCTTTTCCTGTGCGTAAATGTGAGGTCTGGGTATTTTTTTTTCGGACCCACCCTCCCTGTACCCCTCCTGTGTCTGCTCAGTGGCTTTGAACGCCGCCTCCCCCCCCGCTCCCCAAACTCTTCTGGCCAAGCAGTTCCTGCTCCCTCCCATCGCTCCCCTGCCGGTTGCGCTCTCTTCTCTCTGTGTCCCTCCTTCTCTTCCTCGTTCTGCTCTCCCTCTCTCCCCCCATCCTGCCTCCGCCCGAGTGCGCTTTCGGAGAAGGGGGAGAGAGAGAGAGCTCACGGAGGGGTCCCCCGCTTTTGCAGCCGCGGCGTTTCCATCGCCACTTCTGCCTCGCTCCTTCATGGCTGGGAACGAATGGGACTGGTTTCAGCGGGAGGAGCTGATCGGACAGATCAGCGACATCAGAGTCCAAAATCTCCAAGGTAAAAGCAAACAAATAAAATACCTAGATTTTTTAATATTTGTGTCCCCCACCCCCACCCCGCACCCCAATGCTACCTCTGTGTTTCGAATTTGCGCGTGAGGCGTGCGCGTCCGCACCCGAAGAGCGCGCTCCCCTCCGGCTTTGGCTTCCAGATGGATTCGATTTGGGGATTTTAAACTCCGGTTCCTTCCTTCCTCCCCCCCCCCCAACTCCCGCGTCTTAATTCTGCCTGTGCATTTGAGCACAGCTTCCCATTCGCTGGCTGCTTTGATCCGCTGTGCTTGGGAGACCAAAAAATAAAAAGAAAGTAAATAGTCTTAATGTGTGTAAACTTAAGGATAAAATATCTGACGCTGGGGCACGAAGAGGAATTGTTGTTGGTGGGGTGCTCTGTATGCAGGACTGGGGAATCAGAGGAGGCCAAAGATGTAGTGTTAGGTGACTTGTTGAAGGTATCATTAGCTTTTTCTGCTAATTTTTTGCTTGGAAATCATAGAAAGAGAGGCTTGTGCACAGAAGGAGAAGCGGTTATGTGCGTTAGCTTTGGTCTTTAACTTTAGGAAAAGTTGAAGCAATCAGCATTGCAGAAAACCTAAAAACTGGATATACTGTACTGTATTTACGTGAATCTAATGCACCATCGAATCTTAACACGCACCTCCATTTTCAAAACCTTGAAACCCCAAAAGTATTTGCTGGCGAATGTAAATGGGGTATCAAAGCTAATGTGCAACCTAATTTTCGTGACGTAATTTAGCCAAAAAAGGTGTGCGTTACATTTGAGTAAATATGGTAATGTGACGGTAGATCATGGTTCACTGGGAAACCACTGGGCCAATTTCTAGTGCCTCATCCCCCCAAGGCCTGCTGGGATTCTTGCAAAGCATGCTGGACTTGATGGGCCCTGGTCTGAGCAAGCAAGGCACTTTTTTCAGCAATAATGTACACTCAGGAGCGCATAGCACTGATTAGCCATTCCTTAACCTCCCCATGTGCCACAGCAACTAAGTTTAAGTGCGTGCAACTGAAGCAATATATACCATGCTGCTGCCTTCATCTCATCTCTCCCTCCACCACTTTTTCTGTGGTTTTCCCACTGTAAAAACTTAAATGGCAATCTCCTTGGGACAGGTGAGTGCCACCTTACGGTATACTTTGTGAAATGCCAGTCATCTTGATGGTATTTTGTATAGATGGCAGTAGATCCTGGTTGTGCATTCTTGCATTGTACATTGATAGACCATGAAGATTTTAGTTAAAAAGAAAGAAAAAGGAAACTAGACAGGGCAAGGCCTACATCTCACCTAGTCCTGATCTAATGGACTCGTAAGGCTGGATACTCTGATTTCATAGATGTCCTTGCACTGTCCTTCCTTTCTCCTCCACAGCTTCTAAATCCTATCACAAATACTCACATTTTCAATGGATTAAGGGAATAAATGTGCTAAGTATATAATTTGGGGCATGGTTAGCAAGGGCAGTGGGAAATTGTAATGGACTATTTCCTATAATCTGCCCTTGCTTCCTCCTCCACATCAGGTAGCTTAAAAATATTAAGCTTTCATTGGATAAGTAGAAAAGTCCATTAAAATCTCCCCTGACAGAAGACCCACAGTATCATCTAGAGCTGTGGTTCCCAACATGGGGCACATGCCCCACAGGGGGCAATTTGATTTTTTTTTTGGGGGGGTGTAATTCAAGAATGAATTATTAACAGTGAATGGCCTTTTAGGCGTCACGTGAATAGGAGTCCAATTTTTGGAATAATAATAATAATAATATGTCACCGGGGGGCGGGGGTGGACATCAGGATTTTAGAGATGCTTAGGTGGGGCATGGCCAAAAAAAAAAAAAGGTTGGGAGCCACTGATCTAGAGGATAGCTAGGCAGCCTTTTTTCTCTGGGAGAATAATCAGGGGCCAAAGCCAGCAGCGGTTGGGGCTAGAGGACAAATTGGACAGGCAACTCCTTCTATTTTTCTCTGCCACCCATCTCTCTCTCTCTCTCTCTCTCTCTCTCTCTCTCTCTCTCTCTCTCTCTCTCTCTCTCTCTCCCTTCCTCTTCATACCTGGCCAGTGGGTTGCCAAGGGAGGGACAAATCACTCTTGCCAGCGGTCCTGATCAATTGCAGAGGCATTTTGAAACTGGGCCAAGGGCTGAAGGCCACAAGTTGCCAAGCTTTTGATCTAGAGCCAACTTGGCAAGAGGAAGGTCTGTCCATGCTGTAATTCATGGGATATCCATGTTATTCATGGGATAGCTGTGGTACCTGGTCAATCCTCCCAAGAATGTGACATCGTTAGGATGGCTGTTACTCTTGGCAATGGGTAACTTTCAGAAATGGCATCCTTTGGAGCACGCTGTTGATGCTGAACTTAGTGCAGACACCTGATCGGCATAGCAGCCCCGAACTCCTGAGCTCAAGCAATCCTCCAGCCTCCACTTCCAGGATTACAGGCATGTGCCACTGCACTCTTCCTCTTAGGTCACTAAGTATAAAGCATTTTTTTTCTGAACATGGATGATGCTTGAATATAGATAGCTAAAGAGCTAGAGACTACGGAAGCCATCTTTGCAAGTATGGACTCTTAAGTGGGTCTTTGTATGTACGGTATATGTTCATAGAATCATAGAGTTGGAAGAGACCACAAGGGCCATCCAGTCCAACCCCCTGCCAAGCAGGAAACACTATCAAAGCATTCCTGACAGATGGATGTCAAGCCTCCGCTTAAAGACCTCCAAAGAAGGAGACTCTACCACACTCCTTGGCAGCAAATTCCACTGTCGAACAGCTCTTACTGTCAGGAAGTTCTTCCTAATGTTTAGGTGGAATATTCTTTCTTGTAGCTTGAATCCATTACTCAAGCATGCCCTGATTTCTGTATTGAGAGGCTGGGATTGGAAAGCATATTTATATACTTGCTTGGAACATTTTGTACAACTATAGTATTTCTGCAAAGGACTGGACACAGAGTCCATGCTGGTCCTTCCAGTATGTATATCTCTCGAGTGTTACCATTGAACATATGTTTCTTAAGTGCCCATGCTTGCCAGAGTTTTCTGTGTACCCAGCCACCAGATCTGTGCCACATCAGCTTTGCTTGAATTTCTTTACAGCTGCAATCCTAAGCGTTGGACTCGCATGGGGTTAGGCCTGAGTTGACGTGTTTAGGTTTGAGTTTTAAAAGCAATAATTCGCGTGCTTTCATCATGCAGGGCTGAAGGACTATAGCACAATGGTACCGCGCATGCTTTTCCTCCAGAAGGTCCCAACTTCATTTGCCAGCATCTCCAGGGAGGACTGGGAAAGATTCCTCTCTGAAAAACCTGGAGAGCCATTGCCGGTTGACGAAGAATTAGGTGGGCTACTGGCCCAGGCGCAATAGGCTGTTAGTCTTCCTCTTAAGGTCAGTAGGAACTAGGAGGAACTGGTTGCTAACAGAAATACACTTAAATGTGACTTCCATGAACGCTTAGAGGCATGTACATGATGCAGTTTGGCTCCTCAAAATCTCTATTCTAGCTACACCTGACACAGCCATCCCTGAAGAAGTAATTTTAGAGTATTTCTCCCAGGCACTTTCTTGACAATCTGTTATTCAAAGGCCAGTATTTGTAACAATCTTGGTTCTTCTTCTTCTTCTTCTTCTTCTTCTTCTTCTTCTTCTTCTTCTTCTTCTTCTTCTTCTTCTTCTTCTTCTTCTTCTTCTTCTTCTAAGGTCAAATATCGTGGGGTAGACAAAGCAACTTGAGAGCCTGTGATCTTTGCAGGGTTTGAGGGCTCTTGTAGTTCACTTTGAAAGCGAAGTTTAACCTTTGATCTGGAACTTTATTTTCAGATGTTTGCGTTTATGCTGTGTATTTTTTGTGTTTTTTATATCGTGACCCTCAGATGAAGCGCAGTATAGAAATAATTGTTGCTGTTGAGTCTGGCCATAATTGAATGACCTTAAGCCATGATTTTGAGAGAGCGGAAAGCATTTAGAAGTGTTGGGATGCTTGGACATATTGATAATGAAGCTAGTAGGAGGTTAGAGCAGGTATAGGCAACCTGTTGCTGTCCATATGCCTTTGAGCTGCTACTTGCATCAGCCAATGGACAGGGAAGATGGGACTTAGTCTAGAAGTGTCTGGAGGGCCCTAGGTCCTACTTCCCTGGGTTGGAATTTTATTCTGGCAGTGCTGGTCTAAAGGGGAGTCCAGCAGTAGGTCCTTGGCTGGTGATGGAAACGGGTTTCCTTGCAATGGAACCTCGCTGGAGCAAATTAAGGGGGAAATGGCACATTGATTGTTCTGTCCGCATTGCCTATAGATCGGCTAATGCAAAAGCAAAGCTGTATTGACTTTCATTAGCTCTCATTCCGTATGGATGAAATATGTCCAGCAAAGTTTATATTTGCTCGTCTTCAGTATGCCTGAGTTGGCAGGGGCTGTGCCAACTCAAGTAACAGTAAAAGAAGAGCTGTGGTTTATTTGGGGATGGGAAAACAATTTGCTTAATGTAGCCCATCTTTTTAATCAACAGTTGATGTTAAGCTGAAGTATAGCTGTACCTTGTATTAAAATAATGGGTTTGGGATTACATGCCATTATCATTAGGAGCAGGGAGCAAATGTTCTTAATACGACAGGAAAGCATGCAGAGAAAATTGCTGCAGTTGGTGGGAAGCAATGTGGTTTCTGTTTTGTAACAGACTTGTTTTCTACCAATACCAACCCTAAGCACACTTAGCTGAGAACCAAGTTCCATTGCACTCAGTGGGACTCAGTTGGGATTGTGTTGCGCACGAGCAAGTGGCTTGAAACTGCATTCTTACGCATACTTACCTGAGAACAAGCTCTACTAAGTACAGTGGTTGGACTTATTCCTCCGTAATCGTACATAGGATTGCACTGTTTGTGTAGGACTGAGCCGCCACCTTTTTATAGTGTTTGTTGAACAGTGCAGTAGACTTTCATCATTAAAGTCACAAACGAGAATCAAGCAGCCTGGCATAGGAGCCAATTCCAGGGGGCCGTGGGTGCTTGGGCACCCACAATAATGTAATTGTGGGGGGCAGGCACCCACAAAGTCAATAAGAAAAGGTGGCAGGCAGCCGCGGCACTGCCTCTGAGAGAAAAGGAGTTCAGCTGTGCCCTCTGCAGCCAGCCAGCGAGGCACCCTTTCCCTCTAAGTCTGAGCTCCTCCCGCGGAAAAGGGTGTCTCGCTGGCTGCGGAGAGGAGGAGGAAGAGCAGCCATCGCCTGCCAGCACTGCAAGGCAGGCATGCAATGTCAAATACACACGCCATGCATTGTGTACAGGCGTGTGCATGTGACGTAGCACACCTGCGTTGTGGTGGAGGGCATCCACATATCCTGAGGGTGAGATGGCACCCCTGCAGCCTAGTCTGTAAGTGTGTGTGTGTGTGTGTGTGTGTGTGTGTGTGTGTGTGTGTGTACAAACATAAACACACATATATCTCAATACAGTGGTACCTCTACTTACGTTCACCTCCAATTACATATCCTTTGGGATACGTGCGCAGCAAACCTGGAAGTATTTTTTTGGGTTTCGCCGCATGTGCAGAAGTGCTAAACTGTGTGCATGCGCAGAAGTGGCACCTCTGGATACACACACCTCTGGATCCGACCGGAACTCTGGAACAGATCCCGTGCGCAACCGGAGGTACCACTGTATGTGCTAGGAAGGTTGTGAGGTTCAGGTTACACCTGCGTTTCAAGCTCATCGTAGCTCCTTTCGAGGTTTCCTGACCACTGCCGTAGAATTTAAAAGGAAACATTTTAAACAACTCTTAAAAGGTATAAGTGGATATCCAACCAAGTCATGCTCAGAATAATAATAATAATAATAATAATAATAATAATAATAATAATAACAATAACAATAATAACAGTTATTTATTTATACCCTGCCCATCTGGCTGGGTTTCCCCAGCCCACTCTGGACAGCTCCCAACAGAATATTAAAAACACAATAAAACATCAAACATTATTATTATTATTATCAAAATGATTTTTTCTAAAAAATAATAGACAATACCTTTGCAGTATAACTTTTTATAAAGTTTTCTTCAGTTGCTATGTTGGTTGAAATCATTGGCTGTACCATTCCACTCTGTAAGCAGAGAACCTCCTATTTGCTTACATATCTGTTTCATGTTTTTACTGTTCATCTACCAGCCCCTCTCCGGGGGTAAGCCTAGAAAAAGTACAAAATACAACCAGCAAATATTAAAAGTGGTATAAACCAACTACAAACAGTTGCAAACAACTACATACAAAACCTAATAGAAATTTTGCTGCATCTGTATTTGCCACCATGAAGCAGACTTTGCTCTGCTCACCACGTTTAAATGTCTTTTTCTTTCTTTCTTTCAAAGCTTTGTGGAGGAATGCAAAGCATTTAATCTTCCTGTGCCTGGCGGCAGCAGCAACAACACCTAGCCAGCTAGCCACGTACAGGGGATCCGACACGCACAGGAATTCAAGCTGCTGCCATGGGCCCAAATGGCTGTCCCAATGGGCTCCCAGTTCCCAATAGGATATGTAGATGCTTTTCCAAGCCAAGCATGTACATCTGGCAAACTCCAGTACTGAGGACCAATTCAATGCACAGGAGTAGACTGTCCAAGTAGCAGGAAAATGGGAACACTTGAGTGGAGTGTGTATATAATATAACTGTAAAAGCAAACAGAGATATATTTCTGCATGCAAGTAAGCTCTTGTTTGCATTTTACTGTACGTTGCATTACTTGTCCCAGGGCTCACGGGACTTTATAGGTGTGTTTGAATTAAGGGTTGGCACCCGGTTCTTGTCAGTATGTTTATTTAACTGTTAAAAGTATTTATAACCCACCGTTCTTCTAGATACCTGGGCAGGATACAATGCAATATACAGTCATACCTCGGTTTACGTACGCTTCGGTTTGAGTACTTTCGGTTTAAGTACTCTGCGGACCCGTCTGGAACGGATTAATCCACTTTCCATTACTTTCAATGGGAAAGTTCGCTTCAGGTTAAGTACGCTTCAGGTTGAGTACTCCGCGGACCCGTCTGGAACAGATTAATCCACTTTCCATTACTTTCAGTGGGAAAGTTTGCTTCAGGTTAAGTATGCTTCAGGTTAAGTACAGACTGCCAGAACCAATTGTGTACTTAAACCTGGAGAAAGAGATTCCAATAAGGCTGCAAACTGAGGTACCACTGTGTAGACAAATGATACAAATAAAAGGATAAAATGCTGTGTGAGAATTCTGTTGCATCTTCTCCATAGCTGAGAGTTCTAGCCAACTAACTTCTACCTAGAGTAGACCCACCCCAATTAATGGATCTGATTTCATGTCCATTTTTCAATGGGTCTACTGGGTATGATTAACATTGGATACAGCTGGTTGTCTTTTAATGCAAATTTACTGGTGCTCTCTCTCCCCCCCCCCCCCCGGTGCATCATTGGTAAAATCTGTTCAGGGACTACAGTGGTACCTCTACTTATGAATTTAATGCGTTCCGAACGCATATTCGCAAGTCGAAAAAATCTGTAAGTCGAATCCCATAGGAATGCATTGGGAGAAAAAATTCGTAAGTCGAAGCAACCCTATCCAAAAATTTGTAAGTAGAAAAAATCCTATCTAAACCGCATCCAAGATGGCGGACGAAGCTCCGTTCATAAGTAGAAACATTCGTAAGTAGAGTTATCCGTAAGTAGAGGTACCACTGTAATTGGAGCCTGACAAAAAGCTGGAAAATGCAATTCTAGAAGATAAGCAGTGATTGACTATAGCCGAATTATTGCTTTGGGATGACAGGGACTAACTAGTCAAAATATATTATATGTATTCTCATGGGCAACAGGCCACATCGTCTGATGTAATGGACCTGGTGCAGCAGTCATCCAGTTAAAAATCCAATCTGTTTTTCCACCCAATGTGATGTACGATCTGAATGCACCAGTGAGGTTTTTGAAGTGGCACAGAATGTTTGCCTTGCTCTTACTCTGAAGTCCAGGGGGAATTTTGTTTATTGATTTTTAGAGAGGGCAGGGCTTTAAAGCTCCATTTGCTATGGTGCCAAAGGCAATTTCGGCTGCCAAAGTGTGTTCACCAGCAGAGCATCTAATTTTTTAAAATAAAATAATAATAATAAAACCTGTTGTGACTATGATAGTCTAACGTAGGCCTAAAGTCCTTTTATGACCTTGAGCGAGAACTTCACAAACTCATGGAATTCTTTTTGACCAAGTTGGGAAAAAAATCACATCTTGCTTGTTTCCAAATAGAATGCGAGAGGTTATGTTTAGAAAGCTTACTCGAAATGTTTGGATCTAAGTTTGTGAGCGGGGTGAAAGCCACTGACAAAAAGATGCGCATTGAAATTTATGGAGTTACGTGGAATTGCTTTGCATAAACATTATCCTGTTCTGAATCCTTTGGTGAAAAGGGGCATAGTTCAGCGGCAGAGCAGATGCTTTGCATGCAGAAAGTCCCAGTTTCAATCCTAGCATCTCCAAATAGAACCCGAACGTTGGAAGGGACCCCCAAGGATCATCTAGCCCAACCCCTGCAATGCAGGGATCTTTTGCCCAACATGGGGCTCGAACCCAAGACCCTGAAGTTAAGAGTCTCATGCTCTGCCAACTGAACTATCCCTGGCTTTGTAGAAACAGCTTAGTGTTCCTTGC
The DNA here is from genome assembly GCF_963506605.1 of Zootoca vivipara. Lineage (NCBI taxonomy): Eukaryota > Metazoa > Chordata > Lepidosauria > Squamata > Lacertidae > Zootoca > Zootoca vivipara. Next base: position 19,529,531 of record NC_083276.1, read on the forward strand.
AACATGTGAACCAGCCTGTTTTAGATCCCCTCTTCCAACTCCCCCTCTGTGAATGCAGATCTGAACTAACTTACTTGCAGGATGTTGCGTAAAATTAGGCTGAGGGAACTACAGGTTCCCCGCTCCTGTCTTGAAATTATATCGTCTCTACAATTTATCTGGGCTCATTTATAGCATTTCCAGAGACACCTGTTAACTGAAGGAAGCTGCCACTCTTCATCCTTGGAATAAGTGGAGGAGGGAAAACATCAGCTTTGAAACAGGCCCTGGCACCTGGGACCGCATCCATGCAAAAATGATGATATTCCGTTTGTTGTCTTCTCTTCCAAACTCGGTTTTTACCATGCTGCTGCCTTCCTGCCAACTGAGCGAGACATTAGATGCAGGCGGTGCTTAAATCTGCAGGAGCAGCTTCTGTTTCAGATGGAACACTTAAGCTGTCTGAGCTTAGGAGAATGGGGGTGCTGTTGTGCTGAAGGGCTGCACAGACATGGTCCCGCGACAGATGTTGGTTGCTCCCTCCTTCCAGCTGCCAACTTGGGGCATAAGGCGCAGAGAGTAAATGACATCTGTGGCAGCAGAACATGGTGCTGAGGCCACCTTTGGAGGCTGTGGGTTGAGCCCCCTGCATGTACCATACTTTTTCGTGTATAAGTCATAGAATCATAGAGTTGGAAGAGACCACAAGGGCCATCCAGGCCAACCCCCTGCTGAGCAGGAAACACCATCAAAGCATTCTTGACATATGGCTGTCAAGTCTCTGCTTAAAGACCTCCAAAGAAGGAGACTCCACCACACTTCTTGGCAGCAAATTCCACTGTCGAACAGCTCTTACTGTCAGGAAGTTCTTCCTAATGTTTAGGTGGAATCGTCTTTCTTGTAGTTTGAGTCCATTGCTCCGTGTCCGCTTCTCTGGAGCATCAGAAAACAACCTTTCTCCCTCCTCTATATGACATCCTTTTATATATTTGAACATGGCTATCATATCACCCCTTAACCTTCTCTTCTCCAGGCTAAACATACCCAGCTCATCATAAGGCATCGTTTCCAGGCCTTTGACCATTTTGGTTGCCCTCTTCTGGACACGTTCCAGCTTGTCAGTATCCTTCTTGAACTGTGATGCCCAGAACTGGACACAATACTCCAGGTGAGGTCTGACCAGAGCAGAATACAGTGGTACTATTACTTCCCTTGATCTAGATGCTATACTCCTATTGATGCAGCCCAGAAGTTGAGGGTTTTTTTACTCTAAAATTATGTTCAAAAACGCACCTCGTCTTATACATGGATAGTGAATGGGGTGGATGGGTGATTGGCTGCAGCTGCAAGCAGGAGCTTGTCACCAGTGATTGTTGGCTGCTAGAAGAGCTGCTTTGGATTGGCTGCATCCAAAGCAGCAGCCATCCTGGTAGACCAGTTGCTGATCAGGGATATAAAGGCTGTGGTGGCCAAACTACATGTTACGCTGGAGCTCCTACTTAATACAGCATGTAGCGTGACCCCGAGAGTAGCCTAGGATCTTCGCCTTCATTTATTTCATTTTTAATGGTCCAGCCAAATGTCTTTCATTCATACCTTTGAGCTATTTATGCTGTCGGTGACATCTCTGGGCCATTATCACTCAGAGCAGGAATGGCAATTAAAATAAATGAATTTGACAAGATCTGCAGAGTGCAAAGCTACATCATGAAGCTCTAGAACATTTTGTAAACTTCCCAACCAAGGAATGAGATTTGCATACTTGTGATCTGTAAACTGTGCAAGGAGCAAGCTCCCACTGCCAACCTTACAAGGGTTTTTGCTAAAAACACACGCAGCTCAATAGAATTTGAGTTTTGGAAACACTCTGAAAGGGAAATATTGAGGCTGGCAGCGAGTGTAATTTGCACATTTCACCATGAACTGTGGCATATATTTATGGGTGGGTGGGTGGGTGGGTGGGTGTTTGTTTGTGGGTGTGTATAAACTTCTTGTTGTGGACCTGGTGCTTTAATATAATCCGTGTTTGAGGTTGTCGAAATTTACAGTGAGTTAAGAACATAAGAAAATTCCTGCACACTCCCCACTTGCAATTCGCAGCAACTGGTATTCAGAGGCACACTGCCTCCCACAGTGGAGGGAGAACATTGTGGTCGATAGCCATTGTTAGCCTCATCCTTACCAGCTAAACTGGAGGACTGGGTGAACTTATTTTAACACAGCTCCTTCTCTATTATTTAATCCCTCTTTTTCAGCTAAATTCAGTAGAGGCAGGCGAGTCTTAACAATGAGAATTGCAGGGGAGGGGGTGTACTCGATCATAATTGCTGGTGTGTTTCCTAGCAAGCAGCTGAACTACATCTCCTCGCTGCAATCTGCAGTTTTAAGGCCACGCTTCTTTACTTTTAAGTCAAGCATCTTTCCCCCACAAAGCAGCAGCTAGAGACTGTCTGATGAAGAAGGGCTTGGGGAGGATTTATTTCTCCAAACAGATAGGACTTGCAGCTTTGCAGTCGGGAACTGTCTGTGCAGAAACAGTAATCAGTAAGACTTAAAAGGCAAGTGGGAATTTAGAAGACAATACAGTAAGCCCACAACTTATGTGCATTTACATTTAACTCGTATGCATATAGCTGTATGTGTATGGCCCCCAAAAATCGGGCGGAGTGGAAAGGGGGCAGGGTTCTGAGAAAAATGACTTTGGCGACCCCACCTGCCGTCAAACCCAGGGTGTTTTGACTTTCCAAGATTTTGGCTTTAGGTGAGATCCCTGGGATGTAAGTTTGGGGTTTGCTTTAACATTGGGGAAGCATTTCAGAACCACTAACACAATACTCTTGCATCAGTGACATGCTCTGGAATACAGCTGTAAAAAGAAAATACTGCCCTGGAGGTGCCCAATCTTGACATGCCTATTCAGAAATGCAATTCCTGAGGCGATATGGCTAATAATAATACAACCAATGAGGCCGGACTGATTTTGAAATACATAGGGAAGAGAAGGGTAGGAACTGTACAAAGACAATATAATTTTCATCTTGACAGCCAGCTTTTAATAAAGAAATGCCAAGTCCTAAATCCTATTGAAGAAAGAGACCCTCTTGTGGCAGAAATCTTTTAACACTCAAATCACTCTGCAAACTTCTTCATTTCTTTCCAGTTCTTGAAAGTAGCTTTCATTTTTGTAGGTACACAAAGTTGGAAGGTTGGGAAAGTACTTTTTGTTCCAGTTTCATTTTGACACGTTTGATGCAGGTTCTAAAAGTAACTATCCTCTTGTGCCCATGCCAAGGTCAGAGAAGGTTTTTGCTCCGTAGGCTTAATTTTCTCCTGTGGCAACCATTGTGTGCTTTTTGTGTGTGCTTTTTTTAAAAAATGTTGCATTCTGGCCTTACTAACTTGAAACATTCTGCTTTTGTCAAAAGGATCAAAAGCAGCAAGAAATCTAATAGATGCATATAATTTTGGAGACAAAAAAAGGGGCTCCTTTGATCCGAATTGCTACTAGGATTGAGCACATGATGTACCTAGTCTGCTGGCAAGCACATTATTGGCATAACATTCCTTGAAATCCTAATCCTGTAGCATAGGATCAGCCAGTGTGGTTACCTCCATAGGTTGCTAGACTCTAACTTCCATCAGCCCCAGCTAGCATGGTCAGTGGTCAGGAATGTTGTAGTCCAAGAACATCTGAAGGACAGGATGATGGCTACTCCTGCTTTAATATGCATTGTAATTTTTTTAAAAAAAACTAGAAAGAATGGACAGCTGCAATGGTGTTACAACACCTAGTTAGTTATTGTGAAGAAGCTGGAGTAAGGCGTACGTCAGCAGTAAAACAATAAAGCACCTGATGCCAAGGAAGTTTCTTTGCTCAAAGAAACAAAACAGCCCAGGTGTGGTGATCTCAGCAACACCTTCCAGTAGGTCTTGCCCAAATGGAGCAGTTGTGAGGATGGAAGGTCCCCCCCCCCAGCACTTAGATGCTTCCTTCTCCCAGGTCCTTTCCAAGCAACCTGAGGCTCCTTTGTCTAGCCCAGGGGTCTCCAGACTTACCGGCGTTTGGGCCGGTTCCCACCGCGCCGATCGCGCGGAGGGCGGGGGAGCGTGCGCCTGTGCGGGCCGGAGGGCGGGGGAGTGCGCTCCCGTGCGCATGCGCACGGGCGCTTACTGGCACGGCGGCGTGCTTCCAGGGTGGGGAAAGCGCCGAAAATCCATTGTGCGCATGCGCGTGGGCCTCCCCCAACCCGGAAGTGCACCAGAAATGACTTCTTCCGGGTCGGGAGAGGCCCATACGCATGCGCACAAAGGATTTTCGGCGCTTTTTTCCCAACCCGGAAGAGCGCTGCCGCGCTGCGCGCCGTAAGAGCGGGCGGCGGGGGTCGTCGCGGGCCGGATTGGCAGGCTAATTGGGCCGCATCCGGCCCGGGGGCCGTAGTTTGGGGACCCCTGGTCTAGCCTCTCTCTGCTCCCCTCTCTTCATTTCTCTGCATGTTCTAGGAGGGGAGCTGCCCGTCGCAGCAGGAGGGGGAGACTCCCTGGATTTCTTCAGCATCCTGCCTCATCTCTGTCTCCTGGCCCCCTTCCTTTCCTGCCTCTGATTCTGGACTGCTCTCTGGCCCAGCCTCTTCCTGCTCACTAAACCCTGTTGCCTCTTCAGCTTCCAACACCTCTTCCTCCCAGCCTGCTCCCTCTTCTCCCTCTGACCACTCGTCGTCATCCCACCACCAATCCCCTGGCTCTGAACCTTCTTCCCCTGGGGATTCCCTTTGGGGTTCCCCATCTGGTGCCTCCCACCACTCCTCCGCACCCAGCCAGTCCATGACAGTTCTTCTCATTTACCCAGGCATTTCTACGTGACATGGTCTTTTGTGGGACTCCAGGGATGCCACAGTTGTCACCGTTATGGAAGGGGTGTAGCTCAGTTGTAGAGCACCTGCCTTGCATGCAGATACCCAAAATTCAACCGCCTACATGAAACCCTGCCAGTGACTCAGTATAAGACAGCTTCCTGTGTTTCCATCCTGGGCTCTTTGTGAGTTTCCAGAGCCATTATATAGCTTGGTATGGAAATTCTTGTGAAAATCCATAGATGCCAAGCCAATGAGTTCTATCCGTTGTCTCTATAGGGAAGCACAAAGTGTAAATTTTCCAGAATGGAATGTGGTAAAAGAACGTCACATCTGGCGTTATCAGAGGCGGTGTGCTTCTCGCTATCAGTTGCTGGGAATCACAAGTGGGGAAAGTGTTGTGGTGCTCAGGTACTGCTTATGGGCTTCCCACAGGTGTCTGGTTGGCCACGGTGGGAACAGGATGCTGGACTTACTGTAGGTGGGTCTTTGACCTGATCCAGCAAAGCTACAAGAAAGAAGATTCCACCTAAACATTAGGAAGAACTTCCTGACAGTAAGAGCTGTTCGACAGTGAAATTTGCTGCCAAGGAGTGTGGTGGAGTCTCCTTCTTTGGAGGTCTTTAAGCAGAGGCTTGACATCCATCTGTCAGGAATGCTTTGATGGTGTTTCCTGCTCGGCAGGGGGTTGGAATGGATGGCCCTTGTGGTCTCTTCCAACTCTATGATTCTATGATTCTATTCCTATGCCCTTGTGCAAAAGAAGGAGGGTTTTGCTGTTGCATTCATCCAAATTGATTAATGCAATTTGAGGTCACAAGCAATCCTATCCTCAAAGCAAGCTCTCACCAGAGGAGGCTTATGCATAAGATACAATTGGAACGCATGCAGATAAAAATAATATCTCATCCATAGTAATAGATGTTCGGATCAAAAGCAAAGGCAGATAATTAAACAAATTAGGTCTTGGTACAGCAGATTGCTACCTTAGATGCCTTCAAGTTTGGAAGGGAGCTGTGTTTTTTCCTTCTTTTTCTCCCTTCCACAGAACCAAACTTTAGAATTTAGAATGATTTTTTTACAAATGTTGTAAGTCTTTCCATTTCTGGAAAGCGTTTATTTACCTTGCGTATTAGTTCTGTCCTGATGTCAATTAGGCATTGGGCATTTTGGTCTCAAAAAGCATGCTGTGAGGGAGCCCTTCCTCCCCCCATTTACCTCCGCCGGCCTCCACCCTCGCTTCCCCGACACGCCCTGCAGTGAGGCGCTGTCCGGCCGGGAGCAGCGGTTGGAGGAGGCAGATGGGGGGGAGAGAGCGTGTGTGTGTGTGTGCATCCAGTCTCTGCGTCCAATCCCTGTGTCCGTGGGGCACATGCGCAGTAGCGCGGACACAGGGACTTTATTATATAGGATAGGATCAGGTGAAACTGAAGACCTAAAGCATCGCTGCCTCTGGGTTGCATCGAAACAGAAGCGCAAATACAACCAGCTTTTTTTTTTTTTTAAATTTAAAAACAATCTTTATTGAAAATCTTAAAAAATTCAACATATAGAAAGAATAAAGTATAAATAGCAAGTATGACAGACATAACCAAACAGGAATCAATATCAATTCAAAATTACTTGAAATGAAATGAAAGAAAAAGAAAAGGGGGGGAAAAAACTTAACTTAAAAAACCTAACATAACATAACATAACATAACATATAACAATATTTAGCATAACCTAATATAACTTATATAATCTCAACATATCTTAACAAATACAATTTAAAGAAAAGAAAAAAAAGGAGAAGAAAAGGAGAAAAAGAACAAAGAAAACATATATATTTCAAAACACTTTAACATTTACACTTACTAAAACCTACTGTCCCCCCACCCTTTCCCCCCTCCACCGTATCATGACTTCCAACCACTCCTGTATTCTGATTTTGGTTTCACTGATATTCCGCATACCTTTCTCTAATTTAATTTATTTTCTTAATATTGTGCCCCTCATGAATCCGCTATTAACTGCGCCTTTTCCACTTGTTTTTGTAAATAAATCTTGAGTGGTTTCCATTCTTCTCCTGCTTTTTCTTCACTTAAACCTTTAGATATTCCAACTCTAATTGCTAAGTTCTGATAATTTATTAATTTGGTCAACCACTCTTCTTTATTTGGAACTTTTTTACTCTTCCAGTTTTTAGCGATTAAGAGTCTACCCGCTGTTGTCGCGTGCATTAGCACGCATCTGTCCCTTGGTTTAATGTCTTCCTTCAACATGCTCAGGAGGAAGATTTCCGGCTCTTTTTTAAAGGAGTATCTAACTATTTTTTTTAATTCTTTATATATCTCGTCCCAGAACTTCTTAATTTCTTTGCAGCACCACCAAATATGTAGGAAAGTACCTACTTCTTCCTTGCACCTCCAACAAGTGTTACTGACCCCTCCGTACATCTTAGCTAATTTCGAGGGCGTGAGATGCCACCTAAATTGCATCTTGAGCACGTTTTCTTTTAAATCATAATTTGAAATATAATTTGAATCTCTAATCCATAAACTTTCCCAATTTTCAACCGTAATTGTTTTTCCCAAATCTTGTGCCCACTTTATCATAACAGCTTTGGTTAATTCATCTTTTGTAGCCCAATCCAACAATAATTCATACAAATTTCGAACAAATTTATTTTCCCCCTCCAATAATATTTTCCCGAATTTGGATATCTCTCTTTCGAAGCCAATTTTTTTATCTTCGCTGAATTTTTGATTTATTTGAAAGTATTGCAACCAGACATTGCAATACTTTTTGACTTCATTATATTCTTTCAATTTTAAATTTCCATTTTCTTCTTTTAATAAATCTTTATATGTCGGCCAATCTTTATCCATATTAACCCTTTTGACTGCTATTGCTTCTTTAGGTGACAACCACCATGGTACTTTTGGTTCCAAGACGCCCTGATGTTTTTTCCATGTTTTAATTAAGGATTTCCTCACAATGCTGTTCCAGAAGGTGCTGTGCTTCCCCGGTTTTTCTTTCATTAGGTAGTGGTGCCAACCAAACCCTATTCCAAATCCCTCTAAATCTAAAATTTCAGTATTTTTCAATTCAATCCAATCTTTTAGCCATGACAGGGCCGCCGCATCGTGGTACAATTCAAGATCGGGTAAACTAAACCCCCCTCTCTCTTTTTTTTCAATTAGTAGTTTGTGTTTGATTCTTGGCTTCTTGTCATCCCAGATGAATTTCATTATGTCTTTCCTCCATAAATCAAAACAATTTGAACCTCCCAAGATCGGAATGCTTTGAAACAAAAAAATCATTTTTGGGAGGACACTCATTTTTATCACTGAGATCCCACCCATAAAAGAGATTTTTAGTTTTTTCCAAATTTCCAATTTATGTTTAATTTCCTTCCACTTTTTTTCATAATTTTCTTGGTACAGGTCAATGTTTTTATTTGTCAATTGTATGCCCAAATACTTTATTTTCTTTCTAATTTCAATACCAGTTTTTTCTTGTAATTCTCTTTTATCTCTTTCTTCTAAATTTCTTACTAACAAACTACTTTTTTTGTAATTTAAATTGAACCCTGCTAATTTCCCAAATTCGTTTATTCTTTCTAATGCTCTTGGAACACTTTTTAATGGGTTTTCTGTCGTGATCATAACATCGTCAGCGAAGGCTCTGACTTTATATCTTGTGGTCCCTATCTTTATCCCTTCGATTTCCTTATCCTCTCTAATATTTTTAAGCAAAATCTCTAGTACTATTATAAATAATAGAGGGGACAGGGGGCAGCCCTGTCTCGTACCTTTTTCTATATTAATTTCTTCTGTTGTTATTCCCTTAATTATTATTTTAGCTTTTTGTTTACTATATATCGATTCGATTGCTCTATTCATTTTTTCTCCAATCTCTAGATGTTGCAATGTTTTTTTCAAGAAGGCCCACGACACGTTGTCGAAGGCCTTCTCGGCATCAATTGACAGAAGTGCTGCCTCCTTCCCTCTATTATTTTCAAGACATTCAATTATATTTATTATGTTTCTTATATTATCTTTTAGTTGTCGCCCTTTAACAAATCCAGATTGATTTTCATGTATTATTTCTTTTAGGAACCAATTGAATCTATTTGCCAAAACGCCAGCGAAAATTTTATAATCACTCTGGTTTCAACTCTGGTTTCTCTTCAGATCGTATAAATCTTTCGCCTTTTACAACCAGCTTTTTGTAATCAGTGGAGGAATGTTGAAGAGCTTCCTCCCCTTCCCCTTTTTCTGTTATACATTAATTTAGGTAACTATGGAAGTACCGTAAGACCAGCTGAATGAAGTTGGCAGGCTAACGTGTCCTGTATTTATTTTTAGACTTTTTTCTGACTTGTTTCAAAAATTTAGGGCAGGCTTCAATATAACCCGACATAGATGACATTGGGGGAAGGAGGGGTGTGTGTGAACAATTAACATTGTCCTGGAAAAATCTGACTTGCTAACGTTTTAGTCAGGGCTCTGCTCCAATTATGTCCAACACCTGTAGAATGTGAGCTGCTTAACAACAGGAGTTCTGGCGTAGGCTGTTGGGGTTAAGGTCCAGGTGACTACCCTGATGTGCCTGCAACCTGTGCTTCAGGTTTCCAGCCTCCTCTTGTTATTCATTCATACAATTTCTATACCTCCCTTTATCCAAAGATCCAGGAGTGCTGAACATAATTGACGCAATGCAGTGATAAAAAAACCAATACAGAGCGCTAGAGCATAGTAATACACAGCACAATAATAATTATAATAACTCCCCCCCCAGCCCAGCACATTGAACAGGCCATAGATCATATAATGGCTTGCGTAAAGAGGAATGTTTTCACCTGGCAGCCTACAGACATGTAATGATGGCGCCAGGCAAGCCTATCTGGGAAGAACATTCCATCAACTGGGCCAAAGCAAACAAGATGAATTTTAACAGGGAGAAATGTAAGGTTGGGCAAAAAAAGAGAGAAAGGCACCAAAACAGGATGGGTGACACCTGGCTTGAGAGCAGTACATGTGAAAAGGATCTAGGAGTCTTGGTAGACCACAAACTTGACATGAGTCAACAGTGTGATGCAGCAGCTGTGTGGCAGCACAGATGAACAGTAGATGATTAGCCATCAGTACTGTGTCTTTGTGCAGGTACAAGGATGGGGCAAGCCGTTTAGAGGTGTAGCTCAGTTGTAGAGCATCTCCTCTGCATGTCCAAGGTTCAATGCCCGGCCTCTCCAGGTAGTGGCTGGGAAAGGCCCCTTGCCTGGAACTCCAGAGAGCTGCTGCCAGTCAGTGCTGTAAACAACCTTGAGCTAGCCGGACTAATCACCTGACTCAGTATAAGGCATTTGGTTAGGTCTTCTGCTTACCAACATGTGGCTCATTTGGGATTAACACAACCCTGTGTCAATTGTGCGTATCTAGAAATGTTGAAAAAATAAATGAAGGAAGGAATCTCTTCACAACCTTTAAAAATAGCAGCCGAAGGCCTGGCAGAGAGAAAATTGTTTGGCAGAGCATAATACCTTAAGGCCACACCGTGTCCCATCGCACATCTTCGAAAACCCCATAGCAGTGTGCAAAATATACAAAACCATCAGCTGCACCTTCCCCATATATTATTAAAGCCCAAATTTTGCTGTTCGCTTTTACTATACTGGAGAGCAGTGAAGCTGGCTAAAAATATCAGTTGTAGCGTCTTTTTAAAAAATGTGGCTGTCAAGGAATAATGCATGAAATGTGTGCACCGTGGTGGACTTTAAAATCCTGCGTTTCGATGTATAATTTAAGGGCATCTGTGCACGTTTTGTCTGCCTTTGCTAAACCAAGAGGCAGCTGCTTTTAGCTGTGCAGCTTCAAGCCTTCCCATGGAGCACAAATCGTTCCCTGGAGGTGAGACTATAATTGATGGGTAATTTCAGCCTGTCCTAGGTTTAATTTGAGGGACAGATAGGAATTACTATTTAGAGCAGCTTTCCTCCAACCTGGTGCCCTCCAGATGCTGAGGAAGCCTATTTAAAGAGTGAAATACAGGGTATTCCTTGGAACCGGGATTGGGAACCTGGGGACCAAATACTGATCTTCAGAGCTCTCTGGGTGGCCATTGAGACTTTTTACAGGCCACACACACCCTACTAGAGTATGTGCCTTAGATGCAGAAGATTCTAAGTTCAGTTCCTGGCATCTCCAGTTAAAAGGTTTCAGGGAGAGCTGCAGGGGGTCAGATTCAAAAGTGCTGTGCTGTGCTGTGCTAGATGAAATATACTCGGAGTTGAGAGTGAATTTCATGCTCTTTATTCAGCTTGTAGTAGCAATAGAGGAAGAAGACAAGAATGGCTCTTTTTCCAAAAACGTCTGCTTATATACATTATTTCCACAACGGGCCTTGCGTGATTGGCTACTTCAGGGCTGCACCTGTGGGCCAATCAGGTTGTGGATTGACTTCTGCCAGCAGCCTGATTGGCTGTTCCTGTAGGCCAATCAGGTTGCAGATTGACTTCTGCCAGCAGCCTGATTGGCTGCTCATGCAGGCCAATCAGGTTGCTGATTCACTTCCACCTGGAGCTGGATTGGGTGGCTCCTGCGGACCAATCAGACTGCTGCATTCTGGATCCTATTGTGCTAGGATTCAGCTCAGTACATAACAATAGCCTTCCTCAACCTGGTGTCCACTAGATGTTGCGGGACTCCAACTTGCATCAGCCCCAGGCAGCTTGGTCAGCTGGTTTGGAGATGTTGGGAGTTGCAATGCACAACAAATTGGAGGGCATTGAAGATGACCTCAACAGATTGGGGAACTGGGCCCAAGCTAACAAAACGAACTTCAGTGGGGACAAATTTAAGGTTCTACACTTAGGTAGGAAGAACTAGCTGAACTAATATAAGATGTGGGACACCTGGCTTGCCAGTAGTGCATGTGGAAAGGATCTAGGGGTCTTAGTAGAACACAAGTTTAACATGACTCAACAGTGTGATGCTGCAGCAGCAGCAGCAGCAGCAGCAAAAAAAAAAGCTAATGCTATTCTAGGCTGCATCAATAGTAGTATAGTGTCCAGTTCAGGGGAAGTAGTAGTATAGCATCAATAGTAGTATAGTGTCCATGCCTTGGTTAGACCACACCTAGAACACTGCCTACTGTGTCCATTTCTGGGCACCACAATTTAAGAATATAGACAAGCTGGAATATGTGCAGAGGAGGGAGACCAAGATGATCAAGGGTCTGGAAACCAAGCCTTATGAGGAATGGTTGAGGGAGTTGGGTGTGTTTAGCCTGGTAAAAAAGAGAGATGATGATAGCCATCCTCCAATATCAAGGACTGTCACATGGAAGATGGAGCAAGCTTGTTTTTTCCTGCTCTGGAGGGAGATTCCGACCAAATATCAGGAAGAACTTTCTGACAGTGAGAGCTGTTCAACAGTAGAATGGGCTCCCTTGGAAGATGGTGGACTCTCCTTCCTTGGAGGTTTTTAAGCAGAGGATGGATGCCGTAGTTGAGATTCCTGTATTGCAGGGGTTAGAGCAGATGATCCTTTGGGTCCCTTCCACCTCTACAATTCTATTATTCTATCAGATATGGAAAGGCTGGACTGGGTAGAATTGGCAGCCTGATGCTGTAGTATCATAGTTTCATAGATTGGTTTCTGCCGAGTTCAACCGTTCTCTGTATTTTCCGCAGGTCTGTGTGCTAGTGTTAAACTCAGTTTAGAGCTCTGCCTCAAATTAAGCCCCAAGGGGAATGTGGGTAGATGCACAGTGATTTATTTTTATTTTGGTTTTGGTGGTATATCTGACACAGGTTCTTGCAACAGGATTTGATATTTAGCAGAGAGATAAGGGAGAGGAGCTGGGCCACGAGCAAGCAGCACACAAGCAATTTGGAGCACAAATATGACTTTGACTGTGGCTTTGGACAGAGGACAGTGTGTGTGTCTCAAACACTGATGGCTGCTCTTATCACAGCTCTAGGCAGTAACAGGGAAGCTACTTAAAGGAGCAAACGGAAAGAGGCTGGGTATTGAGGCGGTGAGAGAGAAGAATGCTGTGTCGCTTTGGTTTCAACAAGGCTGAACTTCCTCTGACAGTGCAATCCTTTCTTAACCACTTAGAGTGTGCACTGTTGTCTACATCCGGATACACCTTGTGGTATCCATTGATCTGGAAGCAGACTCAAAGCTTATCTAATCCAGCTTCCTTTGCACAGAGGCAGGAACTGTTGCGCTGAAATGATCCCTCTGAAACTGGCCCATAAAATAGAAAAATGTAGCATGTTAAAAATTAATAGTAGACTCGAGGGAACCGGGTGGGGGTAAAGCAGCGAGGATTTAAGGTAAGCCAAAGTTCTTTTGTAGGGCAAACTGCACTTACAGATGGTGGGTTGGATGCAGCTTTAAATTAGATGCAACTTAGTTACCATAGGACTTAAAAACAGGTAAGGATCCCTGGATGGTTAAGTCCAGTCAAAGGCGACTGTGGGGTGTGGCGCTCATTTTGCTTTCAGGCCAAGGGAGCTGGCATTTGTCCACAGACAGCTTTCCGGGTCATGCAGCCAGCATGACTAAACCGCTTCTGGCCAGAACACCATGATGGAAACCAGAGCGCACAGAAACACCATTTACCTTCCCGCCGCAACGGTACCAATTTATCTACTTGCACTGGCGTAGGTTGGCAGCAGCTGGGACAGAGCAACGAGATCTCACCCCGTCGCGGGGATTCGAACCGCCAACCTTCTGATCGGCAAGCCCAAGAGGCTCAGTGGGTTAAACCACAGCGCCATCCGCATAGGACTTAAGTGCAACTAACTAACAACCAACTCTATGTCTTGCATATTTGGTTGTCTTGGAAGGTCACCTGTGTTTGTTCCAGTGTTAGAAATTAATATATATAAACTAGGTGCCAAATGTTATGTTCGCCACAAAGGAATGTCTATTTCTCAGGTGGTTGCACTAGATGAGCCTTGGGACACTTCCAGTGCTGTGATCTCAACTACATTGCTTGATTGTAGCTTGCTCTTAAAACAATTCACTTGCCCCGGAATGCAAGAAGGAGAGACTCACATAGTGGAAATGGAAATGGTATTAACTACAGTAATACCCTGTTTCTTCTAAAATAAGACGTAACCATAAAATAAGCCATAGCAGGATTTTTAAGCATTCAAGGAATATAAGCCATACCCCAAAAATAAGCCATAGTGATAGGCAGTTTAACTTTGTAGGTTAAACTGTACCATACTTAATTAAAAAAATAAGACATCCCTTGAAAATAAGCCATGGTGTTTTGGTTTTTTTTGAGGAAAAATAAATATAAGACAGTGTCTTATTTTCGGAATGTCCGCCTTGTCTAGCATCCATTCTGGCGAACGTCCACGGCACACCTGGAAGTACCGGAATGGGTTACTCCCAAGTTTGCCGCTCGCACATGCACAGAAGCGAAAACTGATCCATACGCAGGCGTGGCACTTTGCCCTGCGTCCTTTTCAGCTAGCGGCCGGGGCTCCAGAACTGATCCCGGCCGCAAAACGAGGTACTGTACGACTGTATGGAGTTTAATGAAGGGAATGTGCTGGAGAAGCAGTACCAGCAGGAAGGAACCCTCCACTCATCAGCTAATGAGCAGAGGGTTCAGTCCCAGTAGCTGCAGGGTCCTGGTTTAATAATAATAATAATAATAATAATAATAATAATAATAATAATAATAATAAAATAATACTGGTAATAATACCCTGCCTATCTGATTGGGTTGCACAAGCTACTCTGGGTAGCTTCCAAGATAATACAAAAACACAACTAAACATTGAGTATTAAAAACTTCCCGATACAGGGCTGCCTTCAGATGTCTTTGAAAAGTCAGGTCTTTAACATCTGGTGGGAGGGCGTTCCACAGGGCAGGTGCCACTACTGAGAAGGCCCTCTGCCTGGTTCCTTGTAACTTCCACTTCTCACAGTGAGGGAACTGCCAGAAGCACCTCGGAACTGGACCTCAGTGTCTGGGCTGGACGATGGGAGTGGAGACGCTACTTCAAGAATATAGCGCATTCCCAGATAGCCACCTAGCCACATGTCTTCCCCACCCCGGCGCAGATTGCACCATTTCCATTTCTGGATATTCATAGGTCCAGAATTTCAGAGGTTCAGCCAAGTTGCAGTGCACAGCTACTGGGAGCAGCTAGGATCATGACTCAACATGCTTTGATCCAAGCTACATTGACGAGTGGGAGGACCAGGTCATCTTAACCTCTCTGGTGAATCAGATTCAACAGCATTCATTCATATCACGAGGCTGGTATCTATCTTGCATTCTTCTTCTCCCATTCCAAATTCAATTTTCCAAATGGGTGCTCAGGACTTCCGTGTGATCAAATTATGTTTGTTATGGTTGGTTGTGGGGTTCTAAATTCCAAGCTGCTACTGCTTTTCAAAGCCATTTCATAGAAGATAAACACAAGTTACATCTGCAGGTCACACATGCTTCGACTGCTGCTCATCCCCATACAGGCCTAAATAAAACATGATGGAAAGTAATTTTAGTTTGAACAATCATCAGGTTCTCTCTCTCTCTCTCTCTCTCTCTCTCTCTCTCTCTCTCTCTCTCTCTCTCTCTCTCTCTCTCTCTCTCTCTCTCATTTTTCTCCAATCTGTTAGTTGTAATAGGATACATCAGCTGAGAGTATAGGTAACATAGTGCCCTCTCAATGTTCTTGAACTATAACTCCCACAATCCCTAGCCATTGGATGTGCGGACTAGGGATGATAGGATTTGTATCTGAAGAACAACTAGAGGATGCTAGACTAGATGGGCCTGGGGCCTGATCCAGCAGGGTCACCTTATGTTACTGCATGCACTGTGCCCACATGTAGGTTCTGGTTCATGCAAAGGATGCTTCCTGCAAATTCCCGGGCTGTGTTCGAAGATCCCATTGTTCTAAGGCACATTTTGCAACAGGGAATTTAATTAGCACGAGCAGTTTCTGAGCTCTGGGCACTATACTGCACCTAAGATTTTGGATTAAAACTGCAGAGTGGAAGGAAAGGAGGAACTTTTTCTGCCTCCCCACTTCCAGCTACTTTCTGAAGACTGAAGAGGAGACCCTCCTAAGAATACAGGTATATCAGTTTCTGACACTGTTCCTGGGTCATATGCATGGAGGCCACTATCAAAAATGGGCTGTCCCTTTTTAGTTCTTGCTGAAAGAATGAGTCATACTACATATTTGGCATCGTCCCTCAAAAGAGCGGTTTTTGTTTTAAAATTGGTTCCATCTGACGGGGTTACAGCTGGATGGAATCTGAATGCTAATGTAGCTCGGGTTCAAATTCTGCCCTGTTGGACCAGGCCTTTTCTTCTTCTAGGCATCCCACCAAAAAAATAAAAATCATCTGTGATATAAATTGGTTTGGAATATACTGGACCCAGACTTTCCTGTGAAGGCAATTTCATCCTTAACAACTTGATTTTCTCTGGCTGTAATTCATACCTTGTGATCCGAATGAGAAGTCTCAGCAAGCAAGGCTTTGCTATGTAATGCTGTCAGCTTGCCAGCAGTCACTTCTTCAGCAAAAAGGTTTTGGGTTTGCTATGGGTAGGAACTCTCTGCATATATTGACTTTTCCATAAGCAAGCTAGAAAGAACAAAAGGCAGGACCTGATTGATCTGGGCAGGTCTAATTTCAAGTTGAGAAAGGTTGTCAGGCTAGATTACTTGAAATCTCAGGAAGTTTTCCAGAGATCAGAGTTAAATCTTGGGTCTGGCTGTGTTTAGTTTATCTGTTCATATTACTGGAAAATGCATGGGCTGTGCACACTTGTAACTTAAAACTTGACTGAACAGGCTAATTTTTGCACAAGGCAGTGGTCTTCACTCACACTGAACCCCAACACAGGAATAATAATACTAAAGTTTCCCGCTGCTTCTGACACTGACTTGGCCACATTTTTTTCTTTTCGCTTAATTGATATCAAGAGCATGTTTGAGCATTTTACACATCAAGCCAGGCCCCAAAGGATAACAGTGTACTGTACATTATGGCTCTCTGAATCCAGTCCCATTGATTGGATTCTTAGGAACAGCTCACACGTTGCACAAAAGCAATCTCAGGTTTTTCCACCTATCTGCACACTGTGGATCGTTGCCGATCACGGTTCCCTGATAAATTTGCTTCTGTTGTGTACATTTGCATTGTGCATTTCTGGATGTGCACTTTAAAACCTCATAGATTGGGGAATGTGTGAAAACGACCTTTTGCAATTTTGTGGCATTTGGTGTCTACAGCCACGGCAAGTGCTGCAACCTTCCAACAATTGGACCTCACACCCAAAGGTCCACTCCTCCTTTGTCTCCCGACACAGACAGATGTCAACAATTGCTTTGGCATTGCAGGGCTAGGGAAGTGTTCCCTTTTTTTAAAAAAAAAAGGAGTGAGCCCTGAAAAGAGAATTGTGAAAATATTTAAATCGTGAAGGATTGGCGTTAATTCTTTTTCTTTGTTTTCTTTGAGATGATCCCAGACTTTTGCATGATGCCCTCTGCTCCCCCTGACGCTAATCTATGAAGCATTTGAAAGCACTTGTGCACATGCTACCTGCACTTTACAGTCCTAGTGAGAACAATTAAGTGCATATGTGGAGAGCAGTTTTTCTTTTCTTTTCTTTTTGCACTCATCAGAAGTGCCTCCAAAGAGTAACACACTTGGTTTTTCTGAACTTGCGGCCCCCGCTCTTTCTTAATCAGTGTTTGCTGTGTTAAAAGGTAACATACATTTCCTGAGCAGTGAAGGAGCTTTGAGGGATGGGCCAATCTAAACATGCGAGAGCTGCCAGAGGCTGACTCCGGGAGCAGCTGTTCACGTCCTGGCAGCGGTAATATTATGAGGCTTCTCCTAGCACGTGGGTTGCATACAGACATGACCCCTTTGGAACAGGGGAGATGGACATGATTTATGCCTGCACTCTTGGTCTAGCTTGGAAAGCTCAGAGCAACTTACATGGGGCTCCCAACTACCTCCCATTGAGACACTGATTTGGGTCAATAGGAGCTAGACTCCAACACCCATCATCCCTGACTATTGACCATGCTGGCTGGGGCTGATGGGAGTTGTAGTCCTCTAACAGCTGGAGGACCACAGGTTCCTGGTTTAAGTAATACAGCAATGCTTGACACTTCCACCCTCCTGATTAAACATATATTTTGGGGTGTATGGGGGGTTGGGGAAGGGTAGTGCCTCTGGTGGGGAAAACATTGTCCTCCTTCTGGGATAGTTTCTCTACCATTGGTCCCCACCCTGCACTCAGATCTCACCTGTGACTCTTAGAAGAAGTCAGCATGTGATAGCTGTCACACTGCAGAACTGGCTTTGACTAGCTGTCTAAACCAGGCATCCCCAAACTGCAGCCCTCCAGATGTTTTGGCTTACAACTCCCATGATCCCTAGCTAACAGGACCAGTGGTTGGGGAAGATGGGAATTGTAGTCCAAAACATCTGGAGGGCCGAAGTTTGGGGATGCCTGGTCTAAACCAAGTGAGGGTAGCCAATGGGTCTCAAACTCTCGGTGAGTTCAGAACTTCCCCTGTATGTGAATGAGTGGACAAGACCAATAGTGCAGCGTTTCTCAACCGCTGTTCCGCGGCACAATAGTGTGCCGCGAGACACTGGCTGGTGTGCCGCGACGTGTGGCGGGGAGAAGGGCGATTTGAAGCCGGACGGGTCACGACGCTGCTTCCGTTCCCACCGCCGGCCGACTCGGGTCGGGTCCTGCCTGCGCCTCCCGCCCAGCCGCCGCTCGGCCTAGTCGCAGCCGCCTCCGCTCTTCTCCCTCTTTCCCGCCTCCCGCGCTGCTGCCCTTTATGCCACCTGGGTGCGAGCGCCGCGTCCCCCCCCCCCCGATGCCTGAGGCTCCGGGTTAGGAAGTGACAAAGCAGAGCTCTCTGCCCCTTCCCGCCGCCTCGCGTCTTTCTCTCCTCCTAAGCGGGAGGCGGCCTCGGCGGCCTGTTTATTAGAATGCAAGGCCCGGGATGGAGAAGGGGGGTTCCCTTTGCATTTGCTGGTGGGGGTGGGGGTTTCGCCGCAGCCGTACGACCCAGCGGCTGCGAAGAGCCTCCTTCCGGCCCCCGACGAGGTTTGCAGAACAAACTTGCGAGCGAGCGGTTGCGCTGTCTTCCAGGACGAGGTCTTTCTTGCGTGGATGGGCTTGTTTTTGTTTTGCTCGCTCGGGAGCATGCACTGCAGTTCCCCCGCGGTAAACTGATAACGTGTGTGTGTGTGTGTGTGTGTAAATAGTAACATTGCATTTGGGGGTGGGGGTGGGGTGGAGAAGCAGCTCCCTGGAGGAAGTGGCAAGGCTGCCCTTTGTTCGCGTTGAAGCTGTGTGTAATAATGTGACCGATCCTGTCAGCGTTTAGTGAGCAGGAGTGAGGTTTTTGATGAGACAGAGATGGTTTGGGCCATTAAGGAGTTTTGATACCTGGCTGCTTAAAAAAAAAGTTCAAAGTTGAGGCCTTGTATGTAGCACATCTTTCAGTCGTGGCAAACTGCTGTGCAGGGAAATCTTTTAAATACCATTGTTTAAGAAAAATTATTTTTAATGGAAAGTTAATAAAGAACAAAGGTTACTGACAAGGCTGGATACTGAAAATTGTGTAAGTAATGCACACCAATAGATTTCTAATACAGTATGATGTAAAATGTCAAGTAGGTAATACCTTTCTTTAAAAGAAAACCAGAAATGGGTATTCAGCTCTTAATGAGATATGCATACAGTCATAATTATATAGTCAATATAGGGCACAGAGTTAATTTTTTTAACTTTTTAAATGGTGGTGTGCCTCGTGATTTTTTTCATGGAACAAGTGTGCCTTGGCCCAAAAAAGGTTGAGAAACACTGCAATAGTGGGTTCAGTGGTCAAGAAGGCGGTTTCTGCACATGCTTTAGAGCAGGCATAGGCAAACTTGGCCCTCCAGATGTTTTGGGACTACAACTCCCATCATCCTTAGCTAACAGGACCAGTGGTCAGGGATGATGGGAATTGTAGTCTCAAAACATCTGGAGGGCCGAGTTTGCCTATACCTGCTTTAGATGGAAGTGAGGGGCAGAAGGGGCTCGTCAACCTGAGAAGGTAGCCCATCTAGGAGACGGAAAACTCTGATCCTAAACCTCTGCTGCCTTGCAGGATATCTTTGGGAAAAGAAAAAGCTAAGGAGTAAATGCTACAGAAATCTGGAGGGGAGTCCCTAAGGTGGTTGGATGGCACCTTGCATGCTTCCTTCCAGCAACTCCTGCAGCCAAGCTGGTGCCAAATGTATTGCTCTGCTTTCTTTTGGACCACATCAGCGAGGCTGAGGGCAGCCCAGGACCCCCATGCTACACACTGCCCAGGCTTGCGCACCAGGAGGGTCCCTAATGCATCAGTTCAGCTCCAACCCCAGAGGCACACTCCATTGCCTCTTCAGATGCCAACAGCAGCAGGGTTTTCTTTCCTTGTGTTTCAAGCCATAGGTAAGGGGAGGGGACCAGATTCCTTCTGCAAAAAGTGTGATGCTTGTAGGTAGCCTGGCTAATCTCGTGTGCATTAGGGGCAGAGCTCTGTGGGCCTCTCGCTTTCTCAGGTTGATGGATCTAAAGAGTTGTGTTGTAGGAGCTTGGCTATTCCGAGAAATACTGCTTAAAAATTTGTTTGTATGCTAAACCAGCTTCATTAAAGCATGAAATGTTTGAGGCATGGATGAGGAAGTGACTGTGGTGCCATGATGATACATCCTTTTAATGAGTCTGTGTAGGGACCAAAATCTCGTTATCAAACATTTAGGCCACATGGTGATCCGCTGCTGCCTGGCAACATGATTCTTGAACACCTCATGAGGAATCCTAAGTTCAGATCAATATCACATTGAAGGGCTTGGAGATTTTATTATGGCTCCTCTGGTATCTATCCAAGAGGCACAGGAGGTGAGCAGTTTCCTTATCTGCCTCCAGTTTGAATGCCGCTTGGCAGGAAAGCGTTTTTTGTTTTATTGCACAGAAATAGGACCTAAAACAGCTTTTGCCAGTGTGGTGCCCTCCAGATGTTTGGGACTACAACTCCCATTGTCCTGGCAATCATATAGCTGGGCTGATAATGGTTTAATTTTCTGAAATGGGAATGTTTGCTTATTTCAAATTGCTGTGTATTTTTAGCATGTAGTTTTTCCTTTGGCAGTAGCTCGCTCATGTGATTGGCTGACTGTGTGTCACATGAGAGAGGCATTCCATTCTGTTGTGACTGTTATTCCAGTAACTGTCATTTTTTAACTGTCTTCTGTTCTTCTCTCTCTTTGTGAAAGGAGAATGGCTGCTGAGAGAGGCTTCTCTGGATACTGATGAGGACAGTGTGTGTTACTGTGATCTGTCTCAAGTGAAATAGACAAAGAGGAAGATCCCTAAAAGTTAATAGGAGGCGCTCTCTATAAGGAACAAAGTGAATAAGCATGGGATTGTTGTAAATATATTCTCCTCAGTTATATGCTTATGAATGTAACGTTCTTTTGAATATAAAGAGTTTGGACATTGCATATCATCAATACATCCCTTCTGCCAGCCCTGACCAGCATGACCAATGGGCAGGGATTTGAGGAGGCACCAGGTTGTCCTTGGATTTTAAGGGTTGGTTGCTATTTAAGATACTTAATCCAGTTTTGGTGTTGTTTGCATTGCCATGGTTACGGTAGGCCACCTGGAACACTTTGAACCCTTTAAGGTGGAATGTGCATGTACTGTACTTTTTAAAAAGGCAAGAAGGAAGAATCCTGACCTAGTGTTTGAAGTAGCCACTTGCAACACCATCCAGCAACTGGGCAGGGAAGCTTTACAAGAGCTGATTCTCCTTCCTTTAGCCTACAAATGAGTCATGGATATACCTAGGCCTCATAAACCTTTTTGTGGGTTGATAACTCATTTTGCAGAGCTGTCTTCCTCCTCCGCTCTCTGAGGCCAGTAGCAAAATCTTTTGTTGATGGGTGATGAGAAGAATGAAGCCCAATGTGCATGCTGGTGTTGTTGCCTAATAAATGTGATGCTCAGCAGGGACAATTTGTATTCTAAATCAAATAGTAATAGCAACTCAGTTTAGAAATAAATTTTATGAACAACGATTCCTCTCCCTGGCAAGGGGACATGGAATTTCACATGACTCCTGGGACAAATGTTAAGCTCTCCTTTCCTTAATGGACAGAACGTTTTGCTCCAGTTCTGACTTTCCTATCAAGGTTGAAGCAAATGAAGACATGGTGAATTGACACAAACAACGACACACACACTCGCTCAAGTCTTTCATCTCCTCTTCCTAAGGTACAAAACCGGTTCAGCCTCGTGCAGCTTTGCCTGTGTTCTCACAAACTAAGTTAGAAGAACATTCAAACTGTTTGCCATATATTTTTGTATAAACATAGTGCTCTACAAGCACATGATAGTTTGAGATCTCAACAGAGCCTTGTATGGGTGTTCACGGCCTGTAAGCAGTTATGTGAGGTGAAAGGCTGCTGAACTCCACCCTGTCCCATGAAACGTCTTTATTCTGTGTACAGCAAACCATGAGCTTGAGGGCAAAAATCTGAAGTAAGGATCCTTTTCTGTGGAGGAGAGGGTTGTTCAGCAGTGAAACGGTCTCCCGTGGAAGGCTGTGGACTCTCCTTCCTTGGAGTTTTTAAAGCAGAGGTTGGATGTCCATCTATTATGGATGCTTTAGCTAAGATTCCTGCATTGTAGAGGGTTGGACTAGATGACCCTTGAGATCCCTTTCAACTCTACAATTCTATGATTCTATTGTGGTTGCTAGCTAGCCATGATGACTATGTTCTGTGTCCACAGTTGTGAGGCAGCAATGCTTCTGAATACACCAGTTGCTGGAACCCTGGTGGTAAAACGGTGAAATTAACTAAATGACAATATGCCCTTTTAATAATAATAATAATAATAATATATTATTTATACCCCACCCATCTGGCCGGGTTCCCCCAGCCACTCTGGGCGGCTTCCAACAAAACATTAAAATACAGAAATCAAACATTAAAAGCATCCCTAAACAGGGCTGCCTTGAGATGCCTTCTAAAGGTCTGGTAGTTGTTGTTCTCTTTGACCTCTAGTGGGAGGGCATTCCACAGGGGGCGGGTGCCACTACCGAGAAGGCCCTCTGCCTGGTTCCCTGTAACTTGGCTTCTCGTGGCAAGGGAACCGCCAGAAGACCCTTGGCGCTGGATCTCAGTGTCCGGGCAGAACGATGGGGATGGAGATGCTCCTTCAGGTATACTGGACCGAGGCCGTTTAGGGCTTTAAAGGTCAACACCAACACTTTGAATTGTGCTCGGAAACGTACTGGGAGCCAATGTAGGTCTTTCAGGACCGGTGTTATGTGGTCTCGGCGGCCGCTCCCAGTCACCAGTCTAGCTGCCGCATTCTGGGTTAGTTGTAGTTTCCGGGTCACCTTCAAAGGTAGCCCCACGTAGAGCGCATTGCAGTAGTCCAAGCGGGAGATAATAAGCATCCCGAAGCCTGCCATTCATTTCTTTAACTTATATCCTACTCTTCTTCCCAGAGGAGCACAAGTTGGCAAACAGCAAGTGATAAAATAATAAAATAAAAACAATTCTGATACAGATGCAGAGTGGGAAAAACCAAAAGCTTTGTTGAAAGAGGAAGGTGGGGTTGAGGTGGTCTGCTTCATCCTCCCCAATGGTAGGGCTGGTCCTTTGTGAATCCTACAGAGTAGCATTGGCCATGGATGAAATAGCAGTAAGTGTATGTTTCATTATGTAATTTGGTATAATTACCCATTGCGCTGTAACTTCATATTTCAGAATTCCAGGGCGCTTTTCACCATAATTAACAAGATAGAAGATAATCCCATCAAGAATGGCTGTATAACCCATGCCAGACAAAATTATAGCATAAACTCTGTTTTTCGAAGATAGGAATAGATTTTAAAATATGCGGCGTGCTCACAGTGGCCAAAAATAAATCTGAAATGGAATGACATCTGGATTTTTAAGGAAGTGGGAGTGGATGAGATTGCTGTCGGTAGTTAGTAAAGTGTGCAACCAACTTTTCTGACACCAATTTGTCTGAATGAGAAAGAGACTCTTGTCGAGATATGATAGGAGAGTGGAGAATAGCAGGTGTGTTAAAAGAACAACAACACTGACACATCAACAATTCTGGAAAATACCTCTGACAAAGAGCTGAAAGAAATGTTAGTATGCAGGTTTTAAAATGCAAACTTTAGTGAGGTATTTGTGTAATTATTTGCTGGGATCAGAGAGGATGTGAAGGGATTTTAACCCTTTCTTCTTTAACTCAATCCACATCCCATCCCATAATATAAGGAGCCTGCTGGATCCCATCAAAATCCAGCACCATCTAGTCCTCCCAGTGGAGTGTTTTATACTTTTCTACCCACCAAATGAAATCTCCACAGAATTCTGAAATAAAGGAGGGGGAGAGAAGAAAGAGAATATCTGTGGATTTTGCCGCAGCGAATGATTTGAAAATCGGACTAGGTAAACTCATAACTTGAGCAATTTAAAGCTTGGCAACCTCCAGGAATAAAAGAACACAGGGTGAAGTTATTTTTCAATTAAATTGGGCTTTACTGTTCTAATCCACTAAAACAAGAAGGGCTATTTTTAGTAACTAACATCATTTTATTAAGTGGTAGCCAAATCCAGTGCAAACTCAGGAGGCCTTTTTTCCGTTTTTTGTTTAAAGTACTACTCAATTGCAGAAGCAAATTCCCCGCCCCCGCCCCCTCTCAGATCCCTTGGGTAGTAAAAAATGGTGGATGCTGGTCTTGCAAACAGCAGGAAAAGTTGTTGCATTTCCCTCGACTAAAAAGAAAGAAATAAAGGAAACTAGAACTCTACTGCACTCCTAAAGAACAGATGGATCAGTTTTAGAGGCCTCGCTTAAATACTGGAAGAAGGCAATTGCCTAGCTGCATGATCTGGTTAAACAAATCTCCCTTAAATGTGTGGTATTGCACACCCTTAATGGCTTGGCCATATGTATGTCCACTCTGGAAGAAGGTGTCTGGAAGAAGCTCCAGAACTTCTGACTTGAGCCAGAGATGATTCTGCTTAGCCTCAGTAATGTTCCCATAAAGCCAGTAACCATTGCACAGCCTTTTTCAAAACTATTAATACTCTGCCCTCTAATTCTGTTTGCTTTCACGGTCTTCCCACTATCTCCAAGGATTTGGATTGCACTGGCTGAATTTAGTATGTTTTAGTCACATCACAACCTTGAGAAGAGCCTCAAAATGAACTGAGCCATTGCTAATTTCGTGTTGGTTGTGACAAGTATATATTTAAAAAGGTGTTGAAGGGCGGAAACAACTGTAATATAAAAGGGGCTCCTTTGGCTCTCCAGCCCTCCCCCTGCCTAGCCTTCCCCCTACGTTTGCAGTTTGATAGTTGGATGCACATTGTTGAGAGACAATGGAGTGTGCCTCCGGGGGTGAAGTTGTAACGGCTGTGTTAGCAGCACCGAAGCCACCTCCCTGGGGCGCAAGCCTGGGCAGTGTTTATGGGGGTCCTGGGCTGCCCACACAACAAGACACACACACACACACCCCGGGTCTCGCTGATGTGGTCCAAAAGAAAGCAGAGCAATATGTTTTGCACCAGCTTGGCTGCAGGAGTTGCCGGAAAGAGTCCCACCGTCTTATAGACTCCAAATTTCTGTAGCATTTACTCCGTAGCCTTTTCTTCTCCCAAAGATATCCTGCAAGGCAGCAGAGGTTTAGGATCAGAGTTTTCCTTCTCCTAGATGGGCTGCCTTCTCAGGTTGACGAGCCCCATCTGATCTGCCCCTCACTTCCCTCTATAGCAAGTGCAGAAACCACCTTCTTGACCGTTGGACCCACTATTGGTCTTGACCACTCAATGGGCCAAAGCCTGTTTTTGCATGCTTTAGTCATCTTGTCCACATCGTTTGTAAAATTCTTTTGCCACTTTGCTATTCATTTGCCACCTTTAGGGTTGCCAGACTCAATAGAGGACAGGACTTCTGTGCCTTTAATTGCCCTGCTCCCTTTTGAGTCTGGAAACCTTAAAGAGAAACCAGCAGACTCTTTGTTTAATTTCCAAGCAAAGGGTCTGCTGGTTTCTCTTTAAGGTTTCCAGACTCAAAAGGGAGCAGGGCAATTAAAGGCACAGAAGTCCTGTCCTCTATAGAGTCTGGCAACCCTATCCACCTTGCTGCTTCTCTTTCCACACAAAACATCCTTGCCTTCTAAGCAAGATGGGCAGCTTTTAAGCCTTGCTTACTGGGCTCCAGAGTCCAAAATGCTCTTGCAAGAGCTCACAATCCCTGAAGATCTTGTGAGAGTGTCCCAGAGCCTGGTAAGCAAGGCAGATAGCTTAAAATCTCTTTCTGCACCAGAAAAACCTGGTGCAAAAGGAACTTTTAAGCTTTCTGCTTTGCATGCAATTAATTTGCGGGATTTCAACTGGCCGGCTTTCTTTTTTTAAAAAAAGAAATAATATTTTTATTAATTTTACAACAACTGAACATCACATGAAAATGAAAAACCATACATCAAAACCTTAAAACAACTATATAGACAATCCACCTTGAATCCAAAACATGGGACTACTAGAATCCCCTGACTTCCCTTCACCCCCACCCCTCGGTTCCCTTGTTCTGTGTTGTTCATGCATGTCCATAAATTCAACTGGCCGGCTTTCAAGTGCATAAGGTTGAAATTGCACAAGTTGTTGTGGTTGTTGTTGCTTTCTTTTTACTTGCATTTTCAAAAACAGGAACAGAGAGCACAAATTATTTGCACGCAAGATGCAATTGTACTTTATTCAGAACTGATCCAGTGATCTAGGGTATGTGTGTGTGTGTGTGTAGGAAGGATTTATAACATATAACAGGTATTATATGCTGGCAGTAGTTTGTCCCCACAAGCAATCAAGCTACTGACTGCAGCCTCCAGACCAACCTCAAGGGTAGCCCCAACATAACCCCTTCCTCTCCCATGCTGTTCATTTCCCCGCTCCCCTGCTCTGATTTTTGTTAACTAGTTAATCTGAGTTGCCGCACCTGCATGCAAAGCTCAGTGGGTTAGAGCCTGGTGCTGATAACTCCATGGTTGCAGGTTCGATCTCCATATGAGACAGCTGCGTATTCCTTCATCGCAAGGGGATGGGCTAGATGCTCCTCAGGGTCCCTTCCAACTCTATGAATCTCAGACTGGGTGCTGCTGACTCAGTTTGCATCATCTTGCAGAGGCATACCATGGGAACATGGCCTGGGTGCGTCGGGGCTCTAGAATGCCAATGAGCCATTGTCACGTCTTTACACACAAATGCTGATGGGGTTCTGGAGTCCCAAGTCCACAGGGAGAACGAGCAACGGCTGGCCTCGGTGTGCTGCTTCAAACTGAGTTGAGAGTAAGAGTTAAGCCTAGTTTCGAAGTCAGCTTGAGTTCCTGTTGTCTTTTTTGAGCCCGGAAATCTTGGAAGGTTAAAACTGAAATCAGACTGTTCTCTCTCTCTCTCTCTCTACTGTTTATATTACTGAATTCTAGCAAACATGACTTCTTTCTGGCATGGTGCCATGGATTGGTGAACAGGCCTAGCTGTATGTTGTATGTAATTATGAGATTTATAATCCTGTTACTGCTCTCTGGATGCCCAGAAAAACCAACACAGATTCAGTAAACCATATGTATAGTATGTGAGCAGACATCTTAAGACTTGGACAGATTTTTCTTTCTTCCTTTTTAACCGCTGCTTTTCACAAGGATAGGTGCAAAAAGAACATGTTTAATTGGGTTTTTGGAAACGGTATTACCTTTATGGAGCCTCTGTGAGCCATGCAGATTGAAATGGTTCGTTTTGGGAGTTCTGCAATCAAAATGGGGCAAGTAGCAAGAGACATGTGAATCAAATGTGGCCCGGTGATGCTGGGAGCATCCTCTGCTGTTCTTTCTGCAACAGTTCTTAATGTTGTTTTCGTAGACTTCCTGACATATAAGTCCACTGTTGCACTGGAAGCCAAACTTTGCTTCTACTAAGCAGCTTCAATTTGTTATATAGGCACTTTCCCATTTTTAAAAAATAAGCCTGAGTTTCTTTATATCTTTTCTTTCTAGTGGAAAGGGAAAATGTGCAGAAAAGGACTTTTACCCGATGGATAAATCTACATTTGGAAAAGGTAAGCCTGCTAAACAAATTAGCCCATTCAAATATTACAGACACACCTTTCTACCCTGCCTTTAGACATTTTGGATGTTTATTTTTGGGACCCACCTTATCTCTGTGATTCTAAGTTGTTTAAAACTGTTTTGAATATAGTGTTTTAATTGTTGTAACCTGCCCTGGGACCTTAGAATGAAGGGTGGATAAATAACAACAGCAATAACAAACCAACAATCATTTTTAAAAATTGCAGTTATTGAAAAGTGGATGAGAAAGGATGGGGGTTTATATTATTCCTTAAATATTTATTATCTGATATATTTGCAGGTGGTCTGGATGACCATTGTCATTTCCATCTGAGTGCCCATCATGAACTGTTTGGACACAGAGAAATGGTGGGAGGAACCAGCTGGGAAACCCCCAAAGGAAGAAGACTCAGAGCCTGGGGATTGGTGGTGGAACGATGCTAAGTGGTCAGAGGGAGAAGACTGGGAGGAGGAGGTGTTGGAAGCTGAAGAGGTGACAGGGCTTAGTGAACAGGGAGAGTCTGTGGCAGAGAGAAGTTCAGAATCAGAAGCTTCAGCAGGCTAGTGAAAGGAGAGAGGTGAAGAGGCAGAGATGAGTCATGCTGGTGAAGAGTCACGGGTGTCTCC
The DNA here is from genome assembly GCF_963506605.1 of Zootoca vivipara. Taxonomy (NCBI): domain Eukaryota; kingdom Metazoa; phylum Chordata; class Lepidosauria; order Squamata; family Lacertidae; genus Zootoca; species Zootoca vivipara. The sequence continues at coordinate 19,558,181 of NC_083276.1, forward strand.
ACTTTCCCCATGACTCCCAGAACCAGAAGAGGCATGAAATGGGAGGAGCAAAAACAGACATGCAGGCATAGTCTCTGATTGCTTGTCCTGAAGAGCTGGAGACATAGACAACCGTGGGGAGGTGGGGACCTTTAGTCTAAGGCAGGCATCCCCAAACTCCGGCCCTCCAGATGTTTTGGACTACAATTCCCATCATCCCTGACCACTTGTCGTGTTAGCTAGGGATCATGGGAGTTGTAGGCCAAAACATCTGGAGGGCCGCAGTTTGGGGATGCCTTGGGGAAGGCAACTGATTTCATGGAGTAAGACCTACAGGGAATGAGCTGCTGTGCTCTTTAGGTCTGACACTCCACTAAGTCTGTGAAGACAGTGTTTGCAAATAACGAGTTAACTCCAATTTTGAACTGTGTGATTTGCTGTTTGGCTAGCCCTGGGACAGAGCCAAAGATCACCTTTCTCAATCATGTACCCATTTCTTTCTTCACAGTGCAGCCCCCCTCTGGAAGTGAAAGATTTGTTGGTTGATGTTAAAGATGGCAAAATTTTGATGGCTCTGCTGGAGGTTCTCTCTGGGCAAAATCTGGTAGGTGTAAACCTTCGTTAACAGCCTCGGTTTGACATGATGTTGCCTGTTTTTACCAGGTCAGGAGGGCTGGATTTTGTAAGAGAGCTGTTACTTCAGCCATGAAGTGGTTCAGATTGTACGCTTTATGTAGGAACTGGTGGCTCCACCCCTTTCTGGCTCTCAGCCAGGTCCTGATCTGGCCAAGTGTCCCCTGTGGCTTCCCCTTCCTTCTGTGTGGCCTTGTGTTCAGCTAGCTGGCCTCTTTGATGGTTGCTCCAGCCCAGCTCTCCTGCTCCTATGGGGCTAGGGCAGAAATGGTGGGTCACTGCCCTAGCCAGGAGCCCAGGGAGTTGGTGCAGGGGGATGCCAGTCCTGTGGAAGGGATGATGTCTTGATCCAATGGCTCCTCATGGCCAATGACAGTGTGAGGTTTGCAGCTGGTGGGTGAGTCAAGTTCCCCTGCTCATCCTCTGAAGATACCTCCAGGCTGAACGCTCACTGTTACTGCTTTCCCAGCATTTGTGATAAAATTGAGCCTTTTCACCCAAGGACCACATCAGAAATATATCTTAAGGTGGGCAGCTGCAGCCAGTCTGTATATCTTAGTTGCATGTGGTTCATAGAAAGTGCATGGGTGCAGCAAGTGTTGGCAATTATATTATAACTGCAGTCATAGAATCATAGAATTGCAGAGATGGAAGGGACCCAAGCAACGCAGGAATCTCAACTGAAGCATCCATGACAGGTGGCCAGACAACCTCTGCTTAAAAACCTCCAAGGAAGGAAAGTCGCCATTATCTTCCGAGGGAGTCTCTTCCACTGTTGAACAGCTGTTGCTGTCAGAAGGTTTTTCCTGATGTTGAGTCAGAATCTCCTTCCTTGTAACTTGAAGCCATTGGTTTGAGTCCTACCCTCCGGAGCAGGAGAAAACAAGCTTCTTCTATATATCCTCCCAGTTTTCCAGACTGAACATACCCAACTTCCGCAACCGTTCCTCATAAGGCTTGGTTCCCAGACCCTTGATCACCTCAGTCACTCTTCTCTGCAAACGTTCCAGCTTGTCTTGCTGGTGTGTTTACTTCCTAGTAGATGTGCTCAGAAGAGTCTGCACTGTCTGGCAATGGCTTTCCAGGGTTTCAGGCAGTGGGTTTGAACCTGGGACCTTCTGCATGCAAAGCAGATGCCACAGCCTTTCCCCCTTCTGTTGTTGTTGTTGTTGTTGTTGTTTAGTCATGTCCGACTCTTCGTGACCCTATGGACCAGAACATGCCAGGCACTCCTGTCTTCGAGAACACTGCCCAACCATCTCGTCCTCTGTCGTCCCCGTCTCCTTGTGCCCTCTATCTTCCCCAACATCAGGGTCTTTTCCAGGGAGTTTTCTCTTCTCATGAGGTGGCCAAAGTATTGGAGCCTCAGCTTCAGGATCTGTCCTTCCCCCTTCAATAATGCATTTTAAAAAGCACTAACTGGCTTACTTCCCTCTTTTTTTAGCTGCATGAATACAAGCCCTCGACCCATCGTATTTTTCGACTGAACAATATTGCAAAAGCCCTCAAGTTTTTGGAGGACAGCAATGTAAGTAATTCGAAAGCTGGTTGGATTTTTTTTCACTTCTCCCAGTACAATATATCTCTCTCCAAAATGAGGAATAATAATAATGTGCAAGCTGAAGGAATTACGTTTTGTTTAAAATTGTGTCTGAAAGGCTGCATACAATATGCAGAAGGAGGGGTTCCTCACAACACAAATTATTATTTTAATGTCGTAATGTTCAACTGGATTAAGGGATCAAGAGGCTAATATTAAAAGAAAATAAAAGAAATGCCTGTGTTCGGCAACCTTAAACAGCTGGGCTCAAGTTGCTCGGAAGGTTAGTGATTTGAGTCATTTGACTCCCCCCCCCCCCAAATGCTTTCAGCATCACGAGTTCTATATTTCTCTGCCCAATTTATAGCAAGAGATTATTTGAGCTTTGTTCAAAGAAAGATGGAAACTGCTATTCTAGACTTCTGCAAGGTCTGGGGTTGAACACTGTGTAACTTATGTGGTGGGGATGCCACCCCACACTGCTATTGCTATGCAGGCTGCCTTTGTATCAAGTGCAAAAGGAGGGATGTAGAAAGCTGCCTTATACTGAAGCGGAAGATTGGTCTATCTCACTCAGCATTGTCAGAGGCTGCCCGGGATTTCAGATTGGGTTATCTCCCAGCCCCAACTGGAGAAGCCAAGGATTGAACCTAGACTCTCCTGCATGAAAGCATGCACCCTACCACTGAGCTATCGCCTTTCCCCTAAGCATAACTCACACCCATTTTGGAGTCTTAGGTGAAGGTGAGGAGATGGATCCAGTCCCCTGTCAAGGCTGGGCGATGGGCAGCAATGTACAGGGGTGCCTCGACTTGCGAATTTAATCCGTTCCGAAGTCACCTTCGTAGGTCGAGTAATTCGTAAGTCGAAAAGCGCCATTGGAAACCCGATTTCCTATAGGGATGCATTGGAAACGGAGAAATTCGTAAGTTGAAGCAACCGCATCTAAAAATTCATAAGTTGAAGAAACCCTATCTAAAACCGCCGCAGTTTCCGTTCGGATGTCAAGTAATTCGTAAGCGTGCGGCCATTTGCCCCATCCGAAAAAGTCAAAAAAATTGGTTGTTGAGTCGTTCGTAAGTCGAGGTACCACTGTAAAGCAAGTCAGGAATCGGCAGCCATGAGAACCGCATCAGCAAAGAAGCACCTCTGCCATCAGTGCCAATTTGGGTGAGATCTCGCCTGAAATCAGCATGATCCCGTCTGAAATGGGTGCTGATGGCAGTGGTAGTGGTGGCAGGAGTGACAGGGCACCTCTTCCTGTTTCACCTCAAGCAGTTAAACACCACCACTGCGTATACTAAGTTTGGCAGTTGACCCAGCTAGCTCAGCGTTGTGATAGCCAACATAGTGCTTCCTGTATGTTTTTGGACTACAGCTCCCATCATGCCCAGTCAAATGGTCATAGGTGATGGGAGTTGTGATCCAACAAGCTCTGGAAGACACATTGGCTGTCCCTGGTCTACCCTGACAAGCAGAAGGTGTCAGGGATTGGAACTGCAAAGCAGATGCCCTGCCACTTAGCTGTGGCCCTATAAATCACCACCCAGCCTCACAGCAGCGTCTCTGTTAGGCCGTTGTTGTTTGGCTCCATTATCACTGGATTCTGCATGTGCTGCTGACATCACACATCACACGCTCATGTTGCCAGGGGCCTTGGTATGTCATAGTAAGGTGCCTTGCCTTGCTTTAAAAGCTTATGCAAGGTGAAACACTCCTTTAGGCACACTGAACTTTTCGGAGGCCAGATGGACTGACTTGGTCCCTGTGTCCAGTCCCTTCCAAGGGTCTTCACAATCTTATTCTTGTAAGTCATGCTTAGTTGGAAAGGATGTAGAAGAGTTATTCAGGTATGGTGGTGAAACCAGGGCCACCAGGGCCCAAATCCAAGGACTTGCAACAGCTGTGTGACTCGAGAAATCCAGTGCTGGCAAAATTTCACCAGCTTCCCATTTACTGTATAGGCAATTTTAAATTCCAAGACAGGACCCACCTTGGGCGGTAGATAAGAAAAGTCAGGCTTGGTCTAATGATGAAGGTTTTGTGGAAGAATGGAAATGCTTTTGGATTATTTAAAGAGATATTATTATATGATGAACACATGAGCATGATTTGAACTAGGAGAAACAGAAGGGATTAGAGGTTATGGTATTCTTGTTAAGGTTTAAGAGATAAAAGACAGTGCAGCAGAGGGAAAGAAACAGAAACACCATGGAAATGGGGCTGGCAAGTTGGGGGGGGGGAGTTTTTTATTATGCATTGAAATGTATGTATGAAATTTTGGGAAACTTCAGCAAAAACCTTAAGGAAAAAAGAGAAGTCAGGCTTGGGACTGGAAGAGATGGGCTTCAAATTGCCCACAATAACTGCCCATCTTCAGCATGGGATTAAGAGTGATCCACCTCCTGTGGATGTTGCAGCAAGAACCAAAGATATGGGTGGTTATATACTTTGCAAACTGTAAGTGCTACAGTGGGATAGAGATGTGCTTAAATAACTGCTCACCGGATTTGGCAGTGGGCGAGGTTTGCGGCCCAGCACACGAATTAAAATGAACAGGGCTATTTGCAATGTGACTCTGTGTATTGGGGGCCGAGGGATTAAACATGCAGACATTAAAATGTACAAGCTGGAATTGTTTAGAGCTGACGGAGTGCACCTGATCCCATTGGGAAATGAACACTGGTTGTGAGATGTAAAGCAGGGCCCTGAGGAATGGTTGGTGAGGACATGAGGTGTGGCGGTGAGGCGGCGATTTTGCAGTCTTGGCTGGCAGTTTTAGGCCTTGGGCAGAATCCTTTAGTCCTACAGTCGAGGAAGGGATGTTGCGGTGACTCATCCCTTTCTGCGGTTGCGATATCAGGGTTCCCTGTTAGAGGGGTCCTGAGGGGAGTCTCTGACCACAAGCGCTCCCAGCAGTGCAGGGAGGGGGCCAGCTATGTAAACGCACGTTTTGCAGTGTCCCCATATTCCCGATTGACCCTGTCTTGCCTCAGACCCCCAGATGGGGGCTGAGAGGGATATACACCCAATGCCTAAGCCAAGGTTTCCTACAGTTGAAATTCAATAAAGTTGTGGCCATTTTAATCCCAAAATATGTTGTCATGTGTTTTCCTTGGTCTGAGGTCTGACTCCCGGAGGGGTGCGGGGTGCGACTGTGCCCGAGCACGCAAACAACGCCCCCCCCCCAAAAAACAGCCTAAAATTTATCCATGAGCATCAAACATGGTGCCTTCCCCATGTTGCTGACTCTCGTCATCTCTCACCATTGACCATGCTGACTGCAACTGGCGAGATTTGTAGGCCGGAACATCTGAAGGCGCCATGTTGCCTATGATGTTCGGGACTGAACCAGTCTTGCAGTTGAGCCACAGGTTAAAAGGTTTGATCTCTTGATCTCAAGCCTGTTTAACCAAATTTTAGACGGCAGGGAAATGTTGTTTCCATTCCCTTGGCAATGGAGTGCCAACAGTTTAAATATTAAACCACCATGAAAGAGGTGGGAAAGGACAGCCATGGTTAATGCAGAACTCGAGAGGAATTGTGACAGGTGGGGAGAGGCTCAATATTCTTACTGTCAGCATTTCAGAAAGGTCTGAGGCCCTGTATTGCAACACAAGGGTTTAGCGCTGTAATGGGCAGCCTGGGGATTTCTTTCTTTCCTGCTCTGCCATCCTGCTTGCAATGAAGAAGCAAGAGAAGAGAGTGTGTAGTTTGAAGGAGAAACATAAGCTGGTCCTTGTCATATGGATTAAACCTCTCTGTGGGAACTCTGGGTCCTGCCATGGCTTCAAACCCAGAATCCTTGGTAACTTGATAGGAATGTAGGAAGCTGCCTTTATACAGAGACCATTGGTCCGTCTAGCCAGGGCCGGCCCTATGGCCAGGCTGGGTGGCGCAGGGCCCCACGGCGCTGGCCCGCCCACTGGCCGGCCGGTCCACCGCGCAGCTGTGCCCACCTGCCCACCGCGCAGGGGAACGGGGCGGGAGGGTGCCGGAGAGATCGCACTGTGCCTGCCCGCCCGCCCACCGCGCTGGAAAACGGGGCGGGAGGGTGCCGGAGAGATCTGGTGCACCACGGCGCCAGGGGTGCTTAAGACGGCCCTGCGTCTAGCTCAGTATTGTCTACACTGACCGGCAGCAGTGCTTCAAGGGTTTCAGGCAGGGTTCTCTCCCAGCCCTACCTGAAGATGTCAGGGATTGAACCTGCAAGCAAAGCAGATGTTCTGCCACAGAGCTACGGCCCTTCCCCAGATCGTGCTGAACAAGCATTTAAAAATGGAGATAGCTGAGCCTCCCAAGATAGTGGGGAGGTGTTTCTGTGCCCAGTTAGTATTAGAGGGGCATTCTGTTCCTCTTTTCTATCGCCCCCAAAACTCAGATGGCACCTTAGAGGAATAATGCCCCTCCCCGAACCACACATGCTGCACGTCAGCCGGCTGTCTGCCAAGATGGACCTGATAAATCTGACTTCAGTAGAACAATGGCAGCGGATTATGTAGCTGCAAATATGCATAATATAATCAAGTAAATACTTCATCACAACTGAGGGTCAAACTACGTAGTTATATGAGTGCATAGCAGCCATGTGACTTCACTCTTTATTTCTCCCTCCCTCCCCCCATAAAGAAAACGGGCCTCCCTCCAGTGAGCCGCTATAATGCAACCATATCGTGTGAACTAGATATACATAGAAGCAAGCAATCCAGCTTTATACATTGCAAGCCAAAACCTCGCCCAGTATAAGTGCAAAATGCAACTCCCTGTTCCCTGGCCTTTAGATGTGACACATGTGCATTCTGTAATTAAAACTGCACTTGAGTGCATTTGTCTGTTTTTAAACGTCTTTTCAAACCTGCAACCCCCTTTTCTGTAGGTGAAGCTGGTTAGCATTGATGCAGCTGAAATAGCAGATGGAAACTCTTCCATGGTCCTGGGCCTGATATGGAACATAATCTTGTTTTTTCAGGTAAGGAGCAAATGGCAATGTTGTTACACGTTGGCTTTTCCATTAAACCTTTCAGCAGAATACAGATTTGTTATGTCTATAAGACTAGGAATGAAACAGATTCGTTTCTCCCATGTACCTAGTTTTGTGTCGGGTCTTTATTTTTATTGCATTAAAGACTCCGTAAATGTATGAACAAACCTGGATAAACCGAAATAGATCAGACACCTGGGTGTCGCTGCACTTTCCTCCCCCCACCTTGCAAACCCCTCAGTCTACTTCATTTCCCTTGCAAATGGATTTCTGCCTCAAAGTACTTGAGTCCAGCCTGCCTTGTGTGCATGTGGCTCCTGGCCAGAACCCAGATCAGAAGATCTTGTTTTCCATTTTTGTGCTGAAAACGCTTGAATGCTGCTTTGTGCATTTTTAGCAACATGAGTCTTAAGACCTGAGTCCTGAAACGAGGCTTTAAAGCCCTTTAATATGCATTACTTGCACTACTTTCATGTACTAAGATGGAATCTGATACGCATTTCAACAATCTGGGAGCCTTGAAATGCCAAGAATTGAATGCAGCCAGTGAACTTGACCATTCTCAAAAGTCTGGTGCAGATGTAACCTAGTTCAATCTCTTTAATCGTGGATAAGAGCAGACAATGGGCTAGTGTATTCCCCCTCTACCCCCACCCCCACCCACCTCTCCTTCCCTGGGCAAATTTTGAGGGAGATGAAATATAGAGGATCGTCCATTACACACACACACACACACACACACACACACACACACACACCACACACTTTTTCCTCTACACCAGCTTTACACCCAAATTAGGCTCCTCTCCAGGAAGCGCTTAGCTTAGGATCCAATAGATCCATAGCCAGCACAGTTCTGTGCCCACCCTAATCCTGGCATGTCCCATTTCAGGGTCCCCTGTCAGTTACCATATCTTGCCCATCCTCTGCAAGATCCTTTGCGGTAGGGTTGGGCGATACCTGGTTTTCAGCGTTGCGAAATGCTGATATATCACGATATCTGAAATAAGGATGGAGCTATCTAGGGGCACGGTTTCCCCCTCACCATGATTTCTGCCAGCGCCTGATCTTGTGATTCGCTGCCCCCTGCCTGAGGCAGGGGAGAGCTTTGTCGGCAGAGTTAACAGGCACTGCCGGGATCAATAGAAGGACTGGCTGGCTTCGCGGTTTTTTCCACATTGTGATTTTTGCCTCTCACACACACACATCATGATTAGCGATATATTGCCAGGTCAATAGTTATGAATCCGATACAACATTGTGGACTTCAAACCAGTTTGGGACAATAAATTGTTATATTACCCAGCCCTACTCTGCTCTGATGCTGCCCCCTGTTGGCAGAGCCAGGCAGAGGGCTACTTCCGCTGAATTCTAGCCACCCTCCCCAGCACTACTACCGGTACTTGGGAGGTTAGGATTGTGCTCTAGGCTCATATCCAAACATGCTGATATTTTTTCTTACTTCTGATTAGTGTAGGGAGTGAGCGGGGGGCAGACAGTAAAATTGGTTAAAGCCAGAACCCCTGCAGATTGTGAACAATGCTGGGATTTTTCAAAGTCACTTACGTGCTAGCTGTCAAATTCAAGGAGCACCTGACTAATAATGTGATTCAATTCCAGAAGCAAATAATAGAAAAGGAAAAATGCAAGGAGTGATTCATAGCAGACAGCTGTCTTTTTGACTGCTTTGTTGGGGAAGTTGCGGAAAATGAAATCCTGTGTGAATATGTCGCCCTAATGACGATAACAACCCTGATTTCAGGATTAAATCATTTTAATCCCCAAAGGAGGCTGATTATTAGGCTATAATGATATTTGTCATTGTATAATAATATTACAAAAATTTATTAGGAGGTAACCCTGATTTCTGGCTTTTAGCACCATGCTGAATTCCTTGTTGTTATTATCTTCAGGAGACGTTTGTAGATTGGGTTGTAGGTGGCTCTTAGTAGAAAACACCCCAGTAGTGCAAGGCACGGCACCCCATTTTTTACCAAGCCACTTGATTCCCACTGTCGTTCTCTAACGCTGCTCCTGAGGGTAGTACGCAAGGATAATCTGAAAAAACTGGGCAGTCTAATTTGTGCAGTGAAATAGAGCTTTCAAAACCATCATTGGGTACAATCCTTTACCCTTTCACAAAATCATTCCACTTGTTCTTTTACTGTATTGCTGCTTCTTCTTTGGCGATCACTCGTATCCGAGTAAGATTGTCTTCCATAAACACGGTTTTAACCATGAGTCCGTAAGTGACTGCGGAGGCCAATTCTGGATCCACATGTCTTTCCATAGTGGGGACATAGGTTTCCGGGTGGGAGTTGATCATGGTGAGGGTTTGCGAAGCATGCCTTCCTCTTCGTTTGTTTCTCCTTTTCACCCTGAGTTTGTGCTTCTTCAAAGTCCATGGCTGCTATGGTAAAGGCTGTTCTCCAATTGGAGCACTCACAGGCCAGTGTTTCCCAGTTAGAGCAGTGCTCATGCTACATTTTAAGAGATTTGCCCTGAGAACATCTTTAAACCTCTTTTGTTGTCCACCAGTATTTCGCTTTCGATTCTTGAGTTGGGAATAGAGTAGTTGTTTTAGAAGATGATAACCAGGCATCCAAACAACATGACCAGTCCAACGAAGTTGATGTTGAAGAATCATTGCTTCGACACTGGTGATCTTTGCTTCTTCCAGTACACTGACATTTGTTCGCCTGTCTTCCCAAGAGATGTGCAATTTTTTCCGGAGACATTGTTGATGGAATCTTTCAAGGAGCTGGAGATAGTGTTTATAAGTGGTCCATGGTTCGCAAACATACAGTAAAGTTGGTAGTACAATGGGTTTGTAAATGAGCATTTTGGTTTCTCTGTGAACGTCCTGGTCCTCAAACACTTGTTGCTTCAATCAGGAGAAAGTTGAGCTTGCAGAGCTCAGGCGATGCTAGGTTTTGGCATTGATGTTGGCCCTTGTGGAAAGATAACTGCTCAGGTAGGAAAAGTGGCCGACATTTTCCAACGTTACACCATTAAGTTGGCTCAAACTTCCCTGTTACTCAAGGAAGGTGTGGACTGTTGGATCATGATAGAATGGCCACAAGCAAGCACCTTGTTTCTTGTGCCTTGGGAGCTGGATATCACTTTTTGAGAGCCTTCAAAATTTAAGGAAGGACACTGACATCTATGGGCCATTTCAGGAGACTGGTCAATTCCTAAACTAGACCTTGATGGCCTATGGGAGAGCCCATCAAAATGTGCCAAGTTCTTCCTAGTATTTTTAAAGCTTTTAAAGTGTCACATTGATTTCTGAAAACTCCTGGAATAATTTTTTCTGCTTAAAAGGCCAGAGATTAAACAACAAGTGCCCAAACCATTTAAAATAGACACATTGGAGGGTTTTTTTTAACAGAGGTTGGATATGCATCTGTCATGGATGATTTAGCTGAGATTCCTGCATTGCAGGGGGTTGAACTAGATGACCCCTGGGGTCCCTTCCAACTCATAAGAGTCTCTGATTCTTTGAAAAGCATTGATATGGTCCTGAGCTTCCTTCAAAAACTATGACGTCTCCATACAGGGGCATTGTTGGTGCAAACAGGTACAGTATAAAAGCACAGTACTAGTGAAGCCCTATTCATCTGCCAACCTCATTTGCCCAGAGATACCTGTCTCAGTTTTAATATCAGGCAAGGTGGAGGGCACAATCCACATACAGTACTTGGCCTAGAAAATCTTGTTGGCATTCCACTGCTCAGGGTTACCATTAATGGCCAACAGTCCCCTTCCCTCTGAAAGTCTGTCTAACTTTGCACCTATACTTATAAATTAACATATGTCATTGTTATTCAAATTTGCCCTGTGCCTCAAGTCTTTTGAGGGCCTAGCCCTCTCCTCCCTGTAAAGCCTACCATCCCCTTCTAGGGAATCTGAAAGCTCATAGAGAATTTCAAGTGAAGAATCCAAATTTCAGATTCGGGTCAGAGGAAGAGGAATCGCAAGTGGAGAAAGTGCTGTTGCGCTCATGTTGTGCCTGTGGTCTTCCCACAGGCATCTGGTCGGCCACTGAGAAGACAGGATGCTGAACTCGATGGGCCTCTGGTCTGATCCAGCAGGGCACTTCTTACATTCTAGATTCCAGTATCCTCCCAAATGGAACTGATGTAAACATGATGGTGGGGGTGGTCCTGGGCAGATGTAGTCAGTCAACTAAACAAAATCCAGCTTGAACGCTTAAAATCTTTTATTTCCCCCTTCCCCCACAAGAAGGCCAAATCCAATTGGCATCACGAGCATCTCTTATCTCACCCTCTTAGCCACACAATTCCCATCAAAAAAATTCCGACATTGCTTAACAAAGGGCAAAAGTAGACATGATGATACTCGCACAGCTGGTAGCTTGTGTGATTGTTCTTTGTTCAGTTAAATAGCAACCACACTCATGGGCGTGTGTGTGTGTGTGTGTGTCCGTGTCCGTGTCCAGATTAGGACTGCAGCTGGTGATAGGTAGAGAGAAGGGAATTTACCCTTTGCTGCCACCAAGGTCCCAATCCAAATTCAATCGACCTCCTGGCAGCTGCTATTTACTAAACAAAGGACAATCATGCTTACCAAGCCAGCTGTGTCATTGTAGCCGCCTCTACATTGACCCAGCCTCTGTTTCTTTAAAGGTGAGCCAAGTTTTCAAAAACAGGAAAGCAGATCCTCCCAAGTCAGCAAACCCAGCAGGACAGATCTCCTACCCCCAACTCTGCCCCTTAAATCGGAGAAGCTCTAGATGTTGCTGGACTCGTTTCTCCCATCATCCTTGACCACAGGCCATGCTGGCTGAGGAGTCCAACCACCTCTGGAGGGCCACAGGGTCTCCACTCCTGCCCTATGTGAGCTCATATAAAACCTAAATAATAGAATTGTAGAGTTGGAAGGGACCACTAGGATCATCTAGTCCAGCCCCCTGAAATGCAGGGATCTTTTGCCTGACGTGGGGCTTGAACCCACAACCCTGAGATTAAGCTTTACCAACTGAGCTATTAAGACAGGAGGGGCAACTTGGGGATTGTGTAAGATTGGGGCATGTCTATGACTGAACTCTTTAACTGTCCTTAAGAGATCAGGATGAGACGTGTGCACTCACCTAAAATGACTCTGGATTTTTTTTGTTATCTCATGCAGAGGAATTTCTAACACTAGTTTTGCTGATGGGGGTCTTCTGGCATCACAAGATCAAATGACTGAGAAGCAAGAATTCGCTCTTCTCTCCAGCACTATATGGTTCATTTACGCCAGTCTGTGCCCCAACCCCCAGCTGCCTATATGTTCCCGAAAACTCTGTTGTAGTTTTCTTCTCACCATTTGATCTCTCTCCACTGAGAGAATTGCTTCTCTGTATTCTAGCATTCTGTGTCTTCTATAGTTTATGAGAAAATCCATTTTGTCTATACAAGGAACATTTTTGGCTCCAGGAGTGAGATCCTTATCAGGGCCAGCCTCACAGGCCACATTTGACTGGTGGGCAAGGCTGCGCCCATGACATCACAGGGATGCCATGAGAAAGGTACTTTGAAGTCCCAAAGTCAGGACTTCCAAGCCCCTTTCAAAGCAGTCACTTTAGTAAACGTTTGCTGTGTGAGCGGTCTCCTAGCAACTCTCTGCAGCATTAGCAGACTGCAGTTCCCAGGACACTCTGAGGGAACCCCTGACTGTTGAAATAGCATGAGAGTGCTTTAAATGTATGGTACGGATGTGACCTTTCTTCTTGTGGTTCTTGTTGCTATACCAGAACTTAAGAAGAGCCCTGCAGATCAGATCAAAGGCCCATCTTAGCACTCCTGTTAACTGCAGTAACCAACTCAGAGGAGCTTAAACTGACCTTAAGACATGTGGGCTGTATTCATTCCATTGCAGGATCCTTGCCTTTAGAGCAGGAATGGGGGGGGGACCTGTGGCACTCCTGATATTGTGGGACTCCCAACTCCCCCCAGCTCCCAGCCAGCATGGCCAATGGGCCAAGTCCAGCAACACCCCTGATTTAGAAGTTGCTATGCATTTTTACTCCTGTGTTTGGAATGCAGCGGCCCAGGCTGCTGGCTTGAGTCTTGCTGTGTGTCTCGCCGAGGGGGCAAGTGCTCTTTCAGATAGCAACAAACCGGGCCCCAAGTCAACGCTGCCATTTGCGCGGGGCTAGCTGGCATGACAGGGCTGTTTGTGAAGTCTGGAAGCGGCTGCTTGCCTGAAGAAATGAATAGGGTTGCTTGTCCTCGAGGCAAGGATGACAGGATGATGGATTCTCTGCTCTGTTTTTCTGACCCTGGCTGCTGCCTTCCCCCCACCCCCTGCCCCCCGCAACAGATTAAAGAGCTCACAGGCAACCTCAATAGGAACTCCTCGTCTTCCAGCCTGTCATCGGGACCCAGTGGCCCTGATTCAGACACCTCTCATCCCAACACGCCTAATGTCGAAAGAAGCATGTCTGTCTCAGTGAAGGACCAGCGAAAAGCAATCAAGACCCTTTTGACATGGGTCCAAAGGAAAACAAGAAAGTAAGCCAACTTTTCTTCCCTCCCCCTTAAAGGTCGCTGCAAATCCCACTGCCAATCAGATGGAAGAAGATTTCCATTCGTTATCTGTGTGATGAAATGCATTGGATGCATACAAAGTGGATTCGAGGGCAAGCAATAGAACAGGCTCTGTAGGTTTGCCTGTATCAGCCGGGAAGAGCTTGGGATGTGCAGCTGGGTTTTTCCTGTCCTTCCTGTTTCACAGTTCTGTGTTTTGTGTCAGTAATAACACCCTATTCCGACTCTTCGTTGCAGCGTACGTTGCCTTGGGGGGGGGGGGATCACAAGTATAAAGATGTGCTCATGGCTGGCCCTTTCATTAGCTGACATGAGGCACAAGGCCGTCTCCCGGCTAATGTAGAACAGGGGTAGGGAACCTTTTTGGCCTGGTGGGTCAGATCCCTCCCTGTCCCCACCACTGCGGGACAACCCACCTGTGAAATCATCAATGGCATCAGGTGACCGACAGGTGCACTGTCCTGTCCACCTGTCCAAGTTTCTCATGCAGCGCTTCCCAAGTGCCCGGTGGTCAACGGGTTGTTGGATGCTTGGGAAGTGATGTGCATAGCCAGTCCTAAGTAGAGGGCTTGGCCGCATGATCAAGCTCCCTGCAGGGAACTTGCTTGTGAAAGCCAATCCAGCAGGGTTGAACTGACTGCCCACCTGTTGATACAAGGTGACTTCAGCCCTGCTTTCTACAGGGGTTGATTCTGTGGTTCAGCTCACCTGTTCCAGATGCATCTTTTATCTGCTCCACATATATAGGCAACATCACGTGTGGGGCACGCGAGTGTGGTTTTGGGTGGGTGGCAGGGACAACCTCATGGCCAAACTGGGACGCATGCCAGGCCAAATGTGGCTGGAGGTTCCCTACTCCTGGTGTAGACTATATTGAGATAGAATGGACCAATGGTCTGCTTTGGTCAGTTTCCTACATTCTTTTGCTGACAGTTACCATTTGCCAGGCAAAAGCTCCCAATAAGGTTTTCTGAAGGCAGGCAACAGTGCTAAGTAGCTGGATCTCTCTCACCCCATGATGGAGGAAAAGGCACCTTGTGTACAAAAACTCCCTCTTGTGAATGCTTTTAGAGTATGATGCATTTCCCTAAAGCTAGAAAGCCTTTGCACTGGAATAATTCTCTTTGTTACGAGAGTCTTGAACATGTCCATCTCCGTGTATGGATTTTCATACCGCCTCTCTCCTTGGTACTCTCGCCTCCAGGTATGGGGTTGCCGTTCAGGACTTTACCAGCAGTTGGCGAAGTGGCCTGGCTTTCTTGGCCATAATCAAAGCAATAGATTCAAGCTTGGTAGACATGAAGAAAGCTTTGGAGAAATCACCCCGGGAGAATTTAGAGGATGCATTCACTACAGCACATAACCACCTAGGTATTCCAAGACTTCTGGAACCAGAAGGTAACATGTTCGTACCTAAATGTCTTCTGCAGGCTTTCGGGATTTACAGGCTGATCAGTGGGACTTTGTGATCATTACATTGTTTTATCTTTTCTTGTAAACCACTCTGAATTTTTTTTCTACAATCCAGTGTCATACAATTTTAATGAAATCAATAAGTAAAAGGAAATAAATTTTGATTCATCACGAGACAATATGTGTGTCTCCCCAGACATCATGGTTGAGTCGCCCGACGATCAGTCCATTGTGACCTATGTGGCACAGTTTTTGGAACATTTCCCAGAGCTGGAAGGGGTACGTGTGTTCCTTCACTTTGCTTTTTGAATGTTTCTTTCCTGTAAATGTAGTTAGGTCACTCTCGGCGATAAGCACCTCCTCCACAGTTAGGAGGAAGTTGGGTGATTGTTTCCTCCAGCTGGCCTCTTTCACTTCAGTTCAGTTGTATTTGATTCACTAGGTCAACCCAGTTCCCAACAATATGGACAGTGGGCAGCAAATGTGGGTGGCTTTCCTCTTCTCTCCCCACCCCCTAGATTGGAAATAGCAGGAATCAAAGAGACACTGTTGGGATCTTGACTCTGCATGAGCAGTTCCTTAACCGCACCTGGGAAACCAGGAAGTTGAGAGGGTTGCAGGTATATCATTAGATGTTCATCAACTAAATACTCCCATAACTCAAGGTAGCCCCCCCCCATGCATCTCTGCATAAGGTGGCTTGGTCACTTCTGACTATTGCAGAGACACAGCAGAAACACCCTCTGCCCTCAGAGGAGACCAGCTATTGCATCTCTGCATGTGAGTCACTGCTCTTGGTTTGCCGCCTTACAGTTGGGAAGCATGCAGCAACTCAGGCAGAGATGTTTCACTGTTTCATATGATGATAGCAAGTCTTTGGTGGGTGGGTAGAAGCATGGCCTAATTGTTCCGACAACTACCTTGCAAAAATAAATATTATTTATCAAATGATTGTGATGGTGATTATGGTGATTTATTTAATGTCGCGTAGGAAGATTTTTCAGATCCGGATAAGGACTTTGCAGCTGAATCTCCTTTCCATGTCAAAGAGACACCAGGGGAAGAAAATCAAGGGAAGGTTTTGATTTTGAATGAGAATGGGAAGCACACCTATACCGGTCACCTGGACAGAAGCCAGTCTTCACCTCCAAAAATCCATATTCCTAGTTCACCCCTTAATCCAGAGAACCCAAGTTTTCATATAGCAAATGAGGAGATTAATGACCATCTGCAGCAGCCACTATCAGATCATTCAGAGACTTCTACAGAAGGACCTCAGAGGCCAAGCTCTCTGCCAATAACAGAGCCTGTTGATTATCAGTCCAATTCTGTTGCCGAGATTCTTGCCAATAACGTAAACGGCTCTGAAGGGGATCAGCTGAGTATGTCCGATTCACCATCCCAGAGCGATGACCTTCCGCCAAGCTCACCTCCATATTGCAAACATTCTGTTGAACCTGCTGACTCTTCGGGAGTCGACCCCGAAGAATTCAGCAAGAACAAGCCAGCCACTAAAACAAAAGAATCATCTGATGGAAAGGCTTGCTCTTCCCCTCTACCTGAAAATGTACTGGAACATCTGACAACGGAACTTGAACATCCAATTCCAACTGCTGATGAGAAAGAGACCACAAAGAAATATATATTAGAATTGTTGAACAAGGAAATATCTAAGCTCCCAGTAAAATATGACTGTGCAATGCAGTCTTCTTCTGTAAAGGAAGGACATGCTACTCACCAGGAAACAAGTAGACCTGATTTCAAGGATTATTCAGAAGAGTGTTACCCAATGGAACGTTTTTCTCCGGTTAGAAACACTCCCAAGAGCCTAGATATTACTAATGAAGACAGCTCGGTGGGTGAAATGACGCCAAACCCTTCCAAAATCTCCATAATCCCTCATGACCTCTTCTATTACCCCCATTATGATGTTCCCATATCGGCCGTCTTGGATGCTTTTGCTACCCCCGGCGCAGACCATACCCTCTTGGAAAACAACAAGATCTGCGCTGAGCTTTTAGTAAACTGTTTGGCAGAGAAAGAGTTGCTTGACCAAAACGCTGAGAAGGACATTTCAAAGGCAGGCCTACACACGAGTAAGGCAGCACCAACGCACTTGGATGATAAAAGCCCAGAGAAGCAGAAAAAAGATGCTCGTGGTCACACCAAGGCTTCCCTCAACAAGGCTGCTGCAGAAGGGAAGAAGAATGTGATACTCAACGCAAACAGCGTGGATTCTGCTCACTCAGATGTCCCTGTGGTACGGTTGGTTTTTGCATTTACTTGTTTGCTTGTGCCAAATTCTTCCCTTGCGCTTGATGCCATCTAAATTATTATAGAGACGCTTGCGCCATAGTTCTTTTTCTGAGGGCTCTGGTGACTAGCAACTGCTTGTGTCTATCCCCCTGGTGTTGCACCTGGAAGTAGTCTTTAAATGCAGAGATGGGGAACCTGTGACCTTCCTGGTGCTGTTGGGACTCCAACTCCCATCAGCCCCAATTAATTGCCATTGGTTGGGGCTGATGGGAGTTGTAGTCTGGCAACATCTGGAGAGGCCCAGGCTCCCCACCCCCGACTTACATTCTTATATTTAAATATCTGGGATCAGGCCCATTGACTGGTCAAACACACACTAACCAAATTGGGTGGTTGCTGCTCCCATAGTTATTCCCACGAGAGTCAGGTAACTTGTCTTCCACCAATGTAACTTCTTCTTGGCAGGAGTAGTAGATGGTACTGCAGGTTAGATTGTGAGCCTCTGGAGCAGTGCAGTATTTTCATGTGGTATACTATTGGTTGTGTCCAACTAAATCCTACTCAAAGTAGACCCATTAAAATCAGTGGTCGTGACTAACTTAGGTCCACTGATTTCAATGACTCTACTCCGGGTAGGACTTAGTTGGATACAACCCTATGACCTGATTTGGTAGCCATTAAAATAATGTGTAATATCAGCCTAAAAGGATAGTTTAATTTGGACTTGCTTCTGTTTGGCTTGATGTATTGTCCTAAGAGGTTAGCTCTGATTGGGGAAGTGAGATCTTCAAGTGGCAAGTCTCCCACTGTACGTACTGATCCTGCAGCTGTGTTCATAGATGTGTTTGCCTTTTGTTGGGTGTTAGAAAATCCCAAGGGTCATTTCACAAATAACACAATCCCAGATTTACCATGCAAGTGTACTCTCAACAGGGAGCTGTAGCCAATCCTGCCTTTTCTTTTGAGTTTGCCTCTACGGTGCCCTTAGTTTCAAAGACCTATCTGTCACAACTGCACTTTACATGTTGAGGTGTACACCCAAACACCAAGCATAAGGTTGGATCCAGACTAACTTAGTTGCACTTCATTCCCTTTGACATCAGTGGAACTTTAAGTCAGAATTAATTTGTCGCGTTGATTTCAAGGAGGCCAAAGTTCAACTAAATTAGCCGCGATGCAACCATGATGTGTGAAGCAGCCCCGAACCTGGATACAGTCATACCTCTAGATGCGAATGCTGCGGGTTGCGTACAACATGGGTTACATACGCGCCAAACCCAGAAGTAACAGAATGGGTTACTTCCGGGTTCGGCGATTCGCGCCAAATGATGTCATGCGCAGAAGCACCGAATCACGCGGGGAACATGCGCAGATTCGGCGCTTCAGGGTAAGTACTGCTCTGGATGCGTACGGGGCTCCACTGTACTTGGTTACATTTCTCCTTCACTTTTCTTGAAAGTGCCCCAGGCATCATTTGGCAGTGACGCTGTATATATTCACTTGTTTAGGAAACAGTTGTCCAAATGAGAAGATCAGCATAAGGATAGACAACATGTTCTGTCCACACATAACCCCACTTTGTTCAGCTTGCTGTTTTGGTATTAGTAGAGCCCTACTTGCATTCTGGCGCATTAAAACACCCTCTTGAGACAGGTCGTCAACATGGCACCCCTCAGATGCTGTCGGACTCCAATTCCCAGCAGCCTCAGCCAACCTAGCCAATGCATAGCAATATTGGGAGTTGGAGTACAGCAACATCTGGCACCAAATGAGTACGTTTCCGAGCACAATTCAAAGTGTTGGTGCTGACCTTTAAAGCCCTAAACGGCCTCGGTCCAGTATACCTGAAGGAGCGTCTCCACCCCCATCGTTATGCCCGGACACTGAGGTCCAGCGCCAAGGGCCTTCTGGTGGTTCCCTCACTGCGAGAAGCAAAGCTACAGGGAACCAGGCAGAGGGCCTTCTTGGTGGTGGCGCCCGTCCTGTGGAACACCCTCCCATCAGAGGTCAGAGAGATAAACAACTACCTGACATTTAGAAAATACCAAAAGGCAGCCCTGTTTAGGGAAGTTTTTAATCTGTGATATTTGATATATTTTAATGTTTGTTGGAAGCCGCCCAGAGTGGCAGGGGAAGCCCAGCCAGATGGGCGGGGTATAAATAATAAATTATTATTATTATTATTATTATTATTATTATTATTATTATTATGGAACCCAGTATGTGAAATTATCTGCCCCAGAAGAATAGATGGCTTCGTACTTCACAATTTTTCCATTGCCACCTGAGTTGTTTGTTGTGCAGAGTTCTTCTAGTTGGTCTAGGCTTCCACATGGGTATCTCAGTGTTAAGATTGCTGCCTTTTGTATTTTCATTGACTTTTAGTTTGATTGTTGCTTGTTAGCCACCTTTATTTTGTAGCGGTGGGGAGACAGGGCAGAAATCACTCCCTCCACCCAGCTACCCATCTCTGTATCTATTTTATTTTGATGTTGTTTGCCAGCTTCCTGCCACTTTGGGCACCTCTTATTTTGCGGGGTGGTGGGCAAAATAGAAATCCCTCTGTCTAAGCATGTATGTGTCTAGGTATCCATCTAGCTAGCTAGTTAGCTTGCTAGCTAAACAAGCAAGTGAATGTAGTTTGCCAATATAAAGAAGGAAAAAAGGAGCTTCAAAGATTAAATAGGTAGATCTTGATAAACTTGTACAAACTCTTGCTTTTAAAAACCTGAATTATCATCATTTTTATTTTTAACAGATAGTGGTAAACCAGTTTGATACTGCGGCTGAAGAAAGAAAACTGCCAGAAGAAAGGAGCAAAAAGAAAGAGAAAAGGAAGAACAAGTCAATTTTTCAAGGAGAAAACATCCCAAGTCCGAAAGCTGGCTCTACCCGGCTACTAGATAAGCTAGAGGAAGACTATACAGACCATCAGGGGCTTTCAAGGTGCTTTCCGTTTGCTTCTTTGGTTCCTAACACAAAACCCGTCTTGCCACTTTTTCTTGTCTGGTTTCCAGGCAAAGCTTATTTGCCTGCCACGTCCCATATTTTACTGGCCTTCTTGGCTGCAGCCCTGGACAGCCATAGCACAGGCAGGGGAGGAAAAGTCCAGGCAGCTGGATGCATTTGGGAAGGGTGAGGTGCAGCCAAAATCTAAGCACTTCTGGGACCTGCTGGGTGATCAGCTTCCGTAAGTGCCGAAGTGTGTTTAATCCCTGTTGACTTCAGTGGAAGAATTTAGCACAAACATGCTTCGGTTCTTAACGATGTCTGATCTCCAAGCAGAATGAGCAAGTTGCTTCCCCCACCCACCTGTCCGCCCCTGAAATTGGCTCTGGAGGGTCAGGAGAACCCCCAGATCAGCGCACAGGTGGAGGAAAGAGGGTCTCGTTTCATCTGGCAAACTGAAATACTTGCACAGATGGAACAGTTGGATGAGCACTGACTGGCAGCAGCTCTCCAGGGTTTCAGACAAGGACCATTCCCAGCCCTATCCGGACATGTGAGGTTTGAACCTAGGACTTTTCTGTGTGCAAAGCAGATACTGAGCTATGGGCGGGCCTTGACCCATCTCTGCAGTAGCACTCAGTGGGAGGCTATTAAATGTTGTCTAGATGAGTTGTACATGTGGAGAGGGGGGGGGAGAGGGAGGGAAGGAAGAAAGAGAAGAGACTTTGTGGTGGACTCACAGCTGAATATAGGATTCTGATCCTGTTCTACCAGAATCATCATTCAGTACAATGAACCAAACTGGTTAAACCTTGTTAGCACAATGGGGAGTCTCAAGCCAGCTTTCTGCATTCAAGTGACATTGTTTTATATGTATTTTTAATCTCCTGTTGGAAGCCGCCCAGAGTGGCTGGGGAAACCTAGCCAGATGGGCACGGGGTATAAGTAATAAATTATTATTATTATTATTATTATTATTATTATTATTATTATTATTCTACCGTATTCACCCGAATATAAGCCACACCTTTAAATTTGGAGGGGGAAAGAAGAAATACCCAAATATAAGCCGCTCTCTTCCTTGCTCTCTCCCTTCCTGGCCTTGGATACGGATGGGGAAAGATGTGCAGGGCAGGCGCCACTTCGCCATGCTCCTGGCGCTGTTTGCCCCACACTCCTGGCTGCATACCGTAATGTTGCAAATATAAGCCACACTCTTCACGGTCGGAATTTGGGGTGGGGGAGTGCGGGTTATATTTGAGCCAATATGGTATTCTCCCCACCTATTCTCCCCATTTATTCGCTTCCAAGAATTTTTGTCCTACTTAGCAATTTCACTGGGCCACCTCAACACCATTTCCTTTTCCTGCTCTAAAACCCCCAGGAAACGTATTTTGGACGTTCCTCATTTCATCCCTTAACCCTCACTGCCTTGTCCTCTTCTCCATAAGCTCTACTCAATCTGGAGAAAGAGTGCGGACAACAGCAAGTTCATGCTTCATCCCTAGATGCAAACTTGGGAGTTCGGTCACTTTCTCTCCCAGAGCTATGGTTTCTCTACAGTGTTGCATATGAATTTGGGCTGGGACCGTTAATTAGATTGTAGTAAATGAGAATGCTGGTTGCGGAGGAGTTTAAGAACTTGGACCATGCAGGAGATAAATGTCTTCAGACAATACGGTGTTGTGCATAACTTGAAACTGGGGTGGAGAAGAATGTCTAGCCAGTGTTTTGTCTCTTTAGAGCATGCCTTGCAAAAGTGTTAGAGCTGGGCTGTCTTTCCAATCAAGCTTCTCTTACATATTGATTCAATTAACCTTTTCAGGGTCAGCCACAGCGACCCCAATGTCGTTTCCCAAAGATATTTAGCAGAGTCGACCAGTAAGGTAATTATATGCACGTCTCTCTCTCTCTCGCATATTCATTCAAAACCAAGCTAAATAATTCTGGTTAGCAAGCAGTTAGACAGCCAGTGGCTTTTATCTATATATATGTGGGGGATCTATTTTCTGTCACCCTGAGTTGAGATCTCTCTTGAACTGAACTGCTTACTGTGCTCCAGCATTGACGTGGCTTTGCTCTCACCATGCATTTAGCAGACCTGTTGTTGTTAAGATAAGATTGCAGGAGAAGATCTGCTGGATCAGGCCAATTGCCCACCTCCTAGCCCTACCTAGAGATACTGAACCAGGGACCTTCTCATGCAAAGCAGATGCTCTGCCACAGAGCTATGACCCTTACCCATGTTTCAGGTTCTTTCAGCGTGTTCTGCCATGGGATTTGTGGGATTACACTGTTGCTTTTCAATATGCCTTCCCCGTGTCAGTGCTATTAAAACAGCAGGCTGCCTGTCTGTACACTAAGATGATCACTGAAGGACATTCCCCAAGTTCTCCTATCAAATGAGGTGTGGTGGTGACTACTGTGGTCTCCTCTCCAAAGTGTCTTGCATTTTTGAAAATGTTAATAATGAGGGTTCTCCCAGTTTAATCCTTT
Organism: Zootoca vivipara; assembly: GCF_963506605.1. Classification (NCBI taxonomy): domain Eukaryota; kingdom Metazoa; phylum Chordata; class Lepidosauria; order Squamata; family Lacertidae; genus Zootoca; species Zootoca vivipara. Next base: position 19,580,982 of record NC_083276.1, read on the forward strand.
TATCTAGGAATACGACATCATTCCATTTCGTTTTGCCAAATCTTCTTATCTGAAAAAAATAAAGCCTTTTTACAGTTCTGAAATCTACTACAAGTCACCACGTTCAAATGATCAGTTACTGATTTAATGGCAAACGATTTGAGCTCCATAACAGCTTACAACAATCCTAAATTCTTAACCAGTAAAAGATCTGTGAAAGTTCGGGTACTGCAGTGTTTCATTTTGTTCTCTGCTGCTGGCTTATTGCTGTGTTTAGATTTCATGGTTTTCATTTTTTTAATGTAACCATTTCCCCTTGATTCTATGTTGTCCAGAAGAGTTTTATTATAGTGTGGGATATAAATACTGTAAATACACCTGCTATATCTTTTACAGTCCAGGCTATTTAATTATATTGTTGTGACTATTTGGTTTTGATTATTTTCCAGGAACTCAACAGCACGGATGTTCCAAAAAGCACAGCTTCAAATGAAATTGCTAGCTCCTCTTCCAGGTGGGCACTTACCCTTTTTCATAAGTTGAGCCTCAGGGTGAAGACAAACACCAGCTTTGACTGCAAGCCTCGGTTTTGCAAAGGATAAGCTCCAGCCAGGAATGTGGAATTGTGTGTCTTTACCTGCAGTACACCTTATGTTATTTGGGATTAGGTATGGGGCAGGTGGGCGTGGCTTGGGGAAAACAGCCTCATAAGGACCCTGCTTGGCCTGATTTGCCCCATAGGTTGGAGGTCCCCCATGCCTGCAGTGGAGTCTGAGGACAAGGAGGATTATGCCCTGGTTGTTATTTATTCCTTGTTAAGCTTTCTTTTCCCATCTCCACGTTGCCCCCTACGCATGGCACACAGAAACCAAGGCTTAATTTAGATTAATGCCATAGCTGCCAAGTTCTCCCTTTTTTTAAAGGAAATTCCATTATGCTGAATAGGCTTCCTCGCGAGAAAAGGGAAAACTTGGCAGCTATGATTAATGCCAATCAGAGCAGCAATCTGTCTTTTTGCTTCTTCCTCCATAAAGTGCCACGTATTCCAGCGCTATGTAATGATTGGTAATTCTGACTTTGCATTTTTACTACCCATTGCTGCACCTGCATATTTATTTATTTTACACTTGAAAGACCCGTTCCAGAAAAGATTTTCTACTTCCTGTCAAACACCGATTATAGGGTAACCCACAAGGTCTCTCTTTTTGCCCTAGCAGTGTTGAAAATCCAGGCAAGGGTTTTTAAGGAGATTGCATTCGATTGCTTTGGGGATAATTATTAATGTTTTTGTCTGTATTAAATACTGTATGTAAGTTCTTAATATGTTAGAGGTGACTTATGCAGTATTTCAAAGATGTAGGTTTTATGTATGATTCCAGGCAGCAACGTGGTTTTATGCAGTATTTTATACTGTTGGGTTTTATATTGCATTTATTTATCTTATGTGTCAATGGCCTATGGCCCAAGCATTAAAAAAAACCTGACTTGAAGCATTAAAAAATCTTGAAAGATCTGTGTGCCACCTTTTTCTGCCAAATGGCATTTCAACGTGAATTAACGAAATTTCTATTATTTTTTAAAATGATTATCCTAATAGAATAGCCAGCCAAATTAATAAAAAATAAAAAAATCTGCCATTGTGGGCTAAAAAATAGATAACAACAGCAACGAACTAATTCAGCAGGCTCTAAACCAGGCATCCCCAAACTGCGGCCCTCCAGATGTTTTGGCCTACAACTCCCATGATCCCTAGCTAAGAGGACTGGTGGTCAGGGATGATGGGAATTGTAGTCCCAAAACAGCGGGAGGGCAGAGTTTGGGGGTGCCTCCTCTAAACTATCCACAAGCCAAATGAAGTAAAGCAAACCAAATGCTGCGATGCATTAAACCAATGAATCTAGCTACTGAAAGCTCCAATAACCAGGATTTTCCTTTCCTTGGAGCTGGAAGGGTAGTAATGAAGGTGTCCGGAGTAGAAGTGGCTTAGTGGATGGGGTGGAGCCTGGCATGTGAGTCACTGCTTAGTGAGAGGGAGATTGGAAAGTGGCAAGGAGGTCAGCACAGTGCAGTTGCATTGGCAGGAGCACTGGATTGAGTCTGATGATGTGTTTGCACCACGCCAGTCTCCCTGCTGCCTTGCCCCTCTCTTTCCTCATAGGCAACAGCAACCCACCTGCTAGAAAGCTACCATAATGTCCCCATGCCAGTGAGCTGCTTCTGGCCTGGGGGGATCATCTTTGGAATCCCACAAGGCTCCCTCTCTGCAGTAGCTGCCCACCTTCAGGCAAGGTACTCTGAGATAGGCCTCCAGTGACTATCTTTCGTCTTATTCCTTTGCAGAAAGAGAAAAGACCTTGAAAAGAAAGACGCTTCCGACAAGGCCAGCGTGCCTAGCCCCTCTCCGCGGACAGAGCAGCCTGAGCTGTTTTACTTCATTGTTTTCCTCTGGGTGTTGGTCTACTGCTTATTGCTCCTTCCACAGCTGGTTAGCAGCCCACTTTGATCCCTGTGAGTGAGCCAGAATAATAAAAGATAGCGGCTTGATGTTCTTTGTTTGATGTGCCCCAAAATGCGTTTCTTCAGGAGGTAGAAGTGTTAGCCAAAGTACAGGACTCCACACACCCCTCCCCTGAATTCAGAGCTCGTTCTTTTACTCAGGTGGCTTGTTACATTATGAAGATTCAGCTCACCTGACTTTGTGTACATATAGTATATATATAGATAGGTAGGTAGGTAGAGATTATATATATATAGGAGAGAGAGAGAGAATGAAGACATTGGGTTAATTACTTAATACTTGCAATTTTTGTATGTCTGTGCCTTGCTTTATAGGATGTTAAATAAAATGAATAATCTCTTAGGGAAAGATTTAGAGCGTTCTAGTCTTCAAAAGGAATCATTCTTATACTTCGGATTTTATCTACAGCCATGAAATCTGCCAAAAATATATGTGTGTGTATTTTTTGTGTTGCCTTTTCAGTAGAACTTTTTGATTGAAGAAAGTTGTCCTTCCTCCATAAACTGAAACAAGATGTAATTATTTTATTATCTAGCACGTGCAGCTAGAACCAATCTAAGGCTGCAGTCTGGTCCCCACTACTGAATTCATTGGACTTGCTTCTGAGTAGACATGTATCGGATTGCACTATATAGTCTATGTTAGAAGAATCTGGAATAGCTCCAGAGAACTTTCTTCAGAAGTATGTGATATGGCTCAAGACCAGAATTTAACCAATTTTGAGGTTAATGTATATGGGATTGTGAAGGAATGGCAGACAGTGATTTAGGTCAGGAATGGGGAACCTGTGGGTCTTCAGGTCTACACTGTTGTTGTTTTCAGTCCTCAAACAATGCTTAATTGATGACACACACAACCTTTGCATTGTGTTTCCTTTTTATCCAATGTCCTTTGCATTTAAATGAATGATGTGGAAGAGTATCACAATCGTTGGCGTCTGTCTGTTTTGGGAGACAATGGAGGAGTGCGCCTTTGGAGGTGAAGTCAAACCATTGGAGAGTTACAGCGCCTGCTGTGGCTGTATTGCAGGCGGGGCAGATGAAGGCTTCTGGTTTTGCTGCTTCAGGTGCACCGTGGATTAATTACATAATTATGTAAAATGTCACCACAGTGGACAGCAAGATGAACAATGTGGCTTTGGATGGAAGTTGAACTGCAGTGGTACGGAACCGGCGTGGCGTGCTATGGACATGGGGTAGAATAGAAATGGATGCCTCCTTACATTGCTAAAACTCCAGTTCCCATCAGGCAGTGGCAAGGCATGATGGGAGTTGTAGTCCAGCATCTCCTGGAGGGCCACAGGCTCCCCTCAGCCTTGCTCTAGATAAAAATGAAGGAGGGACCCTTTTTATACTTTCAGTGGAAATGTATGGAAGAAATGTTGTTATTTGGAACCGTATCAGTGTCATGAGGGTGGGTTAGGAGAGAAGATGAGCCATATACTGAGATGAGGTGAGAGACTTGTGTTTTATTGACCAAGGTAGGAGAGTTGTTAGCCTCTGGTTGCCATATTAGAATCCGTAAAATGCTCAGTCCATGGTTCTCTCAGCATAATCCCGTAGCACCAGAGCTGCAGTGTCAATGGCTGGCATTACTATATAGTGGATTCCAGTGTGTGTCTTGTACATGCTGCTTCCTCTCCCTTCGCACAACCGGAATTTGTTCCGTGTGTTGACATGTCAACGAATGTGAACCAAAGTTAGGGTGTCAGCAAGCGTGAAGGGTTTCAGTTAGGGTTAGGTTTCCCGGATAAAACTCATAATGTCCCAATGGATGGGAATAAGGACATAAGAAGTTGGACCAGACCTATAGTCATTTCGTCCACCATTTGGTTTCCAAAAGCAGCTAAGCAGATCCTTTTGGAGAGCTCAGAAATGGGGCATGAAGGAACCTGCTCCCACAGGAGGCAGTGATGGCCACCAGCATGGATGGCTTTAGAAGAGCATTTGGCAAATTCATGGAGGACAAGCCTATCAATGAACTACTTTCCATGATGATGATGCTCTACCTCCCCTGAATCCCTGCTACTGGGAATCACAGCTGGGCAGTGTGCTCATGTCCAGTTTGCAGGCTTCCCATTGAGGCATCCGGTTGACCACTGTGAGATCAGGATGCTGGGCTGGGTGGGCCATTGGCCTGATCCAGCAGGCTTGACCTGTTCTGAATACAGAGGGTAGAATCCGTTGCACGTCTTTGGGGAGCCGATTGAATGCAGGCTCAATCGTGCACTCCCTGGATTCATGCAGCAGAATGAGGGAGTAGAATGGCCTGTGCCACTTCAGACTGCAGGTGGGGAAAATACCATTTTTAAAAGCTCTCCTGTATAGATAAATTGATAGATAGATATAAAAGTTCCAAAGAATCAACAGCCTTTCTTTGTGGTGTCCTGTCAGTTGCTAGAGACAAGGAGTACGTAGAAATGATGTCTCCTGCCTGCAGTAAGAAATAATGCTGCCAATTCAGCTTGCCCTGGGGAAGGTTTTAAATTTAAAAGGCCATCCAGCCTGTTGACACCCCAAGCTTACTTAGTTTCAATAATTTGAATAATTTCAAATTATTCGAGCCTCTTTGATGTTCCTGAATTGACCCAAACGCATGGCGGTTCTGCCGGGCTTTTCTCAGCCGCATTAACTCCATTACTGTTGCCTCTGCTGCCATCTGCATGTAACAGCGGCCAAACCTCTGGGGTCTTATTTCCATGTCAGATTAACGTGGCAGGAAGAGGACCTTCTCTGTGTGACATGATTTTGGCTGTTTTGAATTGTGCACGTCCGTTTTGGCAAGCATCCCGATTACTGGGAGAAATCATTTGGATGCAGTCCTGCTGAATTCCCCCTGAAGCTGGGCAAATGTGCCATAGCTGCATTTTTGTTTTCTGAAAAAGTCAAGTCATCCATGACGAGCAGCACGATAGCTCAGAAAAGTGTTTCTCTTGATGCTACTGATATTCTTCCAAAATGATTCCTCTGCCAGGAAAACAAAGGGCTGCAGGGATGACTGTATTATTAGTATTATTATTTCTCCCTTTCCACCCCAGTGCTTACCAACTACCCATTCAAGCGGCAGAGCGCTCAGATTAAACCAGGCACAGTCTGCAGCTGCTGCCTGAAACATCATGCAGTTGATAGAGTATGCGGGTTAGCAAAACAGAATTTGTCTCTTGGGCAGTGCCGAGAAACCTAGCTGAGTTTACGGGAAGGGGAGAATGCTGCGAGAGAAGCAAACAGTGGCGTGTTGTCTGCCTACTCGGTTTTCCCGTAGCTCTTAGTGAAATTTGGAGGGTGCTGTTGTATGAGGCTAAGAAATCCATTTCTTAGGTTTTGCAGCACATAACTGCCCTGTTGCAGCTGCAGCCCTCCTGCCAATTAACAGCACAATCCTAAGCATGTTCACTCAGTGGAGCTTGCTCCCAAGTAACTGTGATTAGGACTGCAGGCCCAATCGTGCAACAAGGGCAGCTAAAACCATCCAGTGCTGTCTAGCTTAAGAAATGGACCGAATTCAGCCAAGTATTTAAATAACTGTGAAATCCTTCACTTAAAGCACCAAAGGAAGAAGCTCGCATTTCCAGAGGTGAAATCTTGAAACCCAGAACTTTCGTTTAAATATATACTGCATTCCAATATTCTAGTCCTCAGGGTTGTAGAGAAAAATAGAGAACCTTATTTTTAAAAAAAGGAAAAGAAGATCCTGAAGGTGCTTAACCAGAGTTTGTAAATGAAATGGAGCAAACCAATGTGATGTAGTGGCTCCACACTCTTATTTAGGACTGGGGAGTTGCTGGTTCAAATCCCCACTCAGACGTGAAGCTCACAGGATGACATTAGGTCGGCCAAACCTACCTTGCAGGGTTGTTGTGAGAATAAAGTGGGGCAGCAGTTGTGTATGTTGCCTTGAGCTCCTTGGAGGAAAGGTGGGATATAAATGTAATAAACATACAAAGCAACAAAACTTCCTTTATGAATTTGCACTACTGCACACCAATATTTTTTTCTTGGGTACATAGTGCAGTTCATTTATTTAGGCTGGACATTTTTTCGTGGGAGAAATCCTTGACAGATCTTCTGAGTAAATATGCAAAGGATTGTGCTGTGATTTGAACTCTACAAACTACTGGCAACCTTTGGCTTATTCAGGTTTTGTTCTGTGGTGCATTGGCATTTCTTTTCAGCGGGGACAATCTGAACATGATGTTACTAAGACAGAAGGATTTGTTTTTAAAAGCACAGAAATAAGCAAGCACATTATGTACTCCTGGTATGTTTTCCTGGCCACTTCTATACACTGAATGTTTGCACTTGGTCTCCAAAAGTATTTTTTTAAGAATAAATAAAATGTTTTATGTATAGTTGGAACAAACAGCAAAGGGGACGTGGGTTGCCCCCGCCCCAACCATTGATCTGTAGTTATATTAAAAGGAGAGTGCAATAGTGAACAGCTTGAAACTTTATTTTCTAATGCCTCTGATTTTCAAATAAATAGATGGATTTTCTGTACTAAATTGGTTTGTTTGCCTACTTTCCTCTTTGAAATCCATGTTAACCTCTGATTTAGGAAGTCAGAACAGCTTTTCATACCGTTTTTGTCACAAGCTGAAATAATTTGGTTTATTATTATTAGAGTTTATATACTGCCCTATACCCAGAGGTCTCAGGCGGTTCACAGAAATGATTTAAGAAGAGGAAGACAGGTACCAGGGCTTCCAAGCAACATCTTAATCCATGGTTGGGGAGCCATTTTTCCTTCAGATATTTGCTGGACTACAACTCCCATATTTCCTGACCATTTTTCAGGATGGTTGGGGCTGCTGGGAGCTGGGGTCCTACAAATATAAGGACCCCTAACCCTCTCTTAGTCCCTGCATACAACCACAGGGCTTCCCAAAGTGTGTGGTCCGGGAGTTTCATTCAGGTGGTCTGTGGACGTGAAAGAGAGAGGAGGCTTTTTCTTCCCCAGATGAATAAACTTTGGCTTGCGCAGGATAGAGATAAGTCCCAAGTTGGGGAAAGAGGCCGACAAGACACTTGAAAAGGAGCAGAGGGAAAGTCAAAAAGCATACACAGCATATCACGATTCCTAAACAGGCAGAGAAATCGTTGAGTGGTCCACCAAGACCCTCCGCAATTTTCAAATGGTCTTGGGGCAGGCAGCTGTTTGGGAACCACTGCCCTTCTGTAACAAAGAATAATACTTTAACAAAAATAAACACAGGCTACACCTTTCCCTCACCTGTCTTCTGTTGCCTCCCATGGGTTGAATTGTAGATTGTAAGTTCCTCGGGGCAGAGGGCTTGTCCTCTTACACTTTGTAAAGTGCCATGCATGCTGGTACTGGCACTATACAAATAACAGTATTGGGAAGAATTGCATATTATAATAATTACTCAAGCCACGGCGTCCTTAAGAAGCTCTCGCCAGCCTCTCCAGAGATGATCAGTGCGACATGGGTGGAGCAAGGATGCGCGATTCCTCCGGCACTTATGCATGTTTACGGTGAACATCTGTGGCACAGGCGCCTCGTGTGTCTGTGGAAGTCTGTGGGGAGGAAGGCAGGAAGGCCAAAAGTAGGTGGAGCCAGAGCCAGTGATAGGTGGAGCCACCGAATTCTACTTTGGTCCCCATCCCTCCCTGCTAAATTCTGCAAAGGCAACCCTAAGGTGTCAGAAGCTGACAGCCAGGTTTTCAGTTAGGAGGTAGGCAGGTTGGGGCTGCCTGAGGACAGACTGAACATGGCAGGGCAGTGCCCTGTTTGCCCTATTGGCCCAGCTTCCCCTGCATGGAGGCCACCTGAATGAATGAGAACCTGGAAACTCAGCATTCTCACTTTGTGCCGGGAAGAAGTTTGCTGCAAATACACCAAGGGGACAGTGAAAGAGGTGTGACGTGAAACTGGGCCAAAGGCACAGCTCCACTGTATATGTGTCCCCACTTCCTATGTTTCCATGAATGTTCCTGAAGAGGGCTGGTACCTTGCTCCAATTTAGCCATCAATTCATCATTCTAAAAAAATATTGTAAGGCATTTATAAACGATGACAACTTGGTCTTTCGATTCGACTTTTCCTTGTATGGAAGTCACACTTAGTGGGTCAATCATTAAGGAAAGGGTTCCTGCAATTTCTCCTTCTCATAGGGGGAAAGTTGATTCTTAGAGGAATCCCCACAAGCTCTCCATCGGCATGCTTCAGTTCCGGTCTGATTGACAGGACTGGAAGACCCCACAGGCCAAATCTGGCTCATAGCAGCTGGTCTATTAATTTCCATCCCAACATTTGATACATTACAGACTTGCCGCCAAAAATCAGTCCAGCGACACCAAATTTAATATGTCTGTTTCAGACACCCTCCCCATGTCCGTGCATCCTCTCTCAACAACAATAGACTTGGTTTCTTCCCCTCCTTCCCACCCCAAACTTGCCTCCCATTTCCCACTCAACAGCCTCACCGTTTTCAGCATTCTGTTCCATAGAATCAGCTAGTGTTCATTAACCTTCCATGACATCACAGCAGCTCAGCAAATAGCCAAAGGCACTCAGAATTTGTGTTCATGGTAAAGGCTAAATGGCATGTTTATGGAGGTGGTATGTTTTTAATGCTTCCGTGTGTAAAATAAATACATTTTAAAAACTAGCATACTGTGACAGTCTCCCCGGCAGTCTAACTTTTGATGTTGGCAGGGGACTTTTAATGGGAGGGAGCATCTTAATAATTGGTCCACCATCTGCTTTCTCAACTGGTGCACTCTAGAAAGGGCAATTTTTATGCTGCATTCTTGTAATTCTGCTGCTGGAAAGACTTGGTGAAAAAGCTTCATCCTATTGTTAAGATTCAGATCACCAATGCAGTTTATTTTTAAAAATCCAACTATTATACCATGTTATACCATATTATACCATGAGATTTTACTTTCTTGGGCTCCTTGATCACTGCAGATGGTCACAACAGTCACGAAATTAAAGGACGCCTGCTTCTTGGGAGAAAAGCAATGACAAACCTAGACAGCATCTTAAAAAGCAGAGACATCACCTTGCCTACAAAGGTCCGTATAGTTAAAGCTACGGTTTTCCCAGTAGTGATGTATGGAAGTGAGAGCTGGACCATAAAGAAGGGTGATTGATGAAGAATTGATGCTTTTGAATTATGGTGCTGGAGGAGACTCTTGAGAGTCCCATGGACTGCAAGAATATCAAACCTCTCCATTCTGAAGGAAATCAGCCCTGAGTGCTCACTGGAAGGACAGATCGTGAAGCTGAGGCTCCAATACTTTGGCCACCTCATCAGAAGAGAAGAATCCTTGGAAAAAGATCCTGATGTTGGGAAAGATTGAGGGCACTAGGAGAAGGGGACGACAGAGGACGAGATGGTTGGACAGTGTTCTCGAAGCTACGAACGTGAGTTTGGCCAAACTGCGGGAGGCAGTGCAAGACAGGAGTGCCTGGCGTGCTATGGTCCATGGGGTCACAAAGAGTCAGACACGACTAAACGACTAAACAACAACAACATTATACCAACCGTTAGGTTCCTTTACAAGCTAGCCTATCATCGTATCCTCCTCCTCATGTCCTTCTAATTAACGGTGTGATAAAATTGCCCCCCCCCCAGTGCTTATTTCCTGCTACGTCTTGTTCCCATAAGCAGCAGGTGAAAACAGTCTGTGTGTACTGCACTACTTCAGCAAAAATAAATCCCTTACGTAGAAAAAGTGTCAAGCTAGCACCTGCCTTCTCCCTCACATTCTAATCTAGAAAACTTATCCTGTCCATGTGCAGCAAAATTCTATTCTATCCCCACAATCGAGTAGTAAGGTTACTGTTTCATTATGCTGTCTCGTGACATCTGTAGCTTGTAGAGTTACCAAACTGAAATGCCCAAATGGACAAACATCTTGAGAGCTGTGCAAGAGAAACTCCCTTCCTTTACAGTGTTACAAGCCACACCAATTTTTGCCAAGCAATGCCCAAGATTCCAGGGGTTTGGGCCCTCTTCCACGGTCTGTGTTCCTTTGGGGAAATGAAGGTGTGGCAGAAAAGTTAGTGACTTTTAAGATATGTGGTTTATTCACATATATATACCCTGCCCTTTCTCTCTACCTGCCAAAATGGTTCTGACCTTTGTTGTTCTTTCTTGTTCTCAGCAAACCTTTCTGGCAAGCAACTCCTCCCCTGCTATCCCAAGCCTTGTTTTTAGAGCCACCTTTTTCCTGCAGCAAGGGACCCAGGTGGCGCTGTGGTTAAACCACTGAGCCTAGGGCTTGCTGATCAGAAGGTCGGCGGTTCGAATCCCTGTGACGGGGTGAGCTCCCGTTGCTTGGTCCCAGCTCCTGCCAACCTAGCAGTTCGAAAGCACGTCAAAATGCAAGTAGATAAATAGGAACCGCTACAGCGGGAAGGTAAACGGCGTTTCCATGTGCTGCTCTGGTTTGCCAGAAGCAGCTTTGTCATGCTGGCCACATGACCTGGAAGCTATACGCCGGCTCCCTCGGCCAATAATGTGAGATGAGTGCGCAACTCCAGAGTCGGTCACGACTGGACCTAATGGTCAGGGGTCCCTTTACCTTTTACCTTTTCCTGCAGCACAGTCTGCCAGGGTCCAAGGATTTCTCTCTGACGTTGGTCATCAACACCTTTTGTCATGCTAATGTCTCTATCAGGTGAGGCCCTGGCTTGAAAAGAAAGCTTAGCCTGTATTCTGCAATGGCTCGGAACCTTCCCTTCAATATTCCAAATATTAGCTAGATCCTGACATTCATTCATTTATTGGGGTTTTTTGGGGGGAGGGGGATCCTCCCTGCAAATTTATAACAATACACACTGCACAGTGGGATTCATGCTTAGAGCGAGGAGGAAAATTGTGCAACTGGCTCTACCGGTGTTTCCCAAATTTGAGTCTCCAGCTGTTTTTGGACTAAAACTCCCATCATCCTTAGCTAGCAAGACGAGTGGTCAGGAATGATGGGAATTGTAGCCCAAAAGCAGCTGGAGACCCAAGTTTAGGAATCATTGCTCTACCCCATAAGCAGCCCTGGATTTAGGGAGGTACAAGCTGTGCCCCCGCACGGGGCAGTGAGCCAAGGGGGCACAAAATTGAGAAGATCAATACTTGTGTGAGTGTCTGGAGGCAGTTGGAGGATGGATGGCGGCTAACAGATTGAGGTTGAATCCTGACAAGACAGAAGTACTGTTTGTGGGGGACAGAAGGCGGGCCAGTGTGGAGGACTCCCTGGTCCTGAATGGAGGACCAGGTGCGCAGCCTGGGAGTCATTTTGGACTCACAGCTGTCCATGGAGGCGCAGGTTAATTATGTATCCAGGGCAGCTGTTTATCAGCTCCATCTGGTACGCAGGCCCTACCTGCCCACGGACTGTCTCGCCAGAGTGGTGCATGCTCTAGTTATCTCCCGCTTGGACTACTGCAATGCGCTCTACGTGGGGCTACCTTTGAAGGTGACACGGAAACTACAATTACAGTGGTACCTCTACTTACGAATTTAATGCGTTCCGAACGCACATTCGTAAGTCAAAAAAAAATTGTAAGTCGAATCCCATAGGAATGCATTGGGAGAAAAAAATTGTAAGTCGAAGCAACCCTATCTAAAAATTCGTAAGTAGAAAAAATCCTATCTAATCCGCATCCAAGATGGCAGACAGAGCTCCGTTCGTAAGTAGAAACATTCGTAAGTAGAGTTATTCGTAAGTAGAGGTACCACTGTAATCCAAAATGCAGCAGCTAGACTGGTGACTGGGAGCGGCCACCGAGACCACATAACACCGGTCTTGAAAGATCTACATTGGCTCCCAGTACGTTTCCGAGCACAATTCAAAGTGTTGGTGCTGACCTTTAAAGCCCTAAACGGCCTCGGTCCAGTATAACTGAAGGAGCGTCTCCACCCCCATCGTTCTGCCCGGACACTGAGGTCCAGTACCGAGGGCCTTCTGGCGGTTCCCTCGTTGTGAGAAGCCAAGTTGGAGGGAACCAGGCAGAGGGCCTTCTCGGTGGTGGCGCCCGCCCTGTGGAACGCCCTCCCATCAGATGTCAAAGAGAAAAACAGCTACCAGATTTTTAGAAGGCAGCCCTCTTAAGGGAAGCTTTTAATGTTTAATAGATTGTTTTATTTCATTTTTCTGTTGGAAGCCGCCCAGAGTGGCTGGGGAAACCCAGCCAGATGGGCGGAGTATAAATAATAAACTATTATTATTATTATTATTAAAGAATATTCCTTTGGGGGCACCAAATTTTGGGCTCACAATGGGCACCGTATTACGGAAGATGACCAAAGCCTGTCCCTGCCCTATTCTCAGATGGCTGGCTCAGTCCTGCTCCTAACAGGTAGACATCGGAAGAGGAACCTAGGGGTTCCTTGGGGAAGGGCCTTAGTTCAGTGCACTGTAAAGTGTCTGCCGCCTTGCATGCAAAAGATCCTGGGTTCAATTCCTAACATCTTCAAGTTGGGCTAGGGGAAAACCTGCATAGCCTTTGGCAGTTAGTCTAGACCAGGGGTAGCCAACATAAGGGCATCAAGATCTTGTTGGACACCTCCATCACTCTTGACCAGCAGTCTAGTGACACCTGGAGGGCAGGCACCCCGTTGGCTGCCCCAATGTAGACGATAGTCATCTAGATCAGGCATAGGCAACCTTGGCTCTCCAGATGTTTTGGAACTACAACTCCCATGATCCCTAGCTAACAGGGCCAGTGGTCAGGGATCATGGGAGTTGTAGTTCCAAAACATCTGGGGAGCCAAGGTTGCCTATGCCTGATCTAGATGGAACAATGGTTTGACTCGGCATAAGGCAGCATCCTGCGCACCTAATTCTGCAGGCACCTCCATCACGTGGAGTCCCATCTGTGATACGTACCTGTCCATGCTCAATGTGCAGACATTGGGAAAAGGAAGGATGGACTGACCACACAATATGAAGGGTTTGGAGTCAGCACCATTGCTGTGTGAGTTAGAGCAGGATATACTGGGCTAGATTGTCTCTCCTGCTTTTAAGGCAGCTTGCTACGTTCCTTACCTTCTGCGCACAAAGTTGTCCTATCATTGATTCCTCGTAGACATTAGATACCCTTTCTTTTTATTTTATTTCCCTCTCCAATCAGCCCATGCTAACAAGAGGCACAGGCCGCACGGCAGGTGCTTTCAGGGGATAAGGCGCCTGCTGTATTTGGTTAATGTTCTGCGACCTTTTAATCTTTTACAGACTTCTCGATGCAGCTTAATGCTAGAATTGAATTTACTCGGGAAGGAGTTCCAGAAGCGGACATCTAGGGCCCGTAAATTCAGGCTGGCATTGTAAAAACCAATGCTACAAAGTGGGAGGCACTGACCTTTTGCAAAAGCGACAGGAGAATGAGAGAAGGACAACAAGAACAAGATATACAAAAAGCAACCTGCACCTAGTTGCTGCGTTACACTCAGAACTCAGCGTCACTGCCAAATTAAGCCTGCAAGCCAGAACAAGCCCAATTAAAATTAATGAACCAAAGAGCCTGTACCTTAGAGAGAGCCTTCTCTCTTCCACATTTGACATACAAGTGCACACACCTCCAATCATTTTACATAATTAAAATTTCCCAGTTTACAGATGGTAATCATGCAGTCTTCAGTGGCCTTTAGTGTGGCCAATGGGGGTGTCCTACCTCCAATTTCCCTCCAGCTGTTGGGTGAGTTGGGAGGGAGTGTGGTTGAGATCTTGGCTGTGTCCTGGAAGACCTGCTCCCTGCCTTGCTAGCCTTTCCCACATGACCTGAGAGGGCAGCCTCTGGACTGACTCCAGCTACAAAAGCTGAGGCTGCTGAACAGACTCCTGGGCTGGGGGCAATATTTAAGGGAGGGGGTTGTTATTGACATTTTTTGTATTTTTATTTTTGATCTTATGATTTATCTGGTAATGGTTCGATTTGGTTGTGTACTTTTGATGTTTTATTTATTGTTAATGACTACTTTTACTATGTTTGTAATTATGTGATTTCCCCCCCCCTTCATGTTGTAAGCTGCCTTGAGCATGGATTTAACTATGGAAAGGTGGCATACAAATAAATTTATGTATGCATTGTGATGATGGGGTGAAGAGTCATGCCCATAAAAATGAACACTCCACTCCCCATAAGTGTATGTGGGAGAGAGAGAGAGAGAGAGAGAGAGAGTGCTTGCTTGCTTGACTGATTGATTGATTGATTGAAGTTTGATTGATTGACATGAAGTTGCTACCGTACAATAAGTGCCACACTTTTAACATGGGGGGGGGAGGTCCAGGGTCTGCATACCCTTGAGTACCCCCAGAAAAAGCACAGCCTAGTGATAAGCCTCCATTGGGGAAATAATGAGGCCACACTTATTACAGTATTAGTAGTAGTATTATTAAATTAAATTTGCATACCACACTTCATCCGTAGATCTCAGGGTAGCTCACAAGATAAAAACAAAATACATATCAAAAACAACAAGAAAAAAGCCAAATCAATAACTCCCTCCCACAACACATTTAAAAGTGTATAGGATGTTAATCAGCCAAAGGACTGGTTGAAGAGGAACATTTTCGCCTGGCGCCTAAAGTATTATTAGATTCTGTAAAAAGCACAGAGGTTTTTCACCCCTACATCCCTGCTGGATTTACCTGTTTTGAACTAAATTGTTTTTCAGGCTGAGAAACTCGACCTGTGTTCTGGCAAAGCCTACCAAAATCAAACCTTCCCAACACCTTGAAGGCAAAAGCCAGGTACAGTGGTACCTTGGTTCTCAAACAGCTTAGTTGCTGAACAAATCGGCTCCCAAACGCCGAAAACATGGAAGTAAGTGTTCTGGTTTTCGAATGTTCTGGTTTTTGAATGTTTTTTGGAAGCCAAACGTCTGACGCGGCTTCTGCTTGACTGCAAGAAGCTCCTGCAGCCAATCGGAAGCCGCGCCTTGGTTTTTGAATGGTTTCCGGAGTCAAACGGACTCCCAGAATGGATTAAATTCAAGAACCAAGGCACCATTGTATAGCGGGAAAATAAAATGGCAATTAAGAGTCAACAACCATGTGCTGCTTATGTTACCCACTCTCACTTGGTTAAAGCACCAGGATGGAGGAGGTAGTCTCTGTCCAGGGCCTCTTCAAACCCGCTTCCTTCTGCAATGAGGCAGAAAACAGCAGGAGGAATAGAGGAGCACCCTTAAAGAATCCTCATCTCCCTATCATGTCTTTTATCATGGGTCTATAAATCCTCCAGGTTGGCCTTTATCTGAACTTCCTGCACATCATGATAAACCACCTCCTTTGATGGTAGCCTGCAAAGCACTTGCATGGGTTAGTCTTGGGGTTTGTGTGCGTTCCCCCACTCTTCCCACCTTGCTGCTATATTTTACTTTAAAAATACACTGAAGAATGCAAAATCCGCCTGACCTAAGCAGACGCACGGCCTCACATGTTCTGACCAACTCCCACAGCGTACAGCAGAACAGCTGCGCCCCTTCCTTCGGTCTCCTCACAGGACATAATTCTTCTTCCAGCCACTGAGAGCAGAACGATGCCCCTGGAATGAACCAGAGATACTTTACAGCTTTAGCGATTAGTACCCGAGCACCGCTGAAGAAGCGGGTGTAATTTCGGAAACGGATGAAGAATGGCTTTGGCTGTCCCACCCGGTAAAGCTCAAAGTGCTAAATGAATGCGCACAGAAACAGTCTTCCAGCGTGTTATCTGCAAACAGAACAGTTGGTACATCTGTGGCTCAGATGTAGGAAAATGGGGACACAGAGGCTCCTTTCTGATGCAGCGCTGATCAGAGCACATTTGCATCGGGACTTTTGAGTCTTCTGATGCTCCCGTATTGGAAGATCATCCATCAGCCCCATCCAAATGGTCAATGGATGATGGGAGTTGTACTCCCACAGCATGTGGGGGGCACCAGCTTGCGGGCAGGCTGCAGGTTTCTTGTGGGACAGCAGGAGCTTCCTCTGAGGTCTGTGAGCCTGGTTACTTTTTGCCATCTTCCCTCATTAAGTGTGAGTTGCACATGACCCACCAAGGCAAGCACAATCCTCCAGCCATAATTTGAGACCTACCTGGCCCTTGTATATTCTCTCCCTGCTTATTTAACTTATATGCAGAATTCATCATGCGAAAGGCTGGACTAGATGAATCCCAAGCCGGAATTAAGATTGCTGGAAGAAATATCAACAACCTCAGATATGCAGATGACACAACCTTGATGGCAGAAAGCGAAGAGGAATTAAAGAACCTTTTAATGAGGGTGAAAGAGGAGAGCGCAAAATATGGTCTGAAGCTCAACATAAAAAAAAAACCAAGATCATGGCCACTGGTCCCATCACCTCCTGGCAAATAGAAGGGGAAGAAATGGAGCCAGTAAGAGATTTTACTTTCTTGGGCTCCTTGATCACTGCAGATGGTGACAGCAGTCACAAAATTAAAAGACACCTGCTTCTTGGGAGAAAAGCAATGACAAACCTAGACAGCATCTTAAAAAGCAGAGACATCACCTTGCCGACAAAGGTCCGTATAGTTAAAGCTATGGTTTTCCCAGTAGTGATGTATGGAAGTGAGAGCTGGACCATAAAGAAGGCTGATCGCCGAAGAATTGATGCTTTTGAATTATGGTGCTGGAGGAGACTCTTGAGAGTCCCATGGACTGCAAGAAGATCAAACCTATCCATTCTTAAGGAAATCAGCCCTGAGTGCTCCCTGGAAGGACAGATCGTGAAGCTGAGGCTCCAATACTTTGGCCACCTCATGAGAAGAGAAGAATCCTTGGAAAAGACCCTGATGTTGGGAAAGATTGAGGGCACTAGGAGAAGGGGACGACAGAGGACAAGATGGTTGGACAGTGTTCTCGAAGCTACGAACATGAGTTTGACCAAACTGCGGGAGGCAGTGCAAGACAGGAGTGCCTGGCGTGCTATGGTCCATGGGGTCACGAAGAGTCGGACACGACTAAACAACAACAACAACCTGGCCCTTCGGCACACCTCCATTTTTACAGCCCCAACCAGTAGCAACAGGAGGTTGACCTCATGGCGGGCTGAATTCTACTTAGTAGGTTGAACATTCTGCAGGCCTTTCCCTGTATAAACCGTCCCGTTCATCATCTGAGGCCCTTATTTGTGTGCCAGCTCCATGTGAAGTTCAGAGGGTGGCAACACAAGAATGGGCCATCTCAATAGTGGAACCCCATTTGTGGAATGCTCTCTTCTGGAGCCTTCATTTTACACACACACACACACACACACACACACACACACACACACACACACATATTTAGGTGCCAGGCGAAAACAGCCTTTGGCTGATTAATATTCTACAGCCCTTTTAAATGTGTCTGTGGGAAAGGGAGCTTATTGTTTTGCTGTTTTGTTTTTAATTACTGTACCGGTATTTACTTGTTTTTATCCTGTATTTTATTCTGTGAACTATGATGAAGGGTGGTATATAAATCTAAATGAATGAATGAATGAATGAATGAATGAATACCAATACTACATACACCCTTTCCTAAAATATGTCCCTTCTTTTTGATTTTCAGAACACACATTCTTAAATAACCAGCATTCTGCTCAGATAGGGAAGGAGATGTAAAGAAGCCAACACTCTGTTTAGCAACATGGAAACAGTGGTTTTTCATAGCCTTTACCCAATCCTCATTCTTAGGACTGCAGGAAACTGCCCTATACCGAGTGAAACCACTTGTTCATCTAGCTCACCATTGTCTACACCAAGGGTGAGGAACTGCGGGTTTCCACATCTGAATCTACCCACATATTAAAAATGCTGTGAAAATGCTTTTTTTATTAAAAAAAAAAGTTTTGAAAAACACATTGAAATTGACATAGCTCACTTTTGCCATCTAGTGTCACATTTGTATATTGCACAGTTATTTGCAGCTGTCCCTGGTTTAGTTTCAAAGCCCCCGTGTCCCAGCCAGCATGGCCAGTGGTCAGGGATGATGAAAGTAGTATGGTAGGTAAAACAAGTGGAAGGCCACAGATCTCCCAGGCTTCATCTCAGGCATGGGGAACCTTTGACCCTCCAGATACTACTGGACTACAACTCCCACCATCCCTGACCATTGGCCATGCCGGCTGGGGCTGATGGAAGTGACCCAGCATCCTCTGGTCCAAAGGTTCCCCACCTCTGCCTTGCTACACTGGCTGGCAGTGGCTCAGGTGTCAGGCAGGAGTCTTCCTCAGCCCTACCTGAAGATGTTGGGGAGTAAAACAAAGACCCTTTGTGGGCAAGGTATGTGATCTGCCATTAAGCTATGATGGCCCTTACCCCCAAGTGATTACTGTATTCTTGCTCTTCTGTCTGTCTATATAGAAAGTTGGCTCTTTTATAACCTCTCCTGTATCCAAACAAGATTACTTCAATAACATATACGAAGTCCTCTGAACATTGTAAACATCATATAAATGCTAAATAGTACTATAATCCTTTAAAATTGCATGGGGTTTTTTTAAAAGGAGATTGGACGATGTACTTCACATGGCTCTTTAACAAAAAATAAATTTAGCTTAGAAGCTTTCCACTGCAACAAGCACACTGCTAGCCCCTTACCATTTCCTGTGTAAGCCATTGGTTGATATCAAATAATGAGAAACATATAAATGCACAATTTAACACTATCATTCTTTCATTTACTAGGTAGCAACTCTTGCCACTGAGTAATTGAGATTTTAATGTTTACATGTGGCTCTTTTAACAGAGAAGTATGGGCGTATGGAATCCAAAATATTTTTTTTTCCATTCTGGAATTCTAAGAGACACAGGTGGCGCTGTGGGTTAAACCACAGAGCCTAGGGGCTTGCTGATCAGAAGGTCGGCGGTTCGCATCCCCGCTCCAAGCAGGAAGGTAAACGGCGTTTCCGTGTGCTGCTCTGGTTTTCCAGAAGCGGCTTTGTCATGCTGGCCACATGACCCGGAAGCTGTACGCCGGCTCCCTCGGCCAATAAAGCGAGATGAGCGTGCAACCCCAGAGTCGGTCATGACTGGACCTAATGGTCAGGGGTCCTTTTAACTTTATGGGCATATGGAATCCAATCCCCCCCCCCATTCTGGAGTTCTAAGGCATTTATGTTCCCTTGGATGAGACACTGGTATTTTAGAGGCCTCAGGACAGCTGAAGATGAGACTTGACACTCATTCATGAACCGAAGGAAGGGAATGCTAACTGCACGGTATACAGTATGGTAGTTGGAAGCAGCTGTCAAATCCTTTCCAACCCCCTCAAATGATCTGTAGTCCACATATCTTCTAAGTTGCCACTGATAGGAGCCCCAAATCTAAACATTTTCTGCAGACGTCTGCTGGGGTTCTAGATTGTGGGGGGGGGGGGCTACACAAATAAAACACACTCCCAAGTGCTCGATCTTTTTATTAAGTTATTGCTTCCGTCATTATGTTTTGTTATCCAGTGCTGAGTATTTGCTGGAGTCTGTTCTGGTCTGTTTCATTATGTAAATTCCTTTTCTGCTTAAAGCTTCAAAACCAAAACAAATCTACAAGGATAGATGCCACATGCCACATACGCAGCCCGCAATCTGAAACAAAATCACTTTGTCCCACTTAACAGCTGATTAGGCATATGTGGAAATCAGGATACTAGGAAATTCTTCATGCTGCCTTGACCTGTCACTTTTAAATGGGTTTGGCTGCAGTTTAAAATTTGTACGGAGAGGGGCTTGCACCATAAGGCTTTGAAGAGGAGAGACTGCTTTACAAGTAAATATATTTAGGATCAGGGTATTGGTCCCTTAGAGGCTGAGTTGGTGAAATTGTGGGTACTGTCCTGTGTGCATTTGCTTGGGAGTCTGCCCCATTGACTATAATGGGATCCAGATTCTTAGAATTGTAGAATTGGAAGTGACTCCCAAGTGTCAGCTAGTCCAAACCATAGGTGCCAACTCCTAGATTGATAAATCCGGGATCGGAAGTCGTGCTGCGACTGGAAGTCACGCTGCAGCCATTTTGGAACTGGGCAGAGCAGCACCGGAAGTCGCTTCTACGCATGCTCTGCCCATTTCCAAAATGGCCGCAGCGGCCTCCCCGGGCCGGTAAGAATCCGGGGGATTTACGGGGTTGTTTTTTTTAATCCAGGCTGCCAGCGGGAAACGACTGGAAAAACAGGGGTTTCCCGGGGAATACGGGAGACTTGGCAGCTATGGTCCAAACCCCTGGTATGCAGGAATAACATGTATTTGAATAAGCATGCTTAAGATCTGCAAACAATAACATTCTGAAGAGCCTGGGCCCCAGGAAAATTAGACTGGCCTCAACCAGAGCCAGGGCCTTTTCAGCCATGGCCCCGGCCTGGTGGAACACTCTCCCACAAGAGACTAGGGCCCTGCGGGATTTGACATCTTTCTGCAGGGCCTGCAAGACGAAGCTGTTACACCAGGCCAAGGTATTTTCCGAATCCTTTGTATAAAAACAAGCATTAAGGAGGCCTCCCAGCCTGTTCACAGGTCCTTATATGATCAGTGAAAACAGTTGGTCTTGGCAAGTATTAACTGCTCTCAATCTTAACCTGATAACTGGTATTTGTCCAGATTCTAATTTGTCTGAATTACAGTGGTACATCGGTTTATGAACACAATTGGTTCTGGAAGTCTGTTCATAAACTGAAGCGTTCATAAACTGAAGCGAACTTTCCCATTGAAAGTAATGGAAAGTGGATTAATCCGTTCCAGACAGTCCGCGGAGTACTTAAACTGAAGCATTCATAAACTGAAGCAAACTTTCCCATTGAAAGTAATGGAAAGTGGATTAATCCGTTCCAGACGGGTCCGTGGAGTACTTAAACTGAAGCGTTCATAAACTGAAGCGAACTTTCCCATTGACAGTAATGGAAAATGAATTAATCCGTTCCAGATGGGTCTGCAGCGTTCATAAACCGAAAATTCATAAACCGAGGTGTTCATAAACCGAGGTTCCACTGTAATTTTAAGATGTATTTTAATTAATTGATGCCTGTTTTTATGTACACTGTGTTATTTATATATGTTAGCTGCTCTGAGCCCAGCTCTGGCCACGGAGGGCGGGGTACAAATAGATTTTATTATTATTATTAAACATGTAAACATACCTTCATATAATGATGGGCATTTGTAAGAATGGAATGAACACACACATTGTAGGTAGCTATGTTGCTTCATTAGGAAAAAAAACAGAAAGCCAGTATAAATGTTATGATCCCTTTATTAAGACCAACCAAAATTCATAGTTATTAGCCACAATAACAATGTTCTACCTCCACAGTTGGAGGCAGTATGCCTCTGAATGCCGCTTGGTGGACATCACATATATGGAAAGCACTGTTGCACTAAAGTCTGGCTTTCAAGCTTCCCAAGCTAAGTGGGAGAGGACATTCCAGATAGGAGTTTCCATCTCCATCCAATCTCAAAGGCTGGAAGAAACATTTAAAAGTAGCTTGTGGGGATGGGGGGAAAGTGTTTTCATTTAGGGCCCCAAAAGGATGTTGCCAAAATGGAACTGGCTCTTTTGTTCCCAGAGACTTCAACAACAGTAATTTTCCGTTTAGAGAAAAGGCAAGGGTGTCATTTTAAAAATGTTGGGGTGGGGTGGGGTTATGGTTTTTTTTTGTTTTATTATGGTTTTTTCTGCTTTATTTATTTTTATGCTGTGAACCTAGGCTATGGGCACCACAACGGAACATCGAGACGTGCTTTTTTATATAACTAGAATACAAAGCTGAAAATGATTGAACTGACTGCAGATAAATGTTACCCCGTATGTTCATTTTTCACATGGTCTGGTCCTTCCCCTGCCCACCCCCCTAATATTTTTAAGAGCGTCTCTTCTCCAGTCTTCAGAGAGTAGCTGTAGGTGGGGAGGCAAAAAAGGTCCCCCCTTTTCTTCCACTCTGCAGTTTCAAATCCAAAATCTTAGGCGCAAAATGCACCTTAGAACAATTACAGTTTCGAACGCTGACTAGAACTCATGGGGCATCCATGCAGTCAAGCTGAATGCTGGAAAATTCAGGGCAGAGCACATAGTCAAACTGCAGCAATGCTTCCCAATAACTGCTTCTGAAAAGCCACAGGGTCCTGCTTGCGCGTTTCCCACCACGGGCTGCTGGACTGACCCAACAGGGCTTCCCTTGCGCTCCCTTCACTAAGCGAGCGCTCTCACCACCCGGCACCGCAGACATCAGCGCACGCGAGCCTCTGCCCAAGCGAAGTCCCGCCCCCTACCCGTTTACGCTGCCTCCTGTCACCCGATTGGTCCGCCCCTCCACCTTTCACCTCTCACCCGGGCCCTCCTCTCCAATCGCGCCCGCCGTTTCATCGGCGCAAACTAAGGCGAGTGTGGTTTCTCTCCTTCTCTCTCTCTCCTGTGCGTTGGTATACGTATAGCGGCGGCGGCAAGCCCGGATTCTCGGAACGCTTCTGCGCCAGCAGCGCAGAGCCGGGCCCTATAAGCGGAGGAGGGTGGAGCTCCTTTTGCGTAGGCAGGGGCGGGGAGGAGGCTTGTCCTAACCGGGCCCAGGTGAATGGAGGAGCCTGACAGTTAAAAGAGGCGGAGGCGGCGAAATGGCGGCGGGGGCAGGAGCGGCAGCGGCATAATGAGGCGACGCCTGTAACCGGGGCAGCTCCAGGCTGGGTCCCGCCTGGCAGGTAGGAGACTCCACCCGGCCCTTCTCCTCCTCCTCCTCCCCTCACAACCCCCTCGCCTCCTTCGCTTGGCTGCTCCTTAGCGGGCCTGCCCTGGGACCCAGCACTTGCCGGGGGGGGGCTTCCCTTTCTTTCTTTCTCCCCTCAGCGAAGCTGTGGGCCGCCGCCGGGTGGGAGGAAGAGGAGGGGGAGGAAGGGCGCCTTTGTCTTCCTCTCAGCCTCGCTTTCTTCCTCCCGGTGTCTGTTTCTGTCTCGCCCAGGCGGCGCGGTCGGGGCCTCCGCTCAGCTTAATCTGCCTCCTTTCCGTTTCCCTCAAGCGGGTGGGCGGCTGTGTCGCCTTTATTTCGCTTTATTTCCTCCTCCCCACACGCAGCAACCTTCCTCCCGCTGCTCTTTGTCTCCCCTGGGATATCCCGCACTCTTTAGTTTGGCGAACTCCCGGGGGGGGGGGAGAGGGGTTCAGAATTCCAACCTTTTCTCTTTTCTTTTTTTTGATCAAATGCTCTTCCTTCTCCGGCCACCCGCCCATGAATTCGAAATGCTTCCCCCTTAAGGCTGCGTTCCTTCCCAAGAGTAGATCGACTGGTATTAACGGGGCCCATGTGAGCCCATGTGCGCGATGAACGTTGGATGCAGCTTTAAGTTTCACCTAGCAGTTCCGAGAAGGCACCCATGCCACTGACACATTTCTGTCTTAAACATCCGCAGTAATGCTAAATAAAACATCCTGTGTCTTTATTGTTTTAAAAATAATGGTGGTGCTCGATAAAGCATTTGCTTCCTGTGGAGGCAGACGAAGCCTCGTTGGAGTCTGTGAGGCTCTTTTCTCTCTCTCCATTTTCTTCTTTTTAAAAAATGAGGTATGGATCAGGCTGGAGGGGAGGGATGTTCAGCAGCCATGTGCTCCTACGGGTATAATTCATGAGGCGGCCACACTTTGCATTAAGAGCAGCTAGATGTGCTTCCCTGTCTCCCACCCCAGCCAATTGTGTGGGCCATAGCAGGGCAGCAGCAACAGCAGCAGAAATTGGTTTTCGCAGGCTTGTTCTTCCTTTCTCCTCCCAGTTCCTTGTCCTGCTTCATCCATTGTCCTTTAGGATTACCAGAACACAATGTCCCAAGAAATAAGGGGTCTCACTATAACACTGTGGGCTTACAGGGGTTTGAATTGAAGTGACTGCCATTGATCCATGTCAACGAGGCTAGAATAAATAAGAGATGTCTGGTAACCTCAATTTTTCCTGTGCACGCTGCTGCCTCATGTCTTTTCTGGCTGGCTGTCTCTGGCATTGTTGGGATAACAGGAGGGTTCTTTCTTTTACACACACACACACACACACACTTTAAATTAACTCAGTTTTCTTGGAATAAATACATTTTCCCTTCTCATCCCTCTGTTTGCAACAGAGCAAAATATGTGAATTTTATTCACAGCTGCTTCTAATGTTTCCCTCGTGGCTCCATGAGAAGATTGGAATTGTAACTTCATAGTGAGGGCAAGGTGGTGGTGGGGATTTGTTTACTGTGTTTACTGTATCAATCAAGCTTTAAGTAACACTAAATAATATAAACTGGATGTTTTACTGTGGTAGAGTAATCTTTTGAAAGGCATGATTTTTAAAGCAGAATTCCCTTGATGTATTTTGGTAAATTTTCTGTGGCTGCTGAGTGTAGGGAGACACTAATCACATGATACAGAGGTAGTGTTTTATATTCTGGATAATCTTGGCCCATTAGTCTCAGTAATGGGAAGAAGCTAGCTCTCCATGCTCATTATATGTGGGCTATGCGTTCGATAGTTTGCTATGGAACAGTGATCCTACAGTTTATCTACCGTGTTTCTCCGAAAATAAGCCATACCCCGAAAATAAGCCATACCCTGAAAATAAGCCATACCCTGAAAATAAGCCATAGTGATAGGCAGTTTAACCTGGTAGGTTAAAACTGTACCATACTTAATTTTTAAAAAGACATCCCCTGAAAATAAGCCACCGTGTTTTTTTTTAAAGGAAAAATAAGTATAAGACAGTGTCTTATTTTTGGAGAAACATGGTAGTAACATTTCATGATGTTCTTTGTTCTTCCAAGCAACAATAAAGCAATTTTGCCCCTTGGTAACACTCTACAAGTACAGGTATTATCCTGATTCACTGCAAATTGTATGTTATGCATTCTCTTCAATATACCAGCTATTACCTTTAAAGAACTTAAGGGATAAGTGAAATTTCACAGCTTTAACAAAAGTGCCTATTGCTACCGCTGGGGAAAAGGAATTAATTATTCAGGGAGCTGGACTAGATGATCCTCAGAGTCCCTTCCAACTCTACAGTTATATGATTCCCGTTAACTACAGTTTCTGACACCTGGTGCTGCTTAAATACCTTTGTCTTTTCACCCTTTGCCTGAAGAATCTCTGCACCATTATTTCTGTTGCCGCCACCCTGTATTCTTTTCCCAGGGGAAAAGAAGCTTGAGGGGTGAGGCAATTTTGGGAAAGCAAAATTACGAGCAGAGAAGGGGTTAATTAACCCCTTCTCTTTTCCTAACTGCAATTTCAAATGCCATGTTTCTTAACAAAGGAAAGGAAAAAGTTGCTGGCAACTCTGTAAAGCAGTCATGGGGAACAGATGATCCTCCAGAAGTTGTTTGATTTCATCTTCCACCATCCTTGACTATTGACCATGCCAGCTGAAACTGATGGAAATGAGTCTGACAATATATTCAGGGCCACAGGTTCCCTACTCTTGATTGTATGTGTAATTTGTCCCTCAGAGTACAATTCTACACCTTGAAGGGCAAGTTGTGAAGGTTGGAAGAGGTTATAAAGCTTATTTTTGAGGAAACTATCCAGAAGCCTACTTTCTGTGGTGATATAATGCCCTCTCACTAGAACTGGCAACCCCATAGGAGCCATAGTATTTGAATGTAAACTGCAGAGAAATGGATGTAATTGCTAGTGCATTGAATTGGTGGAGGTGGACAGGTGCTGCCAGGACTACAGTCAGAACTATCTATCAGGACCGTGTGATTGTATCCTCCCCAAATTGAAATAAGCCTTTTAGCATTTACTGAAAATATATTAAATGGAAGCTGATTCTTCAACAAATCAAACTCTAAAACCATCAGAGATCAGTTATGACACCGTCGCAGTGTGAAGAGTGCTAAAAGAATTAATTGCTGAGCTCACAACCAGAAATGATTAGTCCTTTTAACTATTTCTTTGAACTCTGGTTTCTCTTCAGATCATATAATTTTTTCGCCTTTTATTAACTGTATAGGTATTATTCAGTTCTCTCCACTGCCTATGTCTTTATCTGAAAGGTTGATGAGATGAGGTGAGGCTGAACTGTGCAAACTTTGCCCTCACCTGCTATTCTTGACTGTCAGAGGCAACTTCAGCTGGCCATCCCTTTCTCTATAAGAGTGGCT
The DNA here is from genome assembly GCF_963506605.1 of Zootoca vivipara. NCBI lineage: Eukaryota > Metazoa > Chordata > Lepidosauria > Squamata > Lacertidae > Zootoca > Zootoca vivipara. The sequence continues at coordinate 19,607,534 of NC_083276.1, forward strand.
CCTACTGCTGCAGCTCTGGGGAATACTGTGCAGCAGTTTCCCTGTCCATGCATGCAGTTTCCCCTCCAGCTTAGGATATGCATGAATATACCTGCTTCTCTGTCTGTATAGTCCCTTGCTGAATTGGGCACATGTTGCAAAGGATATCATTTAAAAAATAGTAATGCATCAGAATCGTGTATTGATACAATTCTTTCTGATTGTTGATGCTTCTAGCCAAGAAGTGTTGGCAGCAGTAGTAATTTGGTGAACATTACCATATTCCTGTGATTACTTAGTTTTAACTGTTTTTAATACTGAATTTTAAATAGTTGTAACCTGCACTGAGTCTTGGTGGTGAAGGGTAGGTAATAAATATAATAATAAATGAAATCATTTGTATAATAATCATACTGTCAAAGCAGGCATTTTTTAAAAAAAGGGAGGGATGGGGAACATGTGGCTCTCCAGATGTTGGTGGTCTACACCCCTGTCATCTTGGGCCATGTTGGCTGTGGCTGATGAAAATCCAACAGCACCTGGAGGGTCACAGGCTCCCCATTCCTCTTTCAAGGGGAAGTTAGAAATTCCACAAGATTGATCCTGTCACAAAGTGGACAGAACAATAAATTAGGGTGGTGGTTTTAGAAGATACTTTTATCTGAAGCAAAACAATGAATGTCACGACAAGTTCATGAACTCTGGTGGTTGTCATCTAGAACCCAAGAGATATATTGGAGAGAAGCAGGGAGCTAGTCAGTGTTTCCAAATTAGGAGTATTATTCACATGCTTCTAACCTTAGCTGAAATTACTTGAGTGGGTGGTGGCAATGCAAAATTGGTATTCTGCATCCTGTATTTGGTTTCTGATAGTTTAGCTGTAAGTAGGCCCAGCTAAACTACGTAAATCCGTGAGAATGAGCTCTCTCTCTCTTCAGTCATATGTAACATTTACAGGGCAAGAGCCCTTTAATACATTCCTTTTCTGATCTTGCTTAATTAGGCATAAATGTGGAAGGCTAACCTGATCTATGGAATAAACCTTCATCCAGTAAATGGAAGTGCTTCAACAGACTTTCTGTATTCAAAGAAATTGTTTAACATCCTATTATAGCACAGCTAGGAGCGCTTGAGAGGTATATAAAGTGAACAATGTGATTGCAGCTAGAACCTAACCCACATTTTCTTGAAACTAGGCTCTGGACCAGGAATCCCCAAACTCTGCCCTCCCGCTGTTTTGGGACTACAGTTCCCATCATCCCTGACCACTAGTCCTGTTAGCCAGGGGTGATGGGAGTTGTAGTCCCAAAACAGCGGGAGGGCCGAGTTTGGGGATGCCTGCTTTAGACTATAACTATTCCATCAGCCCCAGCCAGGTTGATAAAGGCTGCTTTAAATGCTACAGTTGAAACAAAAGTCTTCCCCTGTACCTTGAAAAATAACAACAGAATGGCATGGCACCAAATATGCCAAACATTGCCTTCACACATAAATGTACGGTATATAATTATATATAAATTATATAATTAATGCACTGGCAAAATTTCTGTAGAGAAGAAAATGTGGGAGAATAAACTTTAAAGCACATTTCCTTCAAACTGGCGCACGGAAATGAACAGAGTTCTGAAATCAGTGGCAACCATTTGGATAGATCTCCTGTATATGGAAACAAGGCTTCCACATGTAGATTGATCATCCTTTCATGCAAGAAGTTTTCATGACTTATGCTCGTAAGGAAATTTTGCACTTGCATGCTGAACCCAGTTCTCAAATGCGGCATACTTTTTTGGGTAGCAAAATAAAATGAATAGATGATTGAGCACCTCAACAAGTCTGGGTGCCATTTTTGGCTGACACTCAAGGATTACTGAAATGTATGTACTTCGAAGCCTCAAAGTATATGTTGAGTTTAACAATAAAGTAGATAGTGTTTTGAAAACTGAAGTATGGTACCAGTATTTTTATTGTCAACACCAAATTAAACATATATTAACCATTTCTGATTAAAATGTGATATTAGCAATGTGTCCCTTATGTGAATTGTGTATAAGTTCAAGAAATAAAGTGTTGCTGACCCCCCCCCCCAGGGGCGACTAGACTGTTTTACTAGCACTTTACCTTTTTACCTTAGGGAATGAATGACCCGAGACTCCATTGCTGTCCCGATACAACCAGTAGAATGGGGAATGGTGACAAGATCTTTTGTCTCCAGGCAAGATATGATTATAGCCCCTTTAGGGTAAACTTTTGAAGTGCCTTTTAAAATTGGGAGCCTTATGAGAATTACTCTAGTGACCATGTGCTATATGTTATTTCAGGCCTCAGCAGTGGATATTGTTCCCCCTGTACAAGAAGATAATTTATAAGTTGCCCTTTGCCTCCAGAAGTTGCTAGATTTTCTCACATTAGCTGCCCAAGTGAGTTCACTCAGGGGAATTCATAAACATGCAGATTGCAGTTGATACAAGCCTCTCCAGCTGTATGCACAAGACACTAGGTTTGAGCAGGAAACATCCATGAGCTGTAACTCTCGGAGTTTGTTCTGGGGCTGGAAGCTTTCCAGTTGGTGTAGGGGAGGGGTACTGTGTTCTGTTGGGGGGGGGGCTTCCTAAGTTTCAAGACCCATGCCATGCTACAGGTCTGGGACATTTAAGCCCATGTTTAAGAAAATTAGCTAGGGCTGATGATGTCTGCATAGAAAGTGCTTGTTTAAAGGGCTTCTTTGGTGAGAAATGTGGCACAGTCATTCCTTAATGAGTAGGACACACACACAGTTCCTTTGAATAGTTTGGCAATTTGCCAGCTCCAACTCAGTAGTGTAGAAAGGAGAAGTACGTATATGATTTACATTTATGCAAATCTTCTGTCTGGAAACCACACATGGGCAGCTGCTATGCTCCCATGAAGTAAAAAATGGTTGAGGCTCTGAAAAGACCCCAGCTCTACCTCTAGTGTTGTTATGGAAAAGGAAGCTTACCGGTATATCAGTGGGCCCTAAGTTTATACAATACTGAAAAAAATTGACTCTGCAGATCTGACTGCAAGATTAGTCTCAATTTGGTTTATCACTTTTTTTTCCTTAAGTGAATGATTTAACAGTTGGGGGGAAGTGTTAAAGGTATTTCTAAATAGTTTTTGTGTTCAAACTCCCATAACTATATTTCACATTATTATTTGAAAGTAATTGCATCCTGAAAAATCAGATGCATTTTTTAAAAAAGCATTTAATTTTAAACTTGGATAGTAGGTTTCATTATACTTAAAACTAAGGAGTTGCCAAGTTTCAGTGTCTGCATTTTAAAGGACCAGCACTAAGAAGCAATATGGAGCCTTTAACTTTTAAAATATTCTTAGAGCATAGGACTTATTATTGGGCAAGCATGCTAGGATTAAACTAGCAGTTGCACAAATATAAACACATTTATATGACACACATGGCTTTGTACTGTCATCACACAATCTTTCTCCTTGCCTTGAGCAAGGCATAAAGAACTAAAATGGAAAACAGCATGCTCCATACTTAGCAGATACTCCTTTTTCTTTCATTGGATCTTTACCGGTATCTGTAAAGTAAATTTACTGGTGATTGGTGCTGCTTTTAGGACCAGGAGTATTGCTTCTGTGAGGCTATGCTTCCTGGCAAAAGGTATATGACTTTGACCATCAAACAGAAGGCTGGCTGGCTGCTGCAACAGGCCTTTTGTCCAGAGGAGAGCACCAACACAATTGACATGATAATATGATGTAAGCTTGCAGTTTCCTATTAGAACTTGGCTCAGTCTTTTGCATGAAGCCTGTCTGGCAGTATGTTAGCTTAGGAACTGAAAGCGCCTGCTGCACCGAGGGCAGCAGTATCCAGTTTATATTTTTCTGTCAGCTACACTTCTACTCTTTTGTTTACACCACTTTGAGGAAAACTAATGGCCCCCATCTTAATCTTAAATATTTGGCGATTTAAGTGATGGGTTACCAGTGTCAAGGTGAGACAGACCAATGAAATGTTTCTGTTCAGACTAATGTTCTGATTGTAATGAAAGCCAGCATTACCTTTTATCTTGCCAGGGTAGACTAAATTCTGTTTTAATTCAGTGAAAGCAATTCAGGATTGAAAGCAACCACAGGAGTGCTGTGGAAAAAGGAAGCAGGCTTGTGTTCATTGGCATAACCATACCTATTTATTACAGAGACATTGGGCAGAAAGTACAGCTCAGATTCCTGTGGTTTTGCCATGGTTTTAGCAAGGGCAGCCATCTGCTGCAAACTTTTCAAGTTCTGGTATCTTTACAGTGGTACCTCAGTTTAAGTACACAATTGGTTCCAGAAGTATGTACTTAACCTGAAGTGTACTTAACCTGAAGCAAACTTTCCCATTGAAAGTATTGGAAAGTGGATTAATCTGTTCCAGATGGGTCCGCGGAGTACTCAACCTGAAGTGTACTTAACCTGAAGCAAACTTTCCCACGGAATGTAATGGAAAGTGGATTAATCCGTTCCAGACGGGTCCGCGGAGTACTCAACCTGAAGCGTACTTAACCCGAGGTATGACTGTAATTGGTTCTGGAAGTCTGTACTTAACCTGAAGCGTACTTAACCTGAAGCAAACTTTCCCATTGAAAGTAATGGAAAGTGGATTAATCCCTTCCAGACGGGTCCGCAGAGTACTTAAACTGAAAGTACTCAAACCGAAGCGTACTTAAACCGAGGTATGACTGTACTTGGAATAATAATCAGTTGTCCCACACAATCACATTGGAATAATCAGGATGGTGAATCTGTGGTCCTGCAGATATGATTGGATTGTCATTTCCATGGTGGCTGGAGATTATGGGAGCTGGAGGGCCACAGGTTCCCCACCCTGCTTTAGCGGGAAGGGCATAATAAATTTATGAGGAAAGAAGATGGTGTAGTCTTACACATAGCTGCCAAGTTCCGGATTGAAAAATCCGGGACCAGCAGCGGCGCGGTACCGGAAGTCGCTTCTATGCGACTTCCGGACATGCATAGAAGCAACTTCTGGTGTCGCTCTGCCCATTTCCAAAATGGCCGCGGCGCCAGAATTTGCTTCTACGAACTTCCGGACAGGCGTAGAAGCGACTTCTGGCGCCGCGGCCATTTTGGAAATGGGCAGAGCGGCAAACGTGGCCGCCGGCAGGAGCTGCTTTCCGGGGGATTTATGGGAGATAAATCCATTTGGGAGACCAGCGGGAAACGGTAAGAAAATACGGGGGTTTCCCCGGGCAAACGGGGTATTGGCAGCTATTGTCTTACAGCCTATGACACAAAATAGTGTATGGTGCTGTGTGCTGAATTTCTGTCACAAATTGGGGCTATGTTCATTGCAGAAGGACCACGTAAATTTTGATGTTGTTCCATGCTACATGGTTTCATTAGAGTTTTTGAAAATGTGCTGCCTTTTTATTGCCTTCTAGGATATCTAGGTTTGAAACAAAGTTACAGGCTTGGAACCTCTGGATAAGCTCAATATCAAGATTCAAGGTAGAAAAATGCTAACATGTGCTCCTTAATGCTATGGTGCTCCTTAACTTTTAAATGCTACTTGGGGTAGAAGTTCTCATTAAGATTGTTTCCTTTTATTCTAACTTCATTTTAACTTTTAAAAATAATCTGCCATCAGCATACTATTCCTCCCCCTCCCCCCGAACAATTCATTAGGAGTAGGAAATTGTCTTTCTTTCAGTACATAAAATGTAAAACTTTGACTCTAACCTGTTGACAACTGTTAATGACTGCAATTGGTCTTACAGGAAAAAGCAAGGGGTGAGATGGGGAGTCAACAGGTTTACACACCTATCACCCAATCACCCATTCCCACCACCCTTCTGAGTAATACCCCTCCCCACCCTCTCACTACGGTATATATAAGGGTCTGATAACTTCTGTTTCAGTGTAGAAGAAGTGTGCATGCACACAAAAGCTCATACCAATGACAAACTTACCGGTAGTTGGCCTCTAAGGTGCCACTTGAAGGATTTTTTTTATTTTGTTTCGACTACAGCAGACCAACATGACTACCTACCTGTAACTAGATTTATGTACTGTACATAAGTTATCTGAGTATCGTAAATTGTTTGTTCTAAAGAGAAGCTACAAATAGAAATCCACTTTTGACTGAAATATTGAATGGAATCTTATTCTTAATATTTGTAACAGTATTTTAGCACTTCACTAAAAAAATTCTTATATTGATTGAGCAGGAGCTGAGCAGCAATGTGATTAGCCTCGAAGCAGATATAATGGTGTCAAAATGCAGTTCAGAGAACATATACTTAGAGGGCACAGAAACTAATACGGTAAGTCTGTATCTAATTCAATCAGAAATCACTATCTTTTAAAATAGTCTACGTAATGCTGGCATTTCATTGGAAGAAAACTTCAAATCACATTGCTCAATTTCTCTTATGACTATTGGGAGGAATTCAACTTTGGGCTCTTCTGATCGTTCCATCAGCACAAACATTTCAGCTTGCTAGATAGAATTATCGCCCTTCTCTTCTGTAGTGGAGGGAGGTGGTAAGCCCTGTTACACAAGGAGAAGTCCTGGCGCTGACGGGCTTCCACTGACGGGAATTGTTAGGTGAATTTCACCCAAATAAAAAAATATGAGTAACCATGGTAATGTTGCAACTTAAATCAGCAGCTACCAAAATTCCATATTTTATTTTATTTTGGAATTGCTGTATATTGCTAATAATTCTAAAACAAAACATTTGGGGTTTCTGAAAAGCAATCTATATTGTGTTAAATTGAGGAGTTTAGTTTTGAAACTTTATATACCAGTTATTATTAAAGTGGTGATAGTACAGTTTTGTAGTTATGTTTATTGGTTCATAGCTTTTTCCAATATCTAGGTTTTCTTTTCTGTACAGAGAAAACTGATATAATTAAGTACTTGCAACATACTTGTTTGGAGTGAATGCTCCCTTAAAAAATAAAAACCGGTATAAGCAGAATTGAACTAATGCAAAGCACAAAACATATGTATGACTTTATATTGAGCTTAGTCCATGAACTCTATTCTTGTAGTAGCTGGAAGTTAATAGCACTATTTTCCAGTGTGTGGCCTTTATCTTAACAATGATTAAGGGATCAGGTTGGGTAAAGCAATAGCAAGCTACTGTATATTCCCCTGTCAAGCATTATTTCTCAATACCTTCACATAGAATTTGCACTCTAGGCAGAGATTGGGTGAGGTTGTAGGTGGTGGTGTGGCTTATCCTGCAATTTCACCAATGCAGTTAGTGGTGATACCTATTTTGATTTTGTTTGTGGACATTTCTATTTAAAATAAGTTCTCAAAGGAGAGAACAGTATTCATAAGATCACTTCACAATTGTTTAGTTATTGTTTGACATTAGTAATAGCAATTGCTTATAGCAGTGGTTCCCAGTCAGCTAAGTACTGCGGACCCCCTGTTTTTCAAAAGCCAAATCATGGAACCACTACTTTTGAAAATGTTGATATCTCTATGGTGGTTTTTGTTACATTAATTTCGCCACACACCTCCTGGGTGGGTTATGCAGAGCCCCTGGGGTCCGCAGACCACCAATTGGGAACCACTGGCTTATAGCACTAGTATTTTTCAAAGTGCAATTAAATAGAGGCTCTCCCCCACACCACCACTAGAAATCTACAGTGAGAACGTAGAGGAATAATTGTTGTCAAGTGCTGTAGGTTGAGAGAACATTCCAGTTTAATTTGGAGAATAGCAAGGACAGGTTTAACTCAGGATTACAAGTATTTTCATCATCTGTGTTCCTCTTCATTTCACTGAATTGAGCATATTATAGGGAAAGTGGGTACTGCCTTGTTTGCTGGGTATATCTGTGGTGTTTTCCATTACTTGTTTGGTCTCAATTTTCCAACCGTGGCATGTGGAAATAACCTTTCAATTATTTACGGATTTTTGAAAATGTTATATGATATTCTTTGGTGTACTGCAAGACCATAAGGAGGTAGGTATGCAAAATTCAAGTTGAAAGTCCATGAAATGTAGCTTAGTTAGTCCTTAAATGATTAACATAATCTATCCAGGATGGAGAGCTCATATAATGTAGTGGTGAAAGAGCAATGATCTGGAAGGTTGCCAGTTTAATCTAATATTTGCTGCTAGCTCCCTAAGTTACTTTAGGCAAGCCACTTTAGGCATTACCTAGTGCCCATTTGCACTACTTACATAGCTGTTGTGAGTATTTACATAGCACTTGCAGTGGGATATGATTTATATGACTCGTTTTGAACATTGAGAACACTATGCAAATACTCCTTCTTTTATTCTATTATTATTACTGTTGATAGCATTGCTGCCTGTATTCAGCTGAATTTTATCATATGTTAAGTCTGAAATATTGCCAGTAGTTTGTCTTTGAAGATTCCATGGGCATATTTAAAAATGTAAAACATGAGCGGAAAAGTAATTCTGTAAGATATGATTAGTAACTGGTTTCAACACTCTTTCCCCCCCTCACAGTAAGCTGTGTTGGAACAAAAATGCAATGAAAGAAACACTGGATGAATGAATGAAAAGCCCTGCTTTGCAGTTCCTCAGCATGGCAGGACTACAACTCATGACCCCTGCTTCCTCACCAATGGGTCCTTTTTTTGGACTTCCATGGCAACAAGAAGCAATTCATGATAATATTTACACGCCAAGAAAATACCAGGTACTAATGACAATGCTAATATTTGTTAAGCAAAATGAAGTCTAGCTGCTTCCTCTGGAGACTGACCATGAGGCTGGTATCCATGTCTTACATGCATTTCCATTAGAATGAACCACAGTGAAAATATACCCTTTTCACTTCTTTGCTAATGCTAGAAGCAGTGAAGATAATAGCACTAGCGTCTTTGGCTTACTGAGATAATTTATTATAGCGCCAGCAATTAGCTTTTCACACTTGAGGGATATTTGACTAAACAGAAGAGTATTTGATTAAGTGCTCATAGTCTTATCATGAAGTTGCTATTTTGATATCGATTAAATAAATAAGATTGAATAAAAATATGTGAGGAAACATCTGTGACAATCAACAGTCTTCCTCTTTGCATAAATGAAACTTTCTTTCCTATCATTATTATTTGTCACCTATGTCTTGCCTTTGTCCGGGACTGAATAATTCCAGCTGCTCAGCCCCCCCCCCTGCCTCAGAGGACTTCTCTGGTCTCTACTGTGTAGTAGACAGGGTCTATGTGGCAACACCAAGGGAAAAAAAGATGAGGGCAGGAAATGCCACCTGTATAATCCTGCCATCGTATAATGTTTCTGTTCCTGATGTCAGGCTTAAGTATAATTTTTATTTTGGAAGCCTTAAAACTTCTTTGAGAAACTCTAAGGCAGGCACCCCCAAACTCGCCCCTCCAGATGTTTTGGGACTACAACTCCCATCATCCCTAGCTTACAGGACCAGTGGTCAGGGACGGTGGGAATTGTAGTCCCAAAACATCTGGAGGACTGAGTTTGGGGGTGCCTGCTCTAAGGGATATAAAGCGGAATATAAGCATTCTAAATAAATAAAAGCTCAGGAAAACTTTCAGAACTGCATGTTTCAAGAACACTGCTCTGCATTTTAAAGTGATTCTGGCAAATTACAGCTTTTATGGAAAATTCACGTAATGTCAGTTGTTTTAAAGGTTTGAATACTAAATCTTTTAAAGCTGGTTTAGGTAAGCTATTTGTTGCTCATACTGAAGTCTTTAGGTAATTACTCCGGTAAGCTCATCCATGCAACAAAGTTATATTAGAATAGGATTTCAGGGGATAAGGATCTTAAGATCCTGTTGAAAACTTTACATGAGAGTTCGCTGTACTGCAACTATTCCGTGTGTAAAGTGTTCACAGAAAAATTCCAAAAGGTGTATCGCAGGTGGGAGGAGAAATGTCAGATAGACTTTTAGATGTTTTAGGTATGCAGTTCATTGACTTTCTTTGGCTGATAAATCAGAGAGACATCTATGTTTGGATTGTCTTTCATTGAGTCAGCTGAAACCTGTCTACATGTAATTTTAGGGATTCTTTTTTTTAATAAAGCATTTTGTATTTGCCAATACAGGTTGAACTGCTGGAAGCAGCTCTGGATCATAATACAATAGTCTGTTTAAACACTGGCTCAGGGAAGACTTTTATTGCAGTACTACTCATTAAAGAACTGTCTTATCAGATCAGGGGAGATTTTAACAAAAATGGAAAAAGAACAGTATTCTTGGTCAACTCTGGTAAGGATTTAATACACATTTTTGTACGGGACATAATTCATAAGGATTGAATAAGTGTTCAAACTGTACCATAAAATTAGTGGGCATTTTCTATAGCATTTTCAAATTAAGTAGCACCATAATTTTATAATGTTAATTTTGTATGAAGGTGTTATAGTGCTATACTACAGTTAACACTATACTAAAGGAATGTTAATTCTAGTCCTAACTAGTTTCTTTAATTTTTTAAAAAGAAAGCAAGGCCATGTAGCACTAATTAAAAGCTTGTTAAACACCCCCCATGCCAAAACTTTCTTTTGAGAGTCAAATGTTTTGTTGGGTAAAAATAGAAGAATTACAGAAAAAATAAAGATGACAGTGATTGGCTGACTGCATTTTATGCATGCCCTGTAAAATGTGAGTGAATGAAGTATGACAATCCCACACTAAATGCTTGCTATAGAATCACCCCTATAGTTGCATGTACAGTCATACCTCGGTTTGAGTATTTTCAGTTTAAGTACTCCGCGGATCTGTTTGGAGCAGATTAATCCACTTTCCATTACTTTCAGTGGGAAAGTTCGCTTCAGGTTAAGTACACTTCAGGTTAAGTATAGACTTCCGGAACCAATTGTGTTTGTAAACCGAGATACCACTGTACACAGTTGGGATCCCATTTCAAAATACAGTGGTACCGCTGGTTAAGAACTTAATTCATTCCGGAGGTCCGTTCTTAACCTGAAACTGTTCTTAACCTGAGGTACCATTTTAGCTAAGGGGGCCTCCCGCTGCCACCGCGCCACCACCGTGTGATTTCTGTTCTCATCTTGAAGTTCTTAACCCAAGGTACTACTTCCGGGTTAGCGGAGTCTGTAACCTGAAGTGTTTGTAACCTGAAGCGTTTATAACCTGAGGTACCACTGTACTTGCTTTGCTGCCTAAATTCTATTTTTTCTTCCCTATACAGCAAACCAAGTTGCTCAGCAAGTGTCAACTGTTAGGACGCATTCAGATCTCAAGGTGGGAGAGTATTCAAGTTTGGAAATAACTGAAGCATGGACAAAAGAGAAATGGAACCAAGAATTTGCTAAGTATCAGGTAAGGCAAATTAGTATACCATGTTATTGTTGTTTAGTCCTTTAGTTGTGTCCACCTCTTCGTGACCCCATGGACCAGAGCACGCCAGGCACTCCTGTCTTCCACTGCCTCCCGCAGTTTGGTCAAACTCATGTTAGTAGCTGTCCAACCATCTCGTCCTCTGTCGTCTCCTTCTTGTGCCCTCAATCTTTCCCAACATCAGGGTCTTTTCCAGGGAGTCTTCTCTTCTCATGAGGTGGCCAAAGTATTGGAGCCTCAGCTTCAGGATCTGTCCTTCCAGTGAGCACTCAGGGCTGATTTCCTTCAGAATGGATAGGTTTGATCAGGCATCCCCAAACTGTGGCCCTCCAGATGTTTTGGCCTACAACTCCCATGATCCCTAGCTAACAGGACCAGTGGTTGGGGAAGATGGGAATTGTAGTCCAAAACATCTGGAGGGCCTAAGTTTGGGGATGCCTGGGTTTGATCTTCTTGCAGTCCAAGGGACTCTCAAGAGTCTCCTCCAGCACCATAATTCAAAAGCATCAATTCTTTGGGGATCAGCCTTCTTTATGGCCCAGCTCTCAATTCCATACATCATTACTGGTAAAACCACAGCTTTAATATACCATAAGCCTCTGCAAATTATAAACCAATGTCATAGTTTAAGGTTTTGTTGTTTTTAGGATGATTTGCAAAGTAGACAATAGTGTCAGTTCAGGGAAACATGGGAAGATCCAGTCATGTTATGGAGGTCATCTGTAGGCATTTCATACCTATATTCCAGTACTACCCCAGCCCACTAAAAGATGAGCACAACAGTAGAGACTACTTAACCACTAAAAACTGGATAGATTAAAATGTTTAGGATGGCTCCTAAAAACTGACAATGATAGTACCAGATGTGTTTTCCTGGGGAGAGCATTCCACAGATGGGGAGTTATTACTGAGAAGCATGTTCAAAAGATTTATACCCCACTCTTTAGCCAGAAAAGCTCCTGGAGAGACTCACAAGTCTAGTTTGGTCTTAGATGGAAATGGAATATTTTATTTCAGTTGAGTGGCCTTTGGGCAGAGTTAAAATGCACTTCACTTAATGTTGTCTCAGGTACAAGTAAATGGTCAGTTGTTTGTTTTAACCTACATTTTGTATAGAGGGAAGAATGAATACTTAATTTTTATTAATGCTGACTAAAAATCTAAAAAAATAACATTGATTTTTTTTCTTGCATCTCTTTATATTTCAGGTTCTGGTAATGACCTGTCGTGTCGCTTTGAATATTTTAAAAAATGACCATTTATCTCTGTCAAACATTAATCTTCTTATTTTTGATGAGTGCCATCTTGCAATTCAGGATCACCCCTATCGAGAAATTATGCAGGTAGGTTGTGACCCGTCTATATAGCTTTTAACCACTAACAAAACAAATAAGTAGGCAAACTGAAGAGTTTGCATATTACACATTAATATTTAACTTAACCTTGGCATTTATTAATTTTGATCCGTTTTTGGACTGGCCTTCAGATTACTCTCTTAATTGGGGATATCCACCTCCCCCTTGCTTCTAGAATAAATGAAACACCATAATAGACAGCACTGGTTGAAGTGTGTGTTTTTCTGTCGCCTTCACTTGCATTCCTACCCCCATGTGGGCACTCAGTGTGCACCAAGCTTCCTTCTCTGTATTTCTCTCATTCTCGTGTCAGCTGCTTTCCCTTGAGGAAATAGTTCTCCCACTTGCCAAGGATTGGGGTGGAGGGATTGCATTTCTTTGCTCATCAGATGCTGCAAAGTACTGGGGAAGGAAAGGAACGGAGCCAGTGCAGACAGAATGGTCAATAATAAACTATTTTTGTCCTCAGTGTGCAAGGGTAGTTGTGCCTGTTACATTTCAAAGTTCTCTTCAGTCACCACCGACTGTAATGGTTAAGAGTGAGAAGCCTGCTTCAAGTTTTGGGAGGCTAATGAAGGTGGAAATGGCATGATTAAACATGTTCCATCAAGCAGGTCTAAAAGTGGAGCACTAGATGCTGTTTTAAATGTTGGCAGGCTTCCTTGAAACTATCCAGTTGAACTATCCAAAAACGAGTTGGCAGAAAATTTGTGGTGACCTCTCATTGCCAAATGTTAAATCAGAAACATCAGGAGAGTTTACTAAGTAGCCATTACATTGCAGAAATCAATGAACCTGGGCTTGCACCTGATTCTGCAGAGTTATTGGGCTTCCTCCTTTGGAAGCATGCAGTTGAGGGATTGAAGCTACATTCATTTTCTCTTATTTAGGATCTCATGACCTATAGTACTTCAAAACTGTTACCCTACTACACTAACTTGAAAAGTTGTTGTTTAAAACAAAATTCCTGTTACTTTTAAATATCAAAATATTAGAAAGATCAGTTCCAGTTCTGGGGTCACCAGGTTTATGTGTGTGAGGCATGAACTCTTTTTTTCCAACCCTCTGGAAGAGTTCAGTAAGCCTCTTCTCTCTTTCATTCTGCTCCTCTAGGATTTGTGTCATGCTGGAAAAGAAGGTGCAGAACTCCACTGTCCTCCGCTGGGATCCTTTTCTTGATTTGGATCCCCCCACCCTACTTAAGAGCAAACTTAACAACCTTGTGGGTTATTCTGGTTTATTTTTCAGCTTTGTGAGAGTTGTCCATCATGCCCCCGAATTTTAGGATTAACAGCTTCCATTTTAAATGGGAAATGTGATCCAGCAGAGTTAGAAGAGAAGATTCAGAAATTGGAGAACATTCTAAAGAGTAGTGCGGAAACTGCAACTGATTTAGTGGTTTTGGACAGGTACATTTTGTTGTTATTGAATTTTGTGTTGAATTCTATTCATAAAAATTTTTTTGTTGGAAGAGGTGACTTGATATCTACATGCTTGGTGTGCTGTTGTTGTTGTTTTAAATAAAAATTAATCTAAACGGCAACGGAATTCTTTAAACCTATTTCGATAAAGTAAGGCCAGGTTGAATTTGTATTTTGCTGTGCAGCCCATATAGCTTTTTAGATTGACCAAATCTGTAATTGTGCCATTTAAACAGTTTAAAATGTGGCTGACAAGCTTGTTTGTTTGTGTTAAAGGTATACTTCTCAGCCTTGTGAGATTGTGGTAGACTGTGGACCATATGCTGACAAAAGTGGGCTCTATGAAAGGTTGTTAACGGAGCTAGATGATGCACTTCACTTTCTGAATGATTGCAACATTTCTGTACTGTGTAGAGAGAGAGATTCTACCTTAATTTCTAAACAGGTATGGGCACATGATTTATCATTTTTCCTGCATTGTTTAACTGCAGTTTGGTCTAGCTTCTTAAGAGAAATCTTTACTGCTTTCTTCCAGAAATACTGCCACCTTTAAATTATTAATACTCATTAGGTAGCAAACATTCTCAGTTACTTCTCCAGAAGATCAGACTTTAATACTTCAGCCAAGTATGGGAAAGAAAGTGCACTTCAAATAATGACCAAGTGATAGGCAGGGGACTGAGATCACGCTTGATGCTAATTTGCTCAGTACCACAAAACTTTACATGCCTCAGAATCTGTCCCTTGTTGACCTAGTCTGATATTATTTTATGACATCTGAACAAATATACAGTAGAAATTTCCAAGTTTTTCCCTACAAGCAGCTTGTACTTGAGTGAGAAAAAATAGTTCAGACAGTGATCTGTTTCAGTCATGAACTTGCTTTATGAACACATTCCCAGCTGTTCCAGTTACCTCCCTCACATCCTTGTTCGTGATAATTATAGTTTTCCTTTGCATATTGAACCAGTGTGACCATGAGTTTCTGGTTATGTTATGGAGGCATACTATAGTTTGTAGTAATGATAATTTGTGCAGTTTGGACATCAAGACAAATTATGGTTAGCGCATGATACCTTAGATCAGGCATCCCCAAACTGCGGCCTTCCAGATGTTTTGGCTTACAACTCCCATGATCCCTAGCTGACAGGACCAGTGGTCGGGGAAGATGGGAATTGTCGTCCAAAACATCTGGAGGGCCAAAGTTTGGGGATGCCTGCCTTAGATCATACTTTTTGATCCCAATTCACCCCCATGGTGTTTCCACAATATCGCTTACGAAACTAACAAAATTGTGAAAGCTATTTTTAACTAGCAAAGTGGAACTACAAAGAAGCAATTGTGCATCACAATTCTCGCCCCACCCTCTAAATCAGGGGTCGGCAAGGCTTACCAGGCATGGGCCGGATCACTCCTGTGGAGATCCTCTGTGGGACAACCGGTGCAGCGTGATGCCGGAAATCGCATCTGCACATGCCCAGACGCCGAAAATCGCTTCTGCGCAGGCACAATTTTTGGCATCTGGGCATGCACAGAAGCGATTTGCGGCACTGCGGACATGCGCAGATGTGATTTCTGGCGTCTGAGCATGCGCAGAAGCGATTTGTGGAGCCGAGGAAGAGAGTCCCTGCGTCGCGCTGCGCTGGTTTAGCGCAGCACACGGAGTCGCCAAGCGGGTGGCTTGGTTCGGGGGTGGCTCGGGGGCCAGTTAAACGGCCTCCATGGGCTGCTTCCGGCCCATGGACTTTAGGTTGCTGACCCCTGCTCTAAATAATGGTTTGGGGACTCAGTGTAAGCTGTGTTGACTGCTACAGTGCCATACCAAACTGATGTATTTAATTTGTTTGCAGATACTGTCAGACTGCCGAGCAGTGTTGCTTGTTCTGGGACCCTGGTGTGCTGATAAAGTAGCTGGGATGATGGTGAGAGAGCTACAGAAGTACATAAAGCACGAGCAAGAGGAGCTGCACAGGAAATTTTTATTGTTTACAGATACTTTCCTAAGGAAAATACATGCACTCTGTGAAGAGCACTTCTCGCCTGCCTCACTTGACCTGAAATTTGTAACCCCAAAAGTAATAAAACTGCTTGAAATTTTGCGTAAATACAAGCCCTATGAACGACAACAGTTTGAAAGTGTTGAGTGGTATAATAATCGGAATCAGGATAATTATGTGTCCTGGAGTGATTCTGAGGATGAGGACGAAGATGAAGAAATAGAGGAGAAAGAGAAAACGGAAACTAATTTTCCTTCTCCCTTTACTAATATTTTATGTGGAATTATTTTTGTGGAAAGAAGATACACAGCAGTTGTTTTGAACAGGTATGATTTCTTTAAAAATAAAATATATTGTGAATTGCAAAAGAGCTAATTGAACGCTAATCCGGAATTATTATGGAAGAAATATGTCCAAATAGTCATGAAGCCTGCTGGTTTTTCAAATCTCTGCAAACCACACTTCATAAAAAGGAGAAAAATATGGTCAATATAGCCACAACATAATGTAGAAACCATTAAAAGGTAAAGGGACCCCTGACCATTAGGTCCAATCGCGGACGACTCTGGGGTTGTGGTGCTCATCTCGCTTTATTGGCAGTGGGAGCCAGCGTTCAGCTTCCGGTTCATGTGGCCAGCATGACTAAGCGCACGGAAACACCGTTTACCTCCTTGCCGGAGCAGTACCTATTTATCTACTTGCACTTTGGCATGCTTTCAAACTGCTAGGTGGGCAGGAGCTGGGACCAAGCAACAGGAGCTCACCCCATTGCGGGGATTCGAACTGCCAACCTTCTGATCAGCAAGCCCTAGGCTTTGTGGTTTAACCCACAGTGCCACCTGCGTCCCTTAAGAATTAGTAAAAAGAACGTCTAAATATATTTAAATGATTTAAATGTAGTAAGGCTATGTTGAATATGCAGTTATCAACTGTTTAAAAGGATAGTTTTTTATAGAATTCAGAAGTTTACCACACATATCAGGCACGCAAGCAAAGGTGATAATATACAGAGTAATAAGAGAAAGGCACTAAATTATATAGGGATATAGAGATAAAACAACTTCCACTTTTCTATTCTAAAAGTATCCTGACTAGCTTTGTGTATTGCCACAATTCATGTTCTCTTAACAAGGCTTTAGTCTTTCTGTTTATTAACAGAAACAAATTTAATTTTGGCTGCTTTAGGTTATACAAGATATGTAACAAAGCAACAACTAAAACAGTAAATAAATAATGAACAGATTACTTTTACTTACAATGAAGTTTTATGAAGTCAAACTAAATTATTAAGCTTGTTGGGGGAAAAGTAGCAGGGAAAATGATACTGAGTAAAATTTTATTTGCGTATAGTACTCCATAAAAACTAGGTTTATTGAAATGAGGGAGGAAAGGAGTCAATTGGAAGTGCTCATTATGATTTAAAAGAATTTTACTTAAGATCTTTGTATTTCATGAGACTGGATTTTTCTTTCATTCTTGAACCAAAGGCCACTGCAGGGGGGGGGGCAGGGAAGAGCAGTAGAAAATTCTACTGTATGTATATTGGGGGGGGGGGTAAGGAATGGCAAACTTCATTTAGCAGCTCTGTTTCAGCAATCGCTTCTTATAAAATGCTTCTCGAGGTATGAGGATTCTGTATTATATGCATGCATACGTGCCATATTTATAGACATGCAAAGCCATCTAATTGGCTGTATAGCAAACCATGTGACCATATGTGTTCTGGTACTTCCCAATGAGGGAGAAAATTAGTTGCTGGCAGAGAGAGCAAGAAAGGAAAACACTTGTAATTTCCTTGATTTCTCTGCCAAGGAAAAGAGAAGCACTGCTGTGAGTGAATATACGGCAGCACTCTCCTTCACAGAAATGTAGGTCAGGGCAAGGTCTGGCCATGGCCACTTGTAGAGGCTGTTAGAACCACAGGTCACTTAAAGCACGAGGGATTTTAAAACATAATCTTCCCTTGTCAAGTGGGTAATGTGTAAATTAAACCAGTGGAAGCTTGTCATCAGAATGACTAAATCCAGGAACAGGTTTCCAAGAGAATAGGAATTTCCTATGGATTGCTTTTCTCAGAAATAAGAACCTTGTATTTGCTGCATGGTGGGGTTATGTGACCACCGGTCCGTACTAAATTAGCACTCACTATTGGGATTTGTTAGATATAATATTTTCTGTTCTAGACTTTGGGACTATTAAGAATACATGAACTAAATGTTCTTGATACCTTTTTATGCTTCGAAAGTAAGGCTGTCTTTCTCTGTCGGGTAGAGAACCACTGGAGGAATTTACTTTAAGAATTTTAAATACAAATGCCTCCTTGATATCAAAAAGACCTTTAGCTTACATTTTCTCAACTATATATGTGACTTCCAAAATGTGTATAATGTGTTTAGGTTGATAAAAGAAGCTGGCAAACAAGACCCAGAGCTGGCTTACATCAGCAGCAATTTTATAACTGGACATGGCATTGGAAAGAATCAGCCCCGTAGTAAACAGATGGAAGTAGAATTCCGAAAGCAGGAAGAGGTAACTTTAATGAAAATAATTGTACAAAAATGCTGTATAGTTTCTTAACCTTTAGAACCTTTGCAAAGTCCAGAGATTCTGCATCTTACAAATTTTGCATAGTTCTTATTGATCAATATGTAAAAGCGCACAAGTTTCTGAAGCAAGCCTGAATTTTAAAACAAAAATGACTTTGTACTGCTTATGAGCTAAGGTTTATGTTGAAAATACTACAGACTGAAAAATGTTATTCCTGGTTTAAAACTTTAGCTATTTTTCAAAATGTTACTTGGATAACAGATTTGCAGTCTCCGTGGAAGTACTGTAAATGCCCTATTTCTGAAATACTGATACAGTTTTAGTTCTTTTTGTGTGAGTGACACACAAAAAATGAAATGCAAAGAAAAAAGCAACTTAAAATAAATTTTCCCCCCTAAAAGCAGAGATAAAATTTAACAGACTGGGTCCCTCCTCTCCAGAAAAATATAACTGGCTTTAGTTTTACACTTTGGCAAAAGTGTGGCAGTCTGCTTTCACAGGTGAATCATAACTGTTTTTAAGAAGGAATAGAACACAACATCATGGAATTCTTTGGTAGTGTGTCTCCCCCCCCCCCCCCGCCCCAGGTAAGACCATAGTTGCTGTGTGATCTGATTTCCATCGTCTGCTTCAAAGACTTCAAAACCAGTGGATTTCTATCAAAGGCCTCTATGGTGATAAAAGTAGTGGTTTGCTTATAGGGCTGTTATAATATTTACCTTGTTAGTATGATGAAGAGCTGAAAGTATTCAAATCCCACTTTTTTCTAGTAAGCTGTTTTTCTAATTATAAAATTATTTTCTGGTTATAACCTGTCTTTGCTAACTGATGGCTTGTGAACAAATTTGTATACTTGATTATTGAATTCTGAAGTATGTATTAAACTTTTGTCAAGCTGATGATTTAATAACTGATTGGTCTTAGATATGTATCTTCTTGGTTGCTTTTGTAGGTACTTAGAAAATTTCGAGCACACGAGACCAACTTACTAATTGCAACTAGTATTGTAGAAGAGGGTGTTGACATACCAAAATGCAATTTGGTGGTTCGTTTTGATTTGCCCACAGAATATCGTTCCTATGTGCAGTCCAAAGGAAGGGCCAGGGCACCTATCTCGAATTACATCATGTTAGCAGATTCAGACAAAATCAAATGTTTTGAAGAAGATCTTAAAACCTACAAGGCAATTGAGAAGGTATGTGGCAAAAGAGAATGGGTAACAAAAAAAATTGCTAGACACTCAAGCAGCAATAAAAATAGGGGAATAGGTCCTTGGCCTCAATCAAAACACTCTGTTCTTTGAAGAAATATGGTAAACCTGGTTTGAAGAAGACTTAAGGACTGGAAACTTGGGAATCCAAGCTTAATTGAAAATTATGCACTGAAAAATGACAGGAGGAAGTGACTATGGCAGAAGGTTTGAATATCAATTGTTTGGAAGGGTTGGAAAAGCTGCAGGAAGGACTATGCAGGGTCTAGTGAGAAAGGTGTGAGGGGTGGGTTAAATAAAAATTCAGTCCCTGAGTGCCTCAGGGTCTGAAAAAGGATCTGGCCAGCCTTTCCCCCCAGGCCTACTACATAGCAGATGAGTAAAAGGATGGAAGACCTTTCTCTCTCTCCTTATTTTAGACAAATATTCCAGGTATGAACATTCATTTGAGACTCCCACGTCCATTTCTGTTTTCACTACACTCTGTAACAACTTGCAAATTTTTCCTCAAAATGTACTGTTGGCCAATACTGATTCAGCCCCTTCCATTTGTGATGCCTAGGGCAAGTGCCCTCTTTAAAGATGGTGGGGGTAGCTAAAAGTAGCAAATCAGTTATTGGAGCTAGTCAGTAACTTTTGTATACAGTATGAGGAGGTTGTAACATAGGCTAGGGCCTAGCCACAGTTGCTTAATACAGAGGTCTAGGTAGTTTCTCTCTTCATTCCCCCACATTCTTATACTTAATTATTTAATAATAGCCAAGTGTCTGGGAAAAAATTCATTGCAGTTTGGAAAGGTTTAGTCTGCCATCTTGATTCAAAATCATGTCCAATTGTATAGACAGAAACCAGCTTATTGATATTGGGAACCAATTGATATTGCAAAATTTGGCTATATTTTAAGAGGTGTTGAAATGCATGGAGAACAGGAAAAAAGAGACATTAAACTTTTCAAAATACATAGATCAGTTCTGAGTTGCATAGAATTATCACCATTCTCTCATATGTATATTTTAAAGATCCTGAGGAACAAATGCTCAAAGTCTGTGGATACCAGTGAAACCGAAAATGAACCCATTATAGATGACGATGATATCTTCCCACCATATGTGCTAAGACCAGAAGATGCTGGTCCAAGAGTCACAATAAACACTGCTATTGGGCACATTAATAGGTATGAAATCTATTGGTGTTTCAATTTTGACATAATTTGCTGAATTTCTAAGACAGCCTGCTTTAGCCTGAGGGGAACTGTCTTTAGATCTGAGGAAATTTTTCTGGTAGTGCTATGGATTCCCTTTATTTTAAAAAATAAGGCAACCAAATATTTAAAAATACTGATTTATATCATTATTAGGATACTCATGCAGAAGAATGTTTTTAATGGTACAGAAGAATCTGCTTATGTTTTAAATGTTTGAAATTGTTCCCCTTAGGGAAGCAACTAATCATATCAGTTACCCTGCTCTCTTGCCATGCAATCCTCCACTCAGTGTGGCTCACTGGCATAAATAAATGCTGTGTATGTCTTACACAGCAATCCAGTGTATGTCTTACACAGCAATCCAAAGCCCCTTTGTGCTGGGTTGGAGTTAGAGCCAAGCACTGGTGGGTGGAAGTTCTACTGGCAGGATCCTTTCTGGCTGCAGACAGTGGGCAGACCCCAAATTTGATTGATCACTGCCCTTCCCTCACTGTTTATTTCTGTAACACTTGCTGGTGTACAAATGTTCTACTAAATCTCATTTTTAACTGAAATTGTATGTAGAGAATCCAGTTTAATTTAGTTGTTAAAGCTTAGGAAATCATTGACACTATATATTAGAACTTCTCTGCCCTTAAGCTCAATTTGTTCCCACTCAATGGCTGTCAGATGGTTATTACTGTTCATCCTTAACAGTGATTCCAGTTGAGGACTCTGAGCCTTGACTTTTAACATATTGGCTCCTCCATCCCCGATCATTTCTAGTATCTGATTTTAAAATGCCCACTCAGTCCCTGACCTTTCCTTGTTTAGCAAGAAGGTCTGAAGGGGGCTTATAAGTACATTCAGCCTCCACATGACCAGCAACCTTTCTGATTATGAGGCAGTTTGCAACTGTGTTCAGCTGAACATTCAGGTTTCCTGTAGACTTTTCAAGAAGATCAGAGATGGAGCAGCTGCAGGGATGTTGGAAGCAGGGCTAGCATGTGATGCTCACTTTCCCCTTCCCAGAGTAAGCCCAATGCATTATTTTAAATTCTTCAGTGGCATGGCTCTTTCCTAGAATAACTTAATTATATTTAATCTTGTGTTATTTAGGTACTGTGCTAGACTGCCAAGTGACCCGTTTACTCATCTGGCTCCCAAGTGTAAAACTAGAGAACTCCCTGATAACACATTTTATTCAACTCTTTATCTACCTATCAATTCTCCTCTACGAGCATCAATAGTTGTAAGTATTTCAGTTTTATTTAGGTTACTTTATGCTTGGAATATATTCAAAGTTCTTCTTTTTTCCATTGGCACTTGTTTAAGATAACATTTTGCTGTAGTGCTTATTTTGCAGCCCTGCTCTGCTTGGCAGCTTGATCTCATGGATTTGCCATAAGCTCAATAATTGGTGCAAGCAGCAAGTTATGCTGCATCAGCTAAAACTGTCAAATGGGGCACAATTGACTGTTCTAAACACTGTAGAGCATAGAGCTCAAACTAGGAAGTGAGAGAAGATAATCTTAATCTTTCTCATCATCCTGACTAGACTAGCATATTAAGACTTGAATGAACTCATTGGAAATTCCATAGGTAGTGCTACATTGAGCTGGGTCCAGGCCCAGTTTCTGTTAGCAGCTGTCTCAGCACAGAGCTTTTGGAATCTAAAGGAAAATATATTATTCCTTCATGTTCGGTGTTCACTTGAAATAATATCTGTGGTTTGGTATTTATTATACGGTAAGATCCCATGTATCTTATTTGCTGCTGCATGAGAAAAAATTAACAACTTGTGCTGGTAATCAAAGTTTTATCTATTCTATTTAGGGCTATGTGTTTTTAATGTGATTTCATTATTGTTAAAGGTGTCCTTTGCATTGGAGCTGTTCTTTTATGCGCTTGTGCATGTGCGAATGAGAACATATGCTTCCTTTAATATAATTGGTTCAAATTTTATTTCTAGGGTCCTCCAATGAATTGTACAAGATTGGCAGAGAGAGTTGTTGCTCTTATTTGCTGTGAAAAATTGCATAAGATTGGTAAGCATATTTGGAAGCGAGGAACATTTATTTAGTCATGAAAAACCTAAAGGATACAATTTTGTACTTTTTTATTGATATGCTTGTCAACGCCTACATATTTGCTGCCAAAAACATTTCATGCAATTGTGGAAAGCACAACAGAAATTTTGGAGTGCTTCCTCCAGATATATATATCTGATAAAATCATTAGCTGCAGGGAAATAGGATTTGGAGCAAAAAACATGTGAGTGGAAGGCCATTAAGGTTTCCCCCCTCCTCCTTAATGCAGCCCCTATGTGCCCACCCCTAACTCCTGAGGGTCACTTGTAAGGTATCTCAGCTTGATTTCCCCCAATTCTCTCCACCAGTTGAAACTCCTCTCATCTCGTCCCTGCTGTTATGGAGGCTCTTCAGATCCTCTGCAGCTTTTTTGTGTTGTAGTAAATATTTATTGATTCTCATAGCTGTCTAGTTACATTTTTAATATATACAACTAAACATAATTATAACTCTCCTACCCCACAACATTTTTGCTAACTTTTGCAGCTTTTTTTAGAACATTGGGGTTATCGTCAAGACGAGAGGCCATGCCATTTGCTTGAGTGGACTTCCACCTTCACAAGTCTGGACCCCAGTCAATATGTTTGGGAATAATTGAAACATGTGTATTGGAAATAAAGCCCAATGAATTTGGTGGGACTTCCTTCTGAGTAAACATGAATAGGATCAAGTTGAATATATTACTTTTAGATGCTTAGTGTTATAGATTGGTCTCTAAAAAATAGCATTTAACAAAATTAGTGTAGCGTCTGAGAACCTTTAAAAGCTTTTCCTCGGTTATTTAAATTTAGGCAGCTTTCACCAAGCCATTGGTGCAGGAAATTAAGTTCTCTGTCACTTCCAACAAAGAATTATTTTTAATTCTTTTGCATGTACTTGGAAAGGGTTTTTTAATAAAAAAAATCAACCCAAAAAACTACAATGCCTTTAAACAAATGAGGAATTTAAGACCTTTCATTGGCAAATAAAATAAGGTGCATGTGGACTGACTCCTGATGCTTTGTTACTGAGTTCACTGAAATGTCACAGTCCCTCAAAATTTTTATCATAGGTCTTATAAAAGTTTTTTTTCCCTGGAGCGATAGATATTTCCACATTTTATGAAATATAATTGGATTTATAACTTCTTCTTTATCAATGCATTTTAGGTGAACTGGATGATCACTTGATGCCTGTTGGAAAAGAGACAGTGAAATATGAGGAGGAACTTGATTTGCATGATGAAGAAGAAACCAGTGTTCCAGGAAGGCCAGGCTCTACAAAACGAAGGCAATGCTACCCTAAAGCTGTTAGTATAGTTCTGTGCCCTCACTATGTGTGACTGTGCTGTGGTGTTGAACCATGTTTGCTTAAGATTCTTCTAAGTTGCATAGCAGAGGCAGGATATGAATAGACTAACCCCGAGGTCCTACAGGAATGTTTTGCAAACAATAATTCTCATATGTTTGGGGAAAGGAGTCTTGATACTCTACTATGGAGTAATGGATACTATGATCACATAGGCTAAGACATCAGACTTTTTCCATTCAAATCTGAGGGTGTGTGTGTGTGCAGGTGTGGAAAAGGAGATTGGGGGAGGAAATAATTTTGTATAAAGTTTTATGTTGTGGGCACTAATATGACATTGTGGAAAATTAATACTTCATTTAAGAATGTATAGTACTTTTTTTGTTTAAATGACAACAGAGTAACAAAAAGCAGGATGCTACTTCAGGTTTTTGCTAGTGTGATACAAGAAATGGTTGATGGCACATGTTGCAGCATCCTTACTTAAGCCAAGTAGATGTAGGACTAATTAGTGCCTGTGTGAAAGTCTGCAGAAAGCCAGAGAATGAAGCTCTGACTTCTGGTGTGCAAAATAGGTGCTCTACTTTATGATGTAGTAAAGTAAGTTTAGGGACCCAGGTGGCGCTGTGGGTTAAACCACTGAGCCTAGGGCTTGCTGATCAGAAGGTTGGCGGTTCGAATCCCTGTGACGGGGTGAGCTCCCGTTGCTTGGTCCCAGCTCCTGCCAACCTAGCAGTTCGAAAGCACGTCAAAATGCAAGTGGATAAATAGGAACCGCTACAGCGGGAAGGTAAACGGCGTTTCCATGTGCTGCTCTGGTTTGCCAGAAGCGGCTTTGTCATGCTGGCCACATGACCTAGAAGCTATATGCCGGCTCCCTCGGCCAATAATGCGAGATGAGCGCGCAACCCCAGAGTCGGTCACGACTGGACCTAATGGTCAGGGGTCCCTTTACCTTTACCTTTAAAGTAACTTTAGCCTTTAACTCTTAACAATTCCATCTTTTAAACGGTTGCTAATGAACTTCTTTATTACAAGAACAAATGTATTCATAAACTGCTTTTCATGCCCAAGTGTGCAGCTAGAGTCCTTGCAAAGACTCACCAGCTTATTGGATCATGTGCATTTTGGATCATGTACATTTGTTCCATTCTGCTGCGGTTTATTTGCAGGTTTATTATTTTACTGTTGTTGTGGCAGAACACTTGTAAGGTTAGAGATTATGCATGTTGTGGAGCGGGGATTCTGATCTTGATTTGTTTACACTCAGGATGCAGACTGAAATGTATTCCTTTATCCTGATGTCTTTTCCATTTTAAACTACTTGTGTACAAAGATAGACTTATAAGTAAAAAAAATAAGCACAAAAGTAATTCATAAGGGAACTTTTGATTTAAAAATAAGTTCAATTTATTCTATTCCTATAGATTCCAGAATGTTTGACGGATAGTTATCCCAAACCTGACCAACCCTGTTACCTTTATGTAATTGGAATGGTATTAACTACCCCTCTACCTGATGAGCTCAACTTCAGGCGGCGAAAGCTATATCCTCCTGAAGATACTGCAAGATGTTTTGGAATACTGACAGCCAAACCTATACCTCAGGTAGTAAACTTGTGCTTGTAGTCCCTCTAGTCTGCTTTGAGATGTTGCAGATTTGGAAGCAGCTCATTGTGTCACATCACTCATTCATATTCATGAAACAAACTTGATCATTTCATTTTAGTTCACTACAAAAAGTTGCATCAATCATTCCACCATAATTTATCCTTTCAAAGCAGTAGCTCAGGGCTTTTTGGTATCTGTGGCTTTACATGTCACAATCCAGTGTCTTTTGTATCTTATAAAAAATGATCTGGAAACAGACAGTGGTGTATTTATTAAAGGTAAAGAACACCTGGATGGTGAAGTCCAGTCAAAGGTGACTGGGGTGCAGCGCTCACCTCGCTTTTCAGGCCAAGGAAGCCAGTATTTGTCCACAGAAGCTTTCCAGGTCATGTGGCCAGCATGACTAAACCGCTTCTGACAACAGGACACCATGACTAGTTCGAGAGCGCACGGAAATGCCGTTTACCTCCCCGCTGCAGTGGTACCTATTTATCTACTTGCACTGGTGTGCTTTCAAACGGCTAGGTTGGCAGAAGCTGGGACAGAGCAACGGGAGCTCACCCCATCACACAGATTCAAACTGCTGAGCTTCCGATTGGCAAACCCAAGAGGTTCAGTGGTTTAGACCACAGAGCCACCCACATCCCAGGCGGTGGATTTATAGGTATGCTCGACTGAGCCTCCCCCCCCCCAAAAAAAACTTACTTAGTTTATATTGTTAGCTGAGAGGAAACCTTTGAAACATGACTAAAAGCAATTAATGGTGCTCAATGAATTCTAGTATTTTAGCTTGTTGCATTATTTCCACTCTTCATTTCTTCTGCTTCATGATTAAAGTCAGTGGAGGCTGGTCCATTTGGTAGCCCTACCAAGTGATATGCCAAGCCATTAAAAAAAGTTTTCCCCAAAATCTCAAAGCCACACTTACCTTCCCATAATCCATTTGAATTTAGAGATGCTTGGAGAGACATTTCTGCCCATCAGTCCTCTGCTCCACTCAGCCAGTCTCAGTCCAGAAGTATTACTGTGGTTATGAGATCCCACACATTTGTCTTCAGGTAGAAAAACTATGCATACCAGTAAATAGTTGCATGTTGGCACTTTCACCAGTTCTTTGTTGGAACAATCTCATATTGACTTGTCTTTCCCCCCCATTCTTCACTCAGATTCCTCACTTTCCTGTGTATACCCGCTCGGGAGAAGTGACCATATCTATTGAGCTAAAGAAATCAGGATTCACTTTGTCTTTACAAATGCTTGAGTTGATCACAAGACTTCACCAGTACATTTTCTCTCACATTCTTCGGCTTGAGAAACCTGCACTAGAATTCAGACCTACCGATGCTGATTCAGCCTATTGTGTTCTACCTCTTAATGTTGGTGAGGAGAAGACTGTTGTAAATATTAATTTGCTATTATCGTTATTGTCATTATTATTATGCATCCCGGAAGATCCCGTGGAAATTTAAAAATTATTATTAAAAACAGTTAAAACAAACTGTACTCAGAGAAATTGGGTGGGTCTTGAAAACACACACCTCAGGTATCAAAGGACAGGGTAAAGAAGTATGTTTTGAGAGTTCATTGAAAGCGGTATAGTGATGGTGCCAGGCGCACCTCTGTGGGTAGGGAATTCCACAACTAGGGTTTTACACACACACACACACACACACACACACACACACACACACACAATAGGTTGGATCCATCTGCATGCGGAAAGGGTTTTCTGCTCAAGTGAGGGGCATTGTTCAAGAAAAATAAAGTAAATCCAGCTTTGTTCTTCCACTTAAAAACAGGATGTTGAGAACTGTTGTAGAAGCTACCTCTTATATCACTTCAGGCACTCCTTTGCAGAATCTTGTGCATATGTTTGCATTGGCTAATTTCTATTCAGTCTTCTTTGTATCGAATGAATTGTTCTGTTTATTTTAGATTCATAGTTTGAGAAAAGGGTAATGATTATAGTTGGAATTACATCAGAGGTATATAATACAGCAGGGATAACCAGCTTGGTGCTCTCTTAGAAGTTGTGGGCTACAGAATGCCCTCCAGATGTTGTGGATTACAACTGTAGTTCAGCAAGAGTCCTATGATACTAACAGCTCTATTGCGGCATTAAGACTTAGTAGGTTTTGCTACAATAGTTAAATGGCTGATGTTTGGGAATGTACACAAAGGATGTTTAAAAAACGTGTTTTGACAGCGAAAACAAATAAAATTTTCTCTTTCAAGTTGATGGCTCCAGCACTTTGGACATTGATTTTAAATTTATGGAAGATATTGAAAAATCTGAAGCACGTACAGGCATTCCCAGTACACAGTATACAAAAGAGACACCTTTTATTTTCAAATTAGAAGACTACCAGGATGCAGTTATCATTCCAAGGTGATTATACTCTTTGTGTGTGTGTGTGTGTGTGTGTGTGTGTGTGTGAGAGAGAGAGAGAGAGAGAGAGAGAGAGAGAGAGAGAGAGAGAGAAGTATTTGTCAGCTGCTAATATTTCATAGAAGCAAACTTGGTTAAAGAGGCTTAATCCTGGCTTACAGCAGCTCACCTCCTGATATGCAGGAGAGTCTACAAGTAAAAATAATAATGTGATTAATAATATAAATAAAATATGTTACCAATAAAATAAAATTCTCATTGGCACAGATTACTGGATGTGCCCAGAGTAGCCCTTTGTGTCCTGGCCAATGCTTAACTGTTTTGATAAATCCAGTCATTCCACTCAGCATTAATGGAAATAACTCACTGTATATTTTATTTTGGATTTGCTTGTGGTTGCATAGTAGGACTTCTTTTCTGATGTATAACTTCAGGTCATGTTAGGGAACTTGTTCAGCAGAACATTTGACATTGCAACCCAAATATCTGCTTCTGTCTAGGTATCGAAATTTTGATCAGCCTCATCGATTTTATGTTGCTGATGTCTACACAGATCTTACTCCATTGAGCAAATTTCCTTCCCCAGAATATGAAACTTTTGCTGAATATTATAAAACCAAGTATAACCTTGACCTGACCAATCTCAACCAGCCATTGCTGGATGTGGACCACACATCTTCAAGGTAAAGAGGGTTTTGGTAGTTTAAAATAGTTCTAATTTGTATTGTTTCAATATAGTCAACATGGGATCTCCCAAGGTTTGCAGAAGTGCAAAAAAGTGGCTGCAGAATGCTGTATGTTTGAGAGAGGATGGATAAAAAGAGATGGGCTGGAAAATGGGAAGGGGGATAATAGAATGTAGTGCTTGGAATCCAGAACAGCTGCTTTCCATGCTGCAATATTTTGCTGCAGGCCCCACTTGTTAAATAGAGTTGAAAATAGTTTTTGCCTGGAATGCATTTGGTGGTTCCTGCTCAGGAGAAATATCTGGGGAATTTCAAGGGAAACTAAAATAATTTCTGTAAGTCTGGTAACATATCTAATATTATTTTCCCACATCCCTGGTTTTAACATCTTTTAATCAAGCTTTCCCTCATTTTTCCTTGCACCACCTTCCAGGGTGAAATGCAAAGTTATACTGCATATTTTAAAGAACAGCCCTTCCCATTTTCTCTTTAGACTTAATCTTTTGACTCCTCGTCATCTGAATCAGAAGGGGAAAGCTCTTCCCTTGAGTAGTGCTGAGAAGAGGAAAGCTAAGTGGGAAAGTCTACAGAACAAGCAGGTAATGATGATTTTCCTATTTTATGGTGTTCAGCACCTCTTTAGTACCCTAAAATGGGCTGACTAACCACTTTTGGTCTGAGGACAGGTTTTGCCCCAACCCTCTGGAAGCTGCATCTCACGCATGCTTTTGCACGCCCCCCCCCCCCGCAAGGCATGCACTCCCCCACTTACATTATCTGAAGAGAGGCAGTTTCCCACTCCAAACTCATCAAATGTTTTATCTGATGAGTGGAGGGTGGGATGGGAGCCTGCAATTCTATCAAGGTGTTGGGCTTTTATCCTTCCCAGTGCTGTATATTCTCCCTTTTTTCCTTTTCCTTTTGGCTGCTGTTGCCAAAATTAGTTTGGTGTTGGGGAAGGGAAGGAGGTAGAAAAAAATCTTGGCAGGAAATCAGGCCCTTGAACTGTGGGTTGCCACCTCTACTCTGAAATATCGAGAGACTAAAGGCAAATTTTCTTCTTTATTAAAGATTCTGGTTCCAGAACTCTGTGCTATCCATCCTATTCCAGCATCACTGTGGAGAAAAGCAGTTTGCCTCCCCAGCATTCTTTATCGTCTTCACTGCCTTTTGACAGCCGAGGAACTCAGATCCCAAACCGCCATTGATGCTGGTGTAGGAGTTAAGTCACTTCCTTCAGATTTCAGGTATTAGAATACTGTAGTTTATCTCTATAAAGTTATGTTGCATAGTAATCTGACATTTTGCCATTGCTATGTCCTCTGGCAGCTTCTCATTTGCCAAAGGTGTGCCTTTCATATGTAGAAACCATCTTCTGCTCATGGAAGGGCTATTTATACACCTCGCACTTAATGTGTGCAATAATTGAAGCTAAATCAAGCATAATGCTCTCTACGCACAAGCATGAGATGTATTATATAGCATGCCTCTTAGACCACTCTGCAAACTCTTCCTCTGTGGTTGTGTCTTTGAATGATTTTTATCCCATGCATCCACCAAAAAAGTCTTCCAGAGCATCTTACCAGGATCAATAAAAAACTATTCCTAATCCCAGGCTTTATCATCTAAAAGGCATGATAGAAGGAAAAGGAATTGGGTGGCAGGGAACTAACTTAGGCACTTAGTTTCAGAGTTCTTATAGTAGCACTTGGCTCACGTATTTGTAGAACAGTGCAAACAACTATATTGTTCCACTTGTGGTTCTTTGGATTTTATAATCAGCATCTATCAAAATAAATAGGTATCAAACTGTTATACTATGGCCACTGTCCAACATAATGAAGTGTTACAGTGGGATCAGGGGTGCCAACTTGAATAAAAAAATTGGGGTGGGGGGGGGAGGTAAGCCCAGCCCCACATAATCAATCACAAGATGCAGCATACACACACCATTTGTATGTCCCCTCAAATATTTTATAGGGAGGGAAGGGTCATTATCCCCTAGAAGTTGGCTCATATAAGCGGGATCTTCCTTTTTTGCTACCAGGAGTGGCTCAATTCCTGTTCAGGAGCTGACTTGGAATGTGAGTTCCCAAAGCAGTTTTCTGTTTGGGCTATTTGGGTGTGTGATTGTTGTAGGTAGATGGAAAGCACCAATGTTGTGGCCCTGTGCCTTATTTATTTAGTTAACAAAATTTACTGGTATATACTGCTTGGTTGTCATAAAACCTCTAAACTGTTTACAAGAACAATTAACATTATCAGTAAAAAAAATCAATTAAAACACTTTCAGATAATTAACATTTACAGTAAAAAATAATAATCACATCAGCATCTGTCTACATGTATGTGTACACATGATTAATCAATTAATTTATTTTACAGATATCCTAACCTGGACTTTGGGTGGAAAAAGTCTATTGACAGCAAATCCTTCATCTCTGCTCCTAGCTCTTCTGTAGCAGAGAATGAAAATTATTTTAAGCACAGCGCAATTGTAGTCCCTGAAAATGCTGCATATCAAGGTGCTAATGAAACCTCTTCTGCAGATAAGCATGACCAAATGTCTGTGAGCTACAGAACATTGATCGAGTCACCTAGTAAACTCCAAAATGACGTCTCGGTAGAACTGGCAACAGTTAATGGTGTTTCTTACAATAAAAATCTTGCCAACGGCAATTTTGACTTAGCTAGCCGAGACTTTTGCCAAGGAAATCAGCTAAATTACTCCAGGCAGGAAATACCTGTACAACCAACTACCTCGTATCCTATTCAGAATTTATACAACAGTGAGAACCAGCTCAAGCCCAGCAATGAATGTACTCTCCTGAGTAATAAATATCTTGATGGAAATGTTAACAAATCTACCTCAGATGGATGTCCCAGAATGGCCCTGAACACCAGTGCTTCAGATGCTTGTGATCTTACAAAGGAAAGAATGGATTCTGTAACAAGCCCTTCCAAGGGATACTCCTCAAAAACCCTTGGCCCAAACCCTGGTCTCATTCTTCAGGCTTTGACTCTCTCAAATGCTAGCGATGGATTTAATCTGGAGCGTCTTGAAATGCTTGGTGATTCATTTCTAAAGCATGCCATCACTACATATTTGTTTTGCACTTACCCTGATGCTCATGAGGGACGCCTGTCATATATGAGAAGCAAAAAAGTGAGTCATACTTCCATGATCCTTAACTGTTCCAAAAATAACAAGTCCACATACAGGATTGAAAAGGATGGGTATGCCAGTAGCACTGCAATGCACAGTTTTCTTAAGAACTTCAGCCACTGGATTTATTTGTTTGTTAGCATGATTTATGTATTTTTGTGGTTTTATGTTACAAACCACCCTGTGATCCTGGGATGGAGGGCAGGATAGAAATACGCTGTGTGGAAGGACCATAGCTCAATGGAAGAACACCTGCTTTGCCTGCAAAAATCCCTACATTTCAATCCCTAGCATTTCTACCTTAGGAGAGACAAAAACCTGGAGATCAGCTGCCAGTCAGTGTAGACCAGGCACCCCCAAACTTCAGCCCTCCAGATGTTTTGGACTACAATTCCCATCTTCCCTGACCACTGGTCCTCTTAGCTAGGGATCATGGGAGTTGTAGGCCAAAACATCTGGAGGGCCGCAGTTAGGGGATGCCTGGTGTAGACAGTATTTAACTAGATAGACAGCTATTGATGTTACATAACCAATGCTAGTATAAATTAATAGGGATTTCTAAAGGCAAGCAGCTTTATCATCACTGAGAAGGAATGGCTAAATATATCTGACTAGGGGCAGCTAACCTTTCCCCACACCTGAACAACTCCCCCTCCCTTTAAACTTACCCCACCCCCTGCTGCTCACCCAAATCTGCAGAAGCACTTCACACAGTGATTTGCATAATTAGGGATTACCCAAATTCTTAGATTAGAACTAGAGAGGGAAAGAGACTTTTATCTATCCACTTTCTCC
Source organism: Zootoca vivipara (assembly GCF_963506605.1). Taxonomy (NCBI): domain Eukaryota; kingdom Metazoa; phylum Chordata; class Lepidosauria; order Squamata; family Lacertidae; genus Zootoca; species Zootoca vivipara. The sequence goes on from NC_083276.1 coordinate 19,640,574, forward strand.
ACACCATACATAATTTCACACACCTTAGTCATGCCCCTTACTCTCCTTCTTTTCCCTAACCTAAAAACCCCAGATGCTGTAAACCCTCATGGGTGAATTGCTCCAGCCCCTTGATCGTTGTGGTTGCCCTTTCCTCAACCTTTCCCATTTCTACAATATCCTTGTCCACCAATAGTTTTTCTTTTTGAATCGAGTGTGAAACATGTAGCTTACTGTTCCTGATTTCAATAAAATATAGAATGCAAAAATTAGGAGCATGGGATTTTGTCGTATATCTTGTCACCCCAAACTTAAGAGCAGCTTTGTTTTGTCCCAATTCCTTGTCCTTCATACGCCATATCTGAGCATAGTTGGATAACGTGTGTGTGTGTGTGTGTGTGTGTGTGTGTGTGTGTGTGTGTGTGTGTTTAAATTCTGTGGTTTTGATATATATGGGGGAATTTACCACAAAATTAAGCTTATAAATGGAAGTTTTAAATCAAAGTTTGTGTTTACTGTGTTCTCAGAATTGTTGATTGCCTATAGATTATGATAAATTCTTTTTCTTTAAAGGTCAGCAATTGTAACTTGTATCGTCTTGGAAAAAAGAAAGGGCTTCCTAGTCGCATGGTGGTTTCTATTTTTGACCCACCTGTCAACTGGCTTCCTCCTGGTTACATAGTAAACCAAGACAAGAGTAATGCAGACAAATGGGAAAAAGATGAAATGGTAAGCCTTTGTTGAAATACATGTAGAATTGAATGTCTTGGTGTATAAGTATATCATTACAAGTGAAACAGGCAAATGGGGCTTCTGCTTCTTATCATACTTCAGCAGAATATCACCTACTACATCTTTGTGTTTAACTCCTCTTAAACCACTGCTTTAATTAATAAAAATAGAGAGCAAAGTGATGTTGGAGTACTAACAAAGGGCAATTTGTGGAAATTGGTTCACTAATAAAGTGGAAAAGAACATAAATACTTGCAGTGAAAATATACTGTTAATATTTTCCTTGGCCTGCTGTTAGGAAACTCTTAATGTCCCTCAAGAACATTTATCTCTTTGCTATGAATGAGCATGAATACTCATGAAAAATAAGGTTTTTTTAAAATCTAGATGGCCTTTTTACCTTGGTGCTAGCACCTATTATGGAAATTGATAAAGAATGTGTTTTCAGCAAGTCTAGCCTCATGTGACCAAAAGAGCAAGATTGTCTGGGTTAAATATGTGTGTATAACACAGTTATGCAGCTTTTAATACATCTCACGGCAGAGGGTTGTCTTTTAAGAAACCCTCTCTGCCCCGTGCACTTGCTGCAATGTCTAACACAAGGTGGTTCAGATGTAGCCCCCACCATGGTTTGGTGTTACGTGAACTACTAATCAGTATCCTCAGGTTCACATGCTTCTCCCCTCCTCTCAGGAGCAGTAATTATCTGCTTCTACAGATACATAAATATGCATGGAAATGTTTGTAAGACTGCATATACAGGTTTGCATGTTGTTTACTGAACCTAAGCAATCCTGTTCTCTTTCCAAGAGGGGATGTGAGGAAAGCTGTGAGTGTACATTTATCTTTTCATATGCTTGTTTCATATGTGACATGCATTATGTAGTGGTTGGTGTGTTTATCCCAGGGAGTACAAAAGTAAAGGTTTTACTTGTGCTGCTTTCAGGGTGGGGTGTCATCTTGCTGGCATTTTGCAATGGGATTGTTACTCATTAACATTCATTAAATCTTCATTAAGGATCAAAAACAGATCTGAACTAATATTTGGATTGCTTTGCCCAAACTGTCACTGCATAGTGGGATTTACTGGGGTTCTGAAGCCCTCACTCAATTTACTGGAAGCACTGACACAGATAGTGTTTGGACAAAGTCCAGATGTGTCTAGTACTATGAATTGTTTCATTGTTGAGTAAAGAATATCGACTGGTAAAAATAAGCGGATGTCAAATCACTAGAAAAAGATTGCTAGACATCTGTTGATTCATTGGTGATATAACATACTGAATAATAGCCTTGTCTGTATTTTATTATTTCTTCTTCAATATTCGTATAAAACAGCTCAATATTGGGGGGGGGGGGAGGAGGACTACAGTGGTCCTTTGCTTTATGATTAGCTTTCCTCCATAAAAAGTTAATATTTTGATTAGGAAAAGCAAATAATACTTTATTTGAGCTCATCAGTTTTCTGAAATTCATATTTTGACTACAGAACCACCAGAGGGCACACTAAAAGTCTGTTAATGTTTGCACTGTGAAATATTTATTGTAGAGTAAAACATTTCAAGTATACTCACTTCAAACAGTATTATTTTATTATGCTCTTAAAATAGAATGGTTTTAATGATATAACTTGTGCAGATAACATGTAATATAGTTTGTATGTTATAATCTCTTAGCAGCATGTGAGCTGTTATAGAAAGGGACGGTACACAAATTGAGAGGGGGGCATGAAGGTGGGGGGATGCTTCTGCCAACATATGAAACAACTTGAAGGTATATGGATAGGACAAGCAGTAGCACACAGGGAATCCAATACACTCTAGCAGTATAGATTGAATGCACTGATCATGGGAATTCCTCAGGAAAAAAGGGAAGAAGCTGTCCTGTCCATCTTGAGTCTTGTTCACTCACTCTGCAATAATAATAAAATAAAAATCTGGGAATATTGAGATTGCCAAATCAGAACTGCATTTCCGTGCAGATATCATCTTGGCCAATGGTAAGGGGTGGTGGGAGTTGTAGTCCAACAGTATCAGACTATGCTTGGTATATTTCAAATGTGACTGTGCTAAAATTGATCCCTAACATTATTTTCTCTGTCACTGTTTTCTACATTGGCATCTTCTTCATCCATCAAGACCTTAGCATCTCTTTCATAGTCACAGCCTTTTAAGGTCCTGTCAGTTGATGTTTGTTTGGAAGGGCTCTTTGGAACTCTTCAGTTTCACCCCCTGAATAGTTTGGTGTCATCCACAAACTTGACCATCTCAGTACTCACACGATTCCTCATTGCTAATGAGCATGTTAAAATAACACTAACCCTAGTAAAGATCATTGTGATAATCCACTGATCCCCTCCATTGTGAAAATGTTCTTTAACCAGTTACTGAATAGTTTGGTGTCATCCACAAACTTGACTATCTCAAGGAAGGTAAACGGTGTTTCCCTGCGCTCTGGTTTCCGTCACGGTGTTCCATGTTGGTTTTTTTCTTTATCTTAAAATGCTCAATGATGCTACGCAGGAACAGGGTTGCTTAATTGAAGCTCACAGGTGTATGTTTGCAGTTTGACCTACTTAGCTGCACACCTGTGGTCTCTTGACTTTTTGCCTAATTAGAAAGGGGAGTTACTTTCTGCACCGGATGCAGGAAGGGATGTGATAGGATAATTGATTATTTGAAACTGTATTTAAGTTGATCAAATGTTTTGTAAGCTGCTGGTGAAGACTGGTGATGGCTTGCAGCTTTTGACTGTTACGTTTTCAAAAATAAAAATAAGCAAAGATATTGCAGACAGCCTTTTATTTCTATGCTCCAGTCGCTGCGCACACTCTGTGTTGACGAAAAAGTCCCAACATTCCTTCACGCCACTAGCAGTTTAGTCATGGTAGTCACATGACCCAGAAAGCTGTCTGCGGACAAACACCGGCTCCCTCGGCCTGAAAGCGAGATGAGTGCTGCAACCCCATAGTCGCCTTTGACTGGACCAGGGGTCCTTTACCTTTATCTTTTATCTTTTATTGATATGTTGCCCAGGCCTGTTGCTCAGGTCACCTAACCATCCAAAGCAGATTTGGGAGGCACACAAAGGGACTGCAGGGGTGAGAAAACCCGATGTACAATTGTCCATTCATATTACTGGTGCAAAGGCACAATTGGATGTCCCTCATTGTCTCTTCTTGCTCTATTGTAAAAACGAGAGAGCAATGGAAAGGAAATGGCTTGATTGTATCAATGTGGCTTATTTCTGCTTGGATTTATTTCAGTCTTAGCTTCGTTTACTTTGCAGATTTGAATACAATATCATTCTTGTCCTAAATCATAATTGAAAAAATAATGTGTTGGCAGAATATCCAAAATGTTATGTGTAAAAACTAAAAAATCATAATTTGTTGTGATCCCCCCCCACTGCCCCAAATATAATATGTATCTGAAAGCTAAAACTTTCTTTAAACCTATGGCATTTACCAAGCTATCAAATTCCTAGCATGGTGTTTCAGTACTATCCAAGTAATTGTTTACATCAATGTCAACCCCTGCTTAAAATATTTGGTCTACAGCTCTTGCATCTGTTTATAGATATAATTTAACAATAGTCTAAACTGGTTTCATTCATGCTGAGCAAATCGGCTTCTCACTGATTTGCAAAAAGCTCTATTTACTAAAGTGAGAAATTGACATTTTTCTGCTTAAGCACAATATAATTGCAGTAGTCCAAGATAATAGAGATTTCTGTTTTCTTGGTAGTTTTGCTGTGCCACATTCTGAGACAAACTTTCCAAAAAGGAAAGTGTCTCCCTATGCCTAGCATTGTTTCTAGGTGGTTCAGGCATCTACTGTATAGTTCTTGGACCGCATAAATAATAATGTATTTGGATCTAATGTAGGAAGGAAAGAAAGAAAGAAAGAAAGAAAGAAAGAAAGAAAGAAAGAAAGAAAGAAAGAAAGAAAGAAAAGCATAGTTAATGCTGTCCATAACCATTTTATTGTGATGCTGACTAGGTGGCCCTTCCTGTTTTATTTTTTTCCTACTTTCAGGCAAAAGAGGGATTGATGTCTAATGGAAAGGTTGATGATGATTATGATGATGACGACGACGACGACTTAATGTGGCGAGTACCCAAGGAGGAAGCTGACTTTGAGGATGACTTTATGGAATACGATCAGGAGCATATCAAATTCATTGACAATATGTTAATGGGTTCTGGAGCATTTGTGAAGAAAATATCCCTTTCCCCATTTTCACCCACTGATAACAGTTATGAATGGAAACCACCCAAAAAATCAACCATGACTAATGTCCAGTTTGCATCAGATTTTGATGATTTTGATTACAGCTCATGGGATGCAATGTGCTATCTAGACCCTAGCAAGGCTGTTGAAGAGGATGACTTTGTAGTAGGTTTCTGGAATCCATCAGAGGAAAATTGTGGTATTGATGCTGGAAAACAGTCCATCTCCTATGACTTACATACAGAACAATGCATTGCTGACAAAAGCATTGCAGACTGTGTGGAAGCCCTTCTGGGCTGCTATCTGACCAGCTGTGGTGAAAGAGCTGCCCAGCTTTTCCTCTGTTCACTGGGGCTAAAAGTGCTTCCGGTTATTAAGAAAACTGATTGGGAGAGTGCTCTGTATTCCTACAGAGAGCATTTTAACAGCCAGCAGAAACATTCTTCAGCAATCTGTGTTTCTGCCTCTCTAGCCAATCAAGAGTCTTCTCTGTATAAAGACTTGATGTATGGCTGTTTAAAGATTCCTCCAAGATGTATGTTTGATCATCCAGATGCTGAGCGAACCTTACATCACCTTATATCTGGCTTTGAAAACTTCGAGAAGAAAATTAGCTACAGTTTTAAGAATAAGGCTTATCTACTTCAGGCATTTACTCATGCCTCCTATCATTACAACACCATTACTGGTAAGTCATGTGAAAAATCCTCCTTTTGACTTAAGCTTACAGGCCTGAAGAGATGCAGATTATTTGGGAGGATTGTTAATTATATTGCTATCTATTTCTTGCCAATCCCTCAACCCTTGTTTGTTAAGATTGTTACCAGCGGTTGGAATTCCTGGGAGATGCAATTTTGGACTACCTCATAACCAAGCACCTTTACGAAGACCCACGGCAGCACTCTCCTGGAGTTCTAACAGACCTGCGATCTGCTCTTGTTAACAATACCATCTTTGCCTCATTGGCTGTAAAGTACGACTACCACAAATACTTCAAAGCTGTCTCTCCCGAGCTGTTTCATGTTATTGATGACTTTGTGCAGTTTCAGATGGAAAAAAATGAAATGCAAGGAATGGATTCCGAGGTTAGTGGCACTGGAAAATAATTTGTGTGTTGAAGCTCATTTTAGTGTGAGTTTATATTAAAGAATTTAAACATCTAGCACAACATGGCAAGATTAAGTAGAGGCTTTCTACTGAATAGGACATTGTGAACAGCAACTACGGTAGTTATTGGATTCTGGCTGCATTCTAAATTTCGTCCTTGTCTGTGCCACATACAAGCAAGGGCTTTTGTCACGCTACTTCAGAATTATTGTGAACTACTGACCCTATGACCAGGGCTGTGTGATGCATATTTTTTTTTTTAAAAAAATTAAACTTTGTGGCCAAGTAGTTCAAATTCTGTGCCAATAAAAACAGAGTTCTGAGACCAGTATAAATTACTTAAATGGTGCACATTGACACCATTTCTCTTTTGCATAATACTGCAATTTTGCATATATTTGGGGGGGGGCACACACTGAAACCTATTCCCAGTCACTGATATCTTAGTCACCCTCTTGCTTCTCTGACTAACAAACATTTCTTCATAGCTGTAAGGACAGAAAACTTTTAAGAAAAAGAAGACTGATGTCAAGGAACTTGAATAGCATACAGGAGGAGGACTAGACATCGAAGCTATCTTAATACTTATTGCCAATTTAATGTTTAATTGTTTAATCCATTCTTGCTCATCTAGAAGTTGAAAATTTGCAGTTCTGAGTGAATAAATCCCTTTTAATTGAAAATTTGCAACAATTTTGTAACACAGTTTTGTTTTGGTATTTGCTTTAGCTCCGAAGATCTGAAGAAGATGAAGAAAAAGAGGAGGACATAGAAGTACCAAAGGCCATGGGGGATATATTTGAGTCACTCGCTGGTGCCATTTACATGGATAGTGGAATGTCTCTTGAAATGGTTTGGCAAGTGTACTATCCAATGATGAGGCCATTAATAGGTAACATTAGAGCTCTCAGAAGAAATATTCAGTAATACATTGTTTGTCATTAAGACAGTTTACAAACATGGTGGTGTTGTTTTTAATCACAGAGAAATTCTCTGCAAATGTGCCCCGTTCCCCAGTACGAGAGCTGCTGGAAATGGAGCCAGAGACAGCTAAATTTAGGTAAGATTTAATCTGCTTAATATTTCTGTAAAATATTCCTGAAGTCATGTACCTTGCATTGAATTATAATTGTGTTTTTGTGTAATAGGAATTATATTTGTATTATATTACTGTATTTTAAAATTGCTGCATTTTAAAATTGTTTGCAACCTTATGTTGAAGGGCAGGTAAGAAATTGAGTTAATAGTAATATGTGGTGTCCAGCTAAACAGTTCTGCTGGCACAAGCTTTCTTTCTTTCTTTTTTTGGCTTAACAGTGGACCTCCTCCTCTTGCTGTACACCCCTTTAATGTGTTCTGGGGTTTCCTCCAATCCTTTGGAGCAGATTTAGGGAGCAGAGAGGAGAAGGAGGGGGATGTTCTGCTGCACAGTTAGAAGTGCGTCTGCTAGTAGAGCTGCTTAGCTGGATGCCACCCAGTGTCCTTGTAATAATTTTAATAACATACTCTTCTGGAAAAGAAATCTCAAAACTGAGAAAAACAGTAACGAACTTCCAACTACACTTTTGCTTCCATTTGAAGTATGTGAAGGGCTTTTATTTCCTCCCACTGGATGCATGTGTGTATATGTACACAATGTCTTTCTACTTCATGCATCCCTGCAGTAGGCTGTTGCTTCTACAAAAGCTCATGTTGCAATAAATTGTGTTTCACGGGACCGTACACTTTTTCAGATTAACTTGGTTATTCTTCTGGAATTGATTCCACTTTGAGTATCTTCGTTTTAATTGGCATATGTGTTTATTTCTGTTTTTCCTGCTTCCCATTCCACTCACGCAGTCCTGCGGAAAGAACCTATGATGGAAAGGTCAGAGTAACTGTGGAAGTTGTAGGAAAAGGAAAGTTCAAAGGTGTTGGAAGAAGCTATCGGATCGCCAAATCTGCTGCAGCAAGAAGAGCTCTACGAAGCCTCAAAGCAAATCAACCTCAGGTTCCAAATAGCTGAGACACCTCTTAAAAACAACAACCACACACTCAATAGAGAAATTTAAAAGATATATGTTGAGAGGAACAAACTGAAGACAGCATTTAAAGTTTGATAACAAATAGCTAACAACATTTAACATGTACACATAATTTTGGAACGAAATGTAGTTATAGGTTTTTTTTGCGCAAACACAATCTTGTCTTCTTTCCTCACTTCTGCTTTGTTTAATCACAAGAGTGCTTTAATGATGACATTTAGCAAGTGTTCAAAATAATTGTTGTCAGGTATCTTTGGTTTACTTTGTCAGTACAGCTTTGCTTAGTGTTTAAAGGCCAGGGAGCTTATGCCGATTGCAGTTACTATATATATATATATATATATATATATATATATATATATATATATATATATATATATATATAGAAATTCCTCAAATCTGTGCACTAGTGCCAGTCACGAAGCAGTTTATAAACTGCACCGGATGATTTGGTGTAAGGATTAAGTGTGCCAGTATTGTCCTTGTTCTTTCCATGCCATCTTTGCATTAAGATGGCATTCCCAATCATTATTGCACTTGTTTGTTAGGGACAGGTTTAAATTGAAATGTCTGGCATCAGATGGATTTTAAAACTGATGCTGCATAGTCTTGCATCAAAAGGTTCTTGCCTTAAAACTACATAAGCCCTCACTAATGCAACCTTTCATTTCTGAACTCCTTGGAGCAAACTGTATTACATTCCCTTCATTTTTAGAACGCATTTTACAATGATGAAGCTCCATATTTACAGTACAACATGTTAGTTTAGCTGTGACCTAACTTATTACAGGACTGTAATAGAAATCGTATTCATATATATGTAGTGAGGTTATTTTTTAACAATTCAGAGGAAATGGTTAGTACAGATCTTACTTGTTATTGCAAACAGAAAAGTCTCTCGCTGATTTCCATTGTTACAGAAACCGAGACTGAGCACAGTCCACCACTCTTGTGGAACCTCCTTTCCCTTCAAGGGACTTGTGCAAGAGATTTTCTTGGTGGATTGCTGGCATTGCTTCCAGTATTGGAACTTTGTAATAATAGCTAATTGCACAGTGCAAACTGTTGCTTTAAAAAGAACTTTTGACATATCTCACCTAAAATATGCTGCAGATTTTATATTGGATACATATTTAACAAATGGAGCACCTTTACACATTTAAGAGCGATTTCCACGTAAATTTCTTACTGTACTTTTCAGAATTGCATGCATATTTCACCTACCAAAGCTGTGCTGTTAAATGCCATGGAAGTTGTTGTGTGAGAGAAATTGCCATACTTTTGATACATCTGTGATTTAAGTCCTTTACCTTAGAATAACTAGCTCATTATTGTTGTTTCAGTTGATATGAAAGCATACTTTGTAGGCTATGCCTAAGTTTCTTTAGATATTTGTAGGCACCCTTCACTTAAATACCTCAGTTCTTCTTTGTTCTTTTTGTGTCTTTTTCCCCTTTTGCATGCATTTTTGTTTGTTTTTGGTGCTATGTGTATGTATTATGCTTGAAATTTTAATTTTTGCACTGTAACTATAATACCTCTTAATTTTACCTTGTTTAAAAAGCTGTGGGTCGTCTTGCACTCCCACCAATATCAATAGAGGTTTGCTGCAATTTTACCCCATTAATTATGCTTGAAGTTTGAGAGAGCTGAGCAAGTTTTTTTTTTGTTTTCCAGCACAGTGGTCTGCTCTTGATGCTGTTTTATGTGTTAAATTACAGATAATACTGTATTCTGTGTTAAAGACACCCCCCTTCCTCACACATGTGCATTCAAAATTTAAAGAGGGAAAAACATCTGGCTAACCTTTCTAAAAGAGAAGAATCATACCTTAGTGGCAGAAGACATTAAACTTTTTCTGAAATACAGAATTTAGTTTAACAAATCTTTCTAACGAGGACAGTGAAATGAAAGATTTTTGTGTGACTTCAGTCACAGTGAGCAAGTAAAATGTCATGGAAGGATTTAAAAAACAAGCTCATGTGCAAGGATGAACTACACACATGGCTCAAAAGTTTCTTTGTTTTTTGCTGCAGACACCCCATCCCCACCCCCCTGGATGAGGAAGCAAGCCTCATTTTCAGTTTGGAAAATGACCATTCTTCCATGCTGGCACCCTGGATCCAGGTAGGTTAGTGCTGCCTAGAGCTCGAAGACGGGAATGTCATTAGAGTCACAGGATGTTTTAACTGTTCTTGGAATTGGTCTTCAAATACGTTCCTCGAGAGCAGCAACTTAGGAAGGTCTCTGATTTCTCCTCTGCTTCAGGCTTGCATTTTCTACTTTCACCTGCTTATTTCTTTACTTGCTCTTTTTGTACTGTGTAATTGGCCCAGGATCCTTCTAATTTCCTTTGTTCTTGCATGCTTTGATCTGTTTGTATTTTTCACTGATTGTTTTTTGTGTTCCATGGAGGATACTCCCATCAACCCAAGTCCTAGTCAGAGTTCAGCGTCCTGCTGCTTTTTAGCTCACCGTGGCTACCTCAGATAGCTTTGTTTTTCTCTTACAACTTGTGTTGTCTGTGTGTGAGAGAGGTTTGGTTGTTGTTAAAAATCAAATTTATTCTGAAAAAAATATCTTCCACAATAGATTCTACCACTGCCCCCTCCCACTGTTGATTTCCCCACGTTTTCCCTCTCTGATTAAACTCCCTAGCTATTGAGTCAAATAATTTTCCCTATTCATGCAGCTACAATTAACTAATGACATGCATTTTTTGTTAGCAGAAATTGCAAACTTCTTTTCCCCCAACTTAACCTATCCAGCAGCAGCCTACTGCAGCACCTGTTGCACAACAGCCAGGGCCTGGGCATGCTCTGCTTATGCTACTGCGGCCTGCCCTTGTATGTCATGACTACCCTGATTTGCCTTCAGTGGCCAAAAGGAAAGTTACTCCACCCACCTAGTGACACTCCCACTCTAGGAATGCCTCAGATATGCATGTCATTAAAGCAACGCACTGAAGTCTCCGTATGAATGAATCAAAATGGGCAAAGTTGTGGGAAGCAGGTCCACTGTGTCCAAATGTTGGGCATCCAAGTATTTTCTGGAGCCTTGCAAGATACCCAAGTCTCTGTATTGACAAGACTAGTGGCTTCATTGGCCAAACATTTGTGCACCTTCCCAGACACGTGGGTCCCTTCTTCATCCCAAAAGCCGATTTGACCTTCCACTGATACCAAGAGGTCATCCTGCCTACTTTCTGCAGCTCCCCACTCCACCCCACTGAGAAGGTGCGGCACTCCCTAAGATGCCTTTAAAGTGCTACATCTCTATGACTCAAACATAAAAAGACTTCTTGTTGTTATCTTTTCTGCCCTCAACCCAGGCAAAGCGGATTAAGGCTGGCATTTCCCTGTCTTGTGACTCCCTAAAGTTGCCACCACAACAAATTTACCGCTCGCTCTAGCAGCATTTTTCAACCAACACACCTCTTTAGGAGGTATGCCAGGGAGCTACGGGGTCATTTGTCATTATAAGGTAGACCTGTTTGCTTCAGCTGAAGTGGCCTTTGGAAGATGAGTCTTACAAAGTGTGCTTCCTCCACCCTAGGCAGCCACCAATAACCCTATTGATATTGGTCAGCTTTCAAACATCCCATCTGGGTCCAGTATGCCAGTACAGGAGAACAGTCTGTTGAATCACCTGAAGGCTGTTTCTCCTTGCTGGCATCCAAGACCCGGGGCTGCATCCTGCTTTTTCATGAATGGCTGCCTACAGATCAAACTTGTGGGGAGTGATTATATGCACACGCAGAGATGTTTAACTGAGTTCAGCCTATCTCCATTGGTATGTGTGGTCTTCTGTCTGTCTCTGCTTCTTAGCTTGGCAAAACTACCTGGAGACTGCTCACGGGAACGCAGAGGTTAAAACTTCCTGGGAACCTATTGATATTTCTGCCTTTGACTTCTAGGCAGCACTAACCTACCTGGGTCCAGGACACAGAGAAACACCCTTCAGGTGATTCCAGCTGATTCCAGTGGGCCCTTTTCAGCTTCAGTATGAGCAGCTGCTGTGAAAATGTCTGTGAAAATGCCTACTACATGCATAGTATTCCCAAAATATAGCTTTGTATTGTGACATTTGTTACAACGTTTAGGTAAAGCTGTAGTCCTCAAACCACTAATCTGATGTGCTGTAAAAGTATTCTTACAAACAGTTTAACAAGACTTTTCAGTGCTAAGTGGATTGAGGATTACCATCTAAATTCTATTCATGCATAGGTAGTTTATGAATAAACACTGTTAAATCTACAATTGCAGCCCAAAGCGAGGATTTTGCAGCTCTATTAAATAATAGTTACTAATGTTGATAGTTTTCTTTGCTGATGCCCAGATCAGCATTTAAAAACTCGCAAGTTTCTGTAATTCAAAAAAAGGGGCATGTATTATCCCAAGCAAATATATAAGCTTTGGTTTTTCTTTTCTTTTTGTGAAATGCCATATGTAAAATCAAAACCAATCTCATGAGACTGAAAGATAGTAAATGCTTCGCATAAATGTTTCATACTTGGATAATTTCAAAGGTTAAGAGTGTAGCCTGATGGCAATAGGAATAATTACACTCTCTAATCAGAAGTATTCAATCCCTCCCTGTTTAAGAAAGCTAATGAATTGAAACTGAAAATACTGAGTAGGGGCCAATGATAAATGTAGGTCCTGCTGCTGTTTGTGTGTGTGCGTGTTTAATGCAACAACCTTTTTGCTGTATGATTTAATTCAAATATTACATAATGCTGTTAGAATGCAAAATCACACTAGTTTCCATGCTGTGCAACTGCTTTACCCACCTCCCCTTTTTAGTACAGTTGGAGTATTGGAAAATGTATGCTATTTAGACCTAAATCTCACCCTTTGAAGGTTGGGATCGAAATCCCTTGACATGCTACAAGCATGAGAGGAAATGGACTGTTGCAAGCCTGTCTTCACAATGTATCACACAGACCCCTCAGGTAGACAGCAAAGGGGTTAATTGGCATGAACCTAATTTTGGATTTGTGTGTGTGTTTGTGTGTGTGTTCTGTTACACTATATACTTAAAACAGTCCTCCTAACTATGCTGCATTTTTATTTTTGTTATGGCTTTGTTTTGTGCTGTTCTGTTCATGTAGCACAAATAAGCATTGCACTTGGTACCGTGCTTTACCTCATTTCAAGGAGAAATATACTTAATTAGAGGAATTAATGTGGTTTGGGCCTTGCTGCTGCTTTGATTTACTGAATTTGAAAAAGATGATTAGAATACCTGCAACGTGTCACTTAAATTGCACAACTGAAATAGGCTATTTGTTGGGTTTTTTTGTCTGTAACTTTTTCTATATTTTAAGGAAGAAAGACTTTTGTCTAGGATCCAGAGAGCCCCTTGCATGACTGGAAGGTGCTTCTGCAAGTGGGAAGGGAGGGGTATTCTCCAGTTTCCAATGAGTCTTCTCCCCCAGATACAGCTACTCACACCTCGTCCCATACCCTTCTGAAGATCCACTAACCCAGACACGGGGAACCTATGACCTTTGGATGTTGCTGGGTTACAATTCCCATTATCTTTGACCATTGGTCATTCAGGCTGGGGCTGATTGGAGTTGTAGTTCAGGAACATTTGGCTGGCCACCAGTCCCTGTCCCTCCTCCATCTTTTCAGTGGATGCAAAGGGCTGCAAAAAGGAGGCGTGAGATCCACACTGCACAAGCAGAACACTGCCCAGGGACTCTCAAGGTCCCAGCAGTATCTTTTTTTTGCCATCCTTTGTGAAACGGTCTTGTGAAACGGTTGACATTTAAAATTGACTCTTTCCAACCCCCCCCCCTTGCTGTAAATTCACTGAACATGCATACTTAACAGTCAATAAGATTTCTCCTTCATTTTGAATCTGAAGGGATCTATCTGTAGGTATCATCTGGTCAAGTGCAGAAGGCAGAATTTTTAACCAGATTGAACTGTGAGAAGTCCTGTAAGGGGTAAGGCCACATCTGCAAGTGGCATAAACTGGCAGTCCCCAAAGTCGCAGCCTTTTCTAACTGAAAAAAAAAGTTATTTGACAATATTTGAGCCATGCGCTGTTCTCCATTCCTCATTGAATGTAATGGAATTAGTTGTGTGTGAGTAATTAAAGAGACTGAACCTAGGGCAATGTTACACTATTAATGGCAAATATTTTCACTTTCAGTGAAGCGAAGATGTGTTAATATTTATAAGACTGTGTCTTTAAATCCTTAAGACTTTACAACCATGAAATGTAACTGAAACCTACATTTTCACCAGCAGAAGTCTGATAACAGATATCCATAAAGTCAGGTAGAAAACAAAGGGTTGGATCTAGACTAAGCGAGTTGAACTTAGTTCCCATAGATATCAGTGGGACTAGCTTAATCCATTGCTTTCAGTGGAACTTAAGTTCAACTAACTTAGTTTTGATCCAGCCCCAAACTGTTAATTGCAACTTCATGCAAGAGTAACTCAACATTAATCTATCTGTTTTATTCCCCAAGTCTTTTTATAGCTTCCCCACTTGCATATGTTTAATTTGGATAACCACAGACTGTTTAAATTGATATGATCGATGCACTCAGTTTTACTACAGCAGCAAGTTATCTAGAAAAACAGAAGTTGAACAAGCATTGAAAATTGCAGGCTTTTTTATTGTAAATAGTTTGACTGTAAAGATGGTTAAAATCAAGTAGAATGAATAACATAATTTGATGGACAATAAAATATTTCCCATCACATGCTGCAGCTGTCTAAGGGACATAAAATGTAATTCATTCATACTGTAATCATGCTGCAGAAATTTGCAGTCTGCACCTTATGGATCACAATTACCTTTAATAGATTTTTTTGTAATAATTGTAGCTGAATATATCTCCAATAAAGTTATGGTCTGTTCATTTTTTTGTTTACTGTTTTCCTTAAAGCCTTATGTAATGCATGTAAATGTAGAAGTGTTAGTATTAACATGAATATTGATCACGTTTTACCTTGCCCTTCAAATAGCCTGGGGCAGTGTACATAATTCTCTGCCTCCTCTATTTTATCTGCACAACAGACTTGAGAGATTGGTTAGACTGACAGCTGATGACTGTGCTGAGGTCATCCAGTCATTTCCTAAGCATGGCTGAATGGGGTGACGTTGGTCCTTATCAGACATTAATCACTACAATTTCAGAAAAAAAGTTGTAAATTATGAAAACTCACAACAGTGACTAGGATATCTAAGTGTGACTGCATTTCGTGGTTTGAAACCAGTTTGGGAGGGGGGTGGTATCTATTTTCAAATATTCTCACAATGTATTTGGAATCGTAACTTGACACTCAGATCTTATGGAGTCATATACTGTACTTTAAAAACAACAGCACTCCAGGTAACTATCTTCATTGCACTTGAGCATCAGTAGTGTGGAAGTGAAGAGCTTGTTGCTGAGTGATCAAGGTTGCCTTATTGATCTTTCCAAAACTTCACGTTAATTGATGGGCTCTTACCCAGTGGATAATAGTGAGAATAAGAGGAAAATGCCATCAGTGAGCTAATCTTACTGACTTGTGATTCCCAGCAGCTCCAACCCTGGAGATGGAACGTAGCTCACATGGCTAGTAGTTTTTGATAGCCTTGTTGTTGTTTAGTCATGTTCGACTCTTCATGACCCCATGGAGGTGTCAATTTGCAGATGACACCAAATTGGGATGGGTGGCCAATGCCCCAGAGGACAGGATAACACTTCAAAATGACCTCAACAGATTAGACAACTGGGCCAAAGCAAACAAGATGAATTTTAACAAGGAGAAATGTAAAGTACTACACTTGGGCAAAAAAAAAAAATGTAAGGCACAAATACAAGATGGGAGACACCTGGCTTGAGAGCAGTTCATGTGAAAAGAATCTAGGAGTCTTGGTAGACCACAAACTTGACACGAGTCAACAGTGTGATGCAGCAGCTAAAAAAGCCAATGCAATTCTGGGCTGCATCAATAGGAGTATAGCATCTAGATCAAGGGAAGTAATAGTAATACCACTGTATTCCGCTCTGGTCAGACCTCACCTGGAAGACTGTGTCTAGTTCTGGGCACCACAGTTCAAGAAGGATACTGATGAGCTGGAACGTGTCCAGAAGAGGGCAACCAAAATGGTCAAAGGCCTGGAAACGATGCCTTATGAGGAAAGGCTTAGGGAGCTGGGTATGTTTAGCCTGGAGAAGAGAAGGTTAAGGGGTGATATGATAGCCATGTTCAAATATATAAAAGGATGTCATATAGAGGAGGGAGAAAGGTTGTTTTCTGCTGTGCCAGAGAAGCGGACATGGAGCAATGGATTCAAACTACAAGAAAGAAGATTCCACCTAAACATTAGGAAGAACTTCCTGACAGTAAGAGCGGTTCAGCAGTGGAATTTGCTACCAAGGAGTGTGGTGGAGTCTCCTTCTTTGGAGGTCTTTAAGCAGAGGCTTGACAGGCATATGTCAAGAATGCTTTGGTGGTGTTTCTTGCTTGGCAGGGGGTTGGACTGGATGGCCCTTGTGGTCTCTTCCAACTCTATGATTCTATGACCAGAGCAGCCTTTTTTTGCCTGAATTTCTCTAATTTTTTAAAGCTATCCAATTTTAGCTGTGCCCTGTGTGAAGAACTTTTGTATTTGTAGTGAGACTGAGATTTCCACCAATGGATCCCCGGATTGTGGCCATAGAAACAAAATTGTGTGTGATCAAATCTAGCTTTGAGAGGTCTAATCATGTGCTTGAGGGGCAGAGCCACTGTTCTCTGCTCCTTTCCCACTCCTCTGTCAAAGTTGACTTGGCATCCATTTATTCAGCACGAGAGATTCTCCTGCCCAGCAACACGTGCACAGCTTTTTATGGTGTGAGAGCATCTGGGGGCTGGGGCCATGGTTGTAAAATGCCGACCTGAGATTTGCTGCTTTAAAATAGAAACTGCAAGTTTAAAAGCCGGGGGAGATTGGAGGGGAGAGAGAATAAGACTTCTGCAGAATTTCTCCACACAGCCTTCTAATTCATTACATTAAGGTTCATTATATACCGTTAGTGAACAAATCCCAGTGAAAATATTTTAAGGTCTAATCATGCTGCATGAATCCAGCTTCAATTCTTGCCATAAGCTGTCATAAAACTGCTTTTTGTGTGAGAAAGAACTGTAAAAGCAATTCATAAACACTCTTCATAACCAATCTCTGCAATAACTCAATGGAGTCGCAACTGCCTATTCAAAATTCACAAAGTCAGAATTCATCGCCTATGATGAATGGAGTTACGTTGATTTAATAGCATATATATGATTCTTTATTTCACATACAGTCTTACCTCCTATCCCAAACCACTTTTAGCAACAGGGCATTCAGGCTAGAATCATTTCACTCAGTAATGAAATGTCCCCATGAAAAAGGACCACAGCTCAGGGTCGGAGCCCCTCTAGTTATAAGGATCTGAGAACCAGCAAGCTGACGAGGCAGCTAAATGGCAGATAGTCGTGACTGCCTATGTGCCATTAGGCAGGGTGAAGCTGCTGCCTCAGACAGTGGAAGCTCCCAAGACATAGTTGACTTCCTCCCATTTGCAGGTGAAAACCATTAGGCAAGTTGAGGTAGCTGCCTCAGACATCAAATACTGAGGAGTGTGGTGACCAAGTCGGTAGCCCCCGCTGTTCCTCCTGAATGCTGCTCCTGGGGCATTCCCCTCTGTTGGAGGACAGAGCTATTTAGGCCACCCAGCCAGTCTGCTGCCCTCGGGTTTGGCCCCCACAACCTGTTACAAGGGAGCATTCAAGTACCTTCCTGCAGAAGTGCCAACTTGAATAAAATATTGGGGCGGGGGGGGGGGTAAGCCCTGCCCTACGTAGCTGATCACAAGACGCAGCACATGTACACTAAGGTTACCAGATATTTTCCAATGAATCCAGGGACTGTCCCCGGGAAACGGGGACATCTGGTAACCTTGATGTAAACCATTTTAATAGCAATGCCCATCAACTTCGGGAAACACCCCCCCCCCAATGACCAGTTGGAACAGTGTATGGGATGGATCTTTTCCTTTGCCTCCAGCCCCAAAAGGTCCTGGGCTGGCCTTGTGTGTTGAGGTTTATTTAAGACTAGGGTTGACATATTAGAGGACAATTATATATTTCTATTATAGCATTCCGTAGCCTTTTTCAAGTGGTGTGGTGCAGGCTACTTTGGAGTGAATGAATACAGCATATAGTAGGGTTGCCATATATATTTATTTTTTTGGCCAAACTTGTTTAGCTTTTTGGGCAACATCGCCACACGCCGACATTTCTGCGATTTCCGCTCAGAGACTGCTACCAACTGCAGTATTCTGGCTATGTCCCAGAAATTCCAGACATATGGCAACCCTAGCATATAGCAACTGGAATACAGTCTTCATCAAAGTGTTTGGTGTGCCTGGAGTGCTTGGCCAGTGATTCTCGGAATGAGACTATACATTAGGCTACAGCAGGCATAGGCAAACTTGGCCCTCCAGATGTTTTGGGACTACAACTCCCATCATCCCTAGCTAACAGGACCAGTGGTCAGGGATGGTGGGAATTGTAGTCCCAAAACATCTGGAGGGCCAAGTTTGCCTATGCCTGGGCTAGAGCTTTCCAAACTTTTCATGTTGGTGACATGCTTTTTAGACATGCATCATTTTGCAACACAGTAATTCAGTTTTTGGGACGCGGGGGTGGCGTTGTGGGTTAAACCACAGAGCCTAGGACTTGCTGATCAGAAGGTCGGCGGTTCGAATCCCCGTGACGGGGTGAGCTCCCGTTGCTCGGTCCCAGCTCCTGCCAACCTAGCAGTTCAAAAGCACGTCAAAGTGCAAGTAGATAAATAAGTACCGCTCCGGCGGGAAGGTAAACGGCGTTTCCGTGTGCTGCTCTGGTTCCCCAGAAGCGGCTTAGTCATGCTGGCCACATGACCTGGAAGCTGTACGCTGTCTCCCTCAGCCAATAAAGCGAGATGAGCGCCACAACCCCAGAGTCGGTCACGACTGGACCTAATGGTCAGGGGTCCCTTTACCTTTACCTTTAATTCAGTTTTAACTATCAAACGAGGTTTTTACTAGCAAACTGGGTTCCCTTTCAACCCTACAATTCTGTGATTCTATAATTCTAGGAGACGTAAGGGCATCACAATGGTGCGTCTGTTTTCACTTGTGAAATATGGAAGTGTAATCATGGCAGCTAATCATGTTCTGATCATGCATGACGATCCTGTTTTAATTATGGGTGCTTACCTTTTAATGTTTTAGTAAAATTGTTTTATTGGGTATGTTAATGTGGATTTTTCTATTTCAATGCTTGTGTTACTGGTTTTTAAACTTGCAAGCCACTCAGCAGCCAATTTTGGCATTGCAGAATAAAGCACAAAAGAAAGACAGGATACATATACCTTATCACCAGATCTCAAAAGTATGGGGAAAATACAGGAGGGCATTCTTAAACATCTTGCAGTTGGCAGGTATGTATGCAACAAGCAGGGGGAGCCTCATAATGGGTTAGAATCATAGAGTTGGCCATCCAGTCCAACCCCCTGCCAAGCAGGAAACACCATCAAAGCATTCTTGACATATGCCTGTCAAGCCTCTGCTTAAAGACCTCCAAAGAAGGAGACTCCACCACACTCCTTGGCAGCAAATTCCACTGTCGAACAGCTCTTACTGTCAGGAAGTTCTTCCTAATGTTTAGGTGGAACCTTCTTTCTTGTAGTTTGAATCCATTGCTCCATGTCCGCTTCTCTGCAGCAGCAGAAAACAACCTTTCTCCCTCCTCTATATGGCATCCTTTTATATATTTGAACATGGCTATCATATCACCCCTTAACCTTCTCTTCTCCAGGCTAAACATACCCAGCTCCCTAAGCCGTTCCTCATAAGGCAGCGATTCCAGGCCTTTGACCATTTTGGTTGCCCTCCTCTGGACACGTCCCAGCTTGTCAGTTCATCCAGGGTTTACTTTAAAGGATGGGTGGGGAACTTTTGGCACTCCAAGATGATGCTAAAATTCAACTCCCATCATCCCTGGCTATTGGCAACACTGTCAAAGGCTGATGGGAGTTGGAGTTAAAATAACATCCAGTGGGCCATGTGTTATCTACCCCAATGGCAAGGTATGAAAGGACCGTGGAGAGGATTGCAGGTATTCATTTGGGATTTGGGAGAAGGTGAAAGGGCAAGAGGAGAGGTCATTTAAGTCCTTGACTCAGAGATGCTGCTTTTGCCATTGGAAAGGAAAAGGCACTTAACCGCTCCAGCATAATTACAAACCCAGGGAAGCACAAGGGAAATCCATCTTCTTTAATAGCACTTGCTCGTCACCGACCAGCCGGCCCTGCCATTAGGTGACGTTTGCTCAGACACCTTTAGCCTCAGGTTTTTAATTTTGTGCGACGCATCCCCCCCCCAAAAAAAACCCCAGAAAGGAAGGTTTGGGGTTTACACAAAGCCAGAGAATGACATGAAAAGTTTTAACTTAAGCAGCAAAATAGAAAGGCTAATCTTATTTAAAAGTAATATGTGTTTCTTGATTGAGTGCCCAGATACACTCAACTGGGACATTTTAGTGGAATCGGTTCTAAGCTGTTACACTGAGTTATACAGAGTAAGGTTTCCTGAGCTCACATTGCCAGACCTGAAATACTCTTGTGGCTGCATTTAATAAAGAAACGAAAGTCTCGGGGTAAGGGGATATGATTTTTTATGACAGAAGGAATGCAAATAACTTTTAGTCTCGTTGCCTAGACCGGGTTGGGTCTGATTTGATGGAGTTTAATAATGACTTATAACCTGTGCTGACAATGTGCAGGCCCCCGCAACGTCATTTAACTCATTTATTCTGCTTGCTGTAAAAACAAAGAGATGGCAAATAAATATATGGAAAGTTCATTGTTTGTCAGAGGGCCCAAGCCAAAAGTTTTCAGTGACCTTTTAAAATATGGTCCCTTGCTAGTACTAAAATGTCTGTCACTCAACGCACACACTTGCACGCTCTGGCCTTTTAACCCGTGCATCTTGTTTTTCTCTCTTTCAACTGGTTGTATGAATTTCAAATCAGCTGCAGCCCTTTAAGTCCGACCCCCTCCCTTCTTCTTCTTCTTTTTTCCCCCTGCATCGGAGGATTACTGTAAATTGCAGCCTGACAATTACAATGTACAGCGCACTGGAGAGTTATTAATGGATAGGCCTACTGATGGCCTTTCAGCACAAACCCAGGCCTGGTATTCCTCACTCCTAATTGGATCCAGGGCTAGCGGCCTAGGTGGATGACGCTGGGGGGGGGACCGTGGGGGGGGAGCGGGTGTCTTCTGCGGAGCCCCACTTTATCAGAGGAAGGTATCAATTGATCATAGATAGCTCCTATTGGCAACGTCAAGATCTCTAATTCACCTCCGTCCTAATGACTTGTATTGGCTTAAGCAGGCCCATTATTTGACAGCCTTCGCCTCAGCTGACAAAGCCCTGCAGGTGGTTTTAATAGAAGATTTCGATTGCGGGAGATTGTACTAAAGACAGAGCAGCAGTTCAACAGACACAATAGAGGCTAGTAAAATACCCCCCCCCCTTTTTAAATGCTAAGTCTGTTTTACAGTACTCCCAGAGAATGCTAATAAGACTGGAACTGAAGTTAACCACAACTTCCATTTACTTGGCACTTTTTTTTTTTTTTTGGTGTGCGTTTCTGTTTTAACGTTACAAATCCTGCACAGAGCTTTCCTCTTGGGCTTCAATATTTATTTTAAGCAATGAATTATGCAGGGGCATAAATTACGGTTGACAAATGTAAACTTGAATGGGGGTAACATGCGCAGAGCGAAGGGATGGGCGAATCTGTCAAGTTTGCTTTCTCTCAATTTCTCCTTTTCCCACTCTTATGTTCGGCTCTCCATCTTTCCACGCCGGTTTGCAATTTCTTTTTTTCTTTTTTTAAAGCCCTCACAAAAATTCATCAACATTTCATGACGAATTTTACTAACGTAACACATTTTGGTATGCAACTTCCCCTCACGTACATAATTTCGCAATGCAAGTTTCCCTAATATAATGCATTCTTGTATCCATCAGTGATTCTTTAGCTGTGATTCTTTAGCTGTTGGAATAGATGATGCTTGCGGTCCCTTCCAATTCAATGATTCTATGATTTTAACCATTAATATCCAAACTGCACTGATCTCTCGTTCTTTTTTTTTAGCGTTCCTGAGCCACTGGGTACAAGGTTGCTGGTATATATATATAGTATTCAAAACAAATAAATAACACAAGACAAGACAAAGAAACAAAATTAAAACCTGAAAAACTAAACTGCAAAATATTTTATTTCCATGTTATCTTCTGGGTCCGCACTTCTGTCTAAGTCATATGACCTGTGCAAGTTCACAAGCCCCTAAAAGTGCCTTTTGGGGGCACATTGCCCCAAAATGTTTGTTTTTGGGTGCTATGTCCGAAAAAGTACAGCCTGAAATTGCGTAGGATAGTGGCAGCCATTTTGCACCATTGTCCTGCAACAAAAAATGGATGCCTCATTTTTTCTGGGGCAGTTGATGGGTATGGTGTAGTGGTTAGAGTACTGAACTAGGACCTGGGATACCAGGGTACGAATTCCTACTCGGCCGTGAATCTCATTGGGTGGCCTTGGGCCAGTCACTGCCTCTTAGCCTAACCAACCTCACAGGGTTGTCGTGGAGAATAAAATGGGGAAGGCAAAAACCGCTTTGAGCTCCCTGGAGGAAAAGTGGGATACAAATCAAATAAATGAAGAAATATAAGGGTATGTATATGTGACCTTCTCACCCGCTTTTTTTGCCCTTTACCCTTACTTGCGGGAAGCACTTTTTAAAGAAACCTGACCATATTTGCGCCCAGTTTAAATCAGCTTTTGCCAACCTGGTACCTTTCAGAAGTTTGGGTCTGCAACTCCCATCAGACTCATTGGGTTGGCCACTGTGAGAACAGGATGCTGGTCTATTTGTGTCGCTGCCCTGCTCCAGCAGGCTCATCTTATATCCTTAAAGTGCCAAACAACTCTGCTCCGCTTGCCAGACAAATATAATGCAGAGCCCTAAGCAAAGGCTAACAGGTTTTAGCCTTTGTGGAATCAGCCCTTGAGTCCTGATTCAAAGCCAGTAATGTGCCATTCAGCCCTTACATAATGGCTAATGTGGGAGTAGCGTTGCTTCAGGGGATTGTGTCTACCGCTTAAAATAAAAACTAAACAATGGAAAATCCTGTGTGCAATCCGGAGAAACCCAGAGAGGGCACATAAAACCGGCAGAGAGCAAATCAGAATGAATAATGAATTGTCCAGTTCATTTTTTTTTGTTGTCATTCTAAAGGGATTTTGAATTGTACTGCTTTAGAGCTGTGGACATATTTTTTCTTTTTCTTTTCGATGGTCCTGATTTTTTCTTCATACTGTGAGCTGTGTTACATAGCTGGGATGGGAACAGCAGAGCAGAAATGATATGAGAAAATGCATAAGCTCCTTAATTAAATGTTTTTAAATAAGAGGTTGGATGGCTATCTGTCAAGGATTATTTAGCTGTAATTCCTGAATTGCAGGAGGTTGGACTAGATGACCCTTGGGTCCCTTCCAACCTCTTGATTCTATAATTCTACAATAACTGAAATGAAAAGGCAGTGTTCTCCGAATGGAAGAGAGGAGGTCGCCTTACTGGTGTTTGTTTTGTTTTAAGGCTGTTTTATGTGAGTGCAGGTGCAAGACTGCTCAGCTTCTAAATGCAAAATTCAAAAATTATTTAGACATGATGGACATCGCCATTCATCAACAATCATATCACAGGTATGATGATCCAATAGATCAGGCATCCCCAAACTGCGGCCCTCCAGATGTTTTGGCCTACAACTCCCATGATCCCTAGCTAACAGGACCAGTGGTCAGGGATGATGGGAATTGTAGTCCAAAACATCTGGAGGGCCGAAGTTTGGGGATGCCTGCAATAGATGTTCACGATGCTCATACAATCATACTGCACACAGCCCTGGCAAGAATACTTGTGATGTACTATAGAGGGAGGGAAATACCTCTCCTTCCACATTGTGGTTTGAGTGCTGGAAAAGTTTCGCTTCTGCAACAGAAGCACAAACCTTGGGGGAACTGTGCAGATCTGCTGTGACAAATGAGCAACAACTGCCCAATTTGCTGCACTACAAGCTGATTGTCTGGAAAGTCCCTTAGCTGTGGTGGAGCAAGGCATTGTTTGTTTCACCACTGGAACTAATGGGGATTATGAGGTTGTGCTATAGATTCACTTCAGTGCAAGCAACCGCTATCCTGGAAGAATGGAATGGAAGAACAGAAAGTTTGGGAACATAAAGTCAACATGTCCCTAGTTTTCCCATTATCTCTGCAGACAAATCATCATCTTAACATGGTTGGTTCATTTCCAGGATCCTAAAGTGTCCAAAAGAATTAAGGATCCAGTTCAAAAAAAAAAAAAAAGTTTTCTGTGCATCTTGATTGTTGCCCAAGATTTCTAGGGAACTTGCCTTCCTTTTACAGGCAAATGCGCTTACACGCTACAATTCTGTTCCCAAATCCCAGGCACATAACAACTTCTGTGTCAGCAGATCAGAACAGAACTGCTTCAGAGCCTTCTGGATCAGCGTGGATGCATGCAGAAGCACTCATCCACATGCTTCTTCAGGTATACTGAGAAGGCACCTCCTCACTGCCATCTTTTATTTTATTTTATAGCATTTCTTACTGACCATGGTGATGAACTCCTCCCCCCACCCACTCCGGCTTCTCTCTGTGATATTTCATTTGTATTCTGGTTTGTTGCTACCTTTTGACAGACATTTCCTCCACTAACTTATAACTTGTACACTCGTGGATACTCTAAGTTATATCCAGTATCTCCAGGTCTTTATGCTGTCTTTGTGCTCCCATACATTCTGCACTGAATGTCAAGGATCAAAGGTACCACCTGTTCTGTGCTAAGAAAGGAAAGGTAGAGGTCTGCCAATTGACACCATGAAGGAATGTTTAATTAAACATGCTCAATGTGCAGATTATCAGTCCATGGTATGGAGAAGGTGTTTGGAGCGGGACCCAAGAACACCAAGTCCTGTGGGCAGGGGCTGGAAGTCAGAAGTCATGGAATCATAGAGTTGGAAGAGACCACAAGGGCCATCCAGTCCAACCCCCGGCCAAGCAGGAAACAGCATCAAAGCATTCCTGACAGATGGCTGTCAAGCCTCCGCTTAAAGACCTCCAAAGAAGGAGACTCCACCACACTCCTTGGCAGCAAATTCCACTGTCAAACAGCTCATACTGTCAGGAAGTTTTTCCTAATGTTTAGGTGGAATCTTCTTTCTTGTAGTTTGAATCCATTGCTCCGTGTCCGCTTCTCTGGAGCAGCAGAAAACAACCTTTCTCCCTCCTCTATATGGCATCCTTTTATATATTTGAACATGGCTATCATATCACCCCTTAACCTTCTCTTCTCCAGGCTAAACATACCCAGCTCCCTAAGCCGTTCCTCATAAGGCATCGTTTCCAGGCCTTTGACCATTTTGGTTGCCCTCTTCTGAACACGTTCCAGCTTGTCAGTATCCTTCTTGAACTGTGGTGCCCAGTCAGAGATGGGTGGCTAGCTGTACGCTGGCTGGAGAGTATGCCAGCATCTGAGGCTGTGCTTCGTCTACCAGCCTGCAATTGCGCAAGGAAGTGCGAGCTACCAAAATGTGTGTGCCTAAAAAATGCGCTCATGCACATGGATATGTGCAAACTCCCCAACTGTGGTAACCAGGACTTAAGTTCAGCAGACGGTGAACATCTATTTTAGGAGGAAATGGATGATCATTATGATAGCTCATCTGAAAATAAACAAGTAGTGTTACAAAGATGTCTGGAAATATAACATGAAGGCTGGCAACCTTGCCATGCGGGAATCTCTTGCAGACAACCACAGTGCCTGGAGACAGGCAGCCATGTTGTGTATCCTTAGCAGTGACCAGAGGAGGAATGACCATTGAGAGGAGCACAGAGAGAAGAAACGCCATAGCATATCTGCAGCAGCACAACTGGATGCCTTCATCTGCCCCAGCTGCAGCAAAACATGTCTCTCTACAACCTTCCAACAGCTTGACTTCACCCCAAAGGTGCACTCCTCCATTGTCTCCCAAGACAGACAGACACCAAGGGACTATATACGCCCAGGACAAACTAAATAAACCTTTCATTAACATGTTTATGTGAGGTTTTATGTGAAGTTGCTATAGTTGGCAGTGCCTAGTGGGAAAAGAAAGAATTGGGTCAGACTCAGCTCTATGGCATGCCATAGAGGACATATCCTTTGTGGTGTGGAAGCGGCGTTTGGGGTGGCCTAATGCTTCTTTTCGGGTGCATAGCTACAGTTCCCTGATTCAGTTATGGCAACTGTGGCTCCAAAACATCTGGAGGGGCCCAAGTTGGCAAAGGCTGTGTTATATATATATATATATATATATATATATATATATATATATATACTGGATATTCAGCATCAAGGAGAAAGGCTTTCCTGCAGATAATTATTGTGCTTCCCAGGTCAAATCCAGACATCTGGCGCCTTACTTTAGCTCTTTCATTAGCTTTAGAAAATCCATTTGATTTTATGAAACGCCAAGGCTCTCAAGCTTCCTAAGTACTGACCTAAAGGCTACAGGGAATACTGGGAAATACAACATGATATTACAGAGAGGAAACAGGATCGTCTTGTGCAATAAAGGCATGACATGGAAAAGTGCTGCTTGGTGAGTGGTATTTATGGGTCTGGCTCCAGTCACATGACACGGTCCAGACTCCTTTCAGGGGTTAGAACCCTGTCATGTGACAGGACCAGAATATCTACCACCTTTAATGGCAGCCGTAAGAATGCTGACAGATTAGACTGTAGCGTATTCTGGAGGATTCACAACGGATGGGTCAGCCCTTGAGCTTCCTAAGAGCCATTAGCGATGGGCTGTTCTTGAGCTCTGTAAGAAGAGTACTGTGTGTGCAATTGTTCAATCCTGAACCTCCTCCTCTTATGTACAACAGGCAAAATAACAATTCCGGCTGTCTATTATTGTCTTGAGGGCAATCATTTGTCTATCCACTTTGCCCCCACCGAAAGAACTCTGTGTGAGAAATATGACAAATCGGCCCCATGGCAGGTTCTGCAAAGAGCGCGATGCTGATCAATCCCAGAGAACGCGACCAAAAGGGCAAGAAGCAAATGAGGGTCTGTGGGGATTGGTAGCCTTTCAGAAGGAATAAAACACCTGAGAAATATTGAGTTAGGATTAATGTCCTTCAAAAACTTTTGTATTGTCAGAAATAATAAAGTCCATGTCAGCAGAGCATATGGAGATAAAACAGGCACGTCTTCGATCAGTAGATCTGCAGGCTGTGTCACACAGATGAACAGACTCCTGCTGAACCACGTCACCTGCCACAAATTCGGTTCATTTCAGACCCTTCTCTTCACCCACACACAGCAGTCCTACAATCCAGCAATCACTGAATGAGCAGTGCTGGATTATCAGATTGGCAGAGTAGGCACTGGCCTATAGGCCCCACACCTTTAAGGGGCCCCATGATAATGGGTCAAAATAATCTCAAATTGCAAGCAAGTTTTCTTAATTCACGAGAAACCTCCAGATACGAAGCTTTTTGTGAGTTAGTGTGTTGCTCTCTGGGAATTCATGATGTTCTTAAAAGAGTCTTCTAAACCCAAGCATAATGACATCTTCAACATTGTTTAAAGCCCTAAACGGCCTCAGCCCAGTATACCTGAAGGAGCATCTCCACCCCCATGGTTCAGCCTGGACACTGAGGTCCAGCGCCAAGGGCCTTCTGGCAGTTCCCTCACTGTGAGAAGTGAGGTTACAGGGAATCAGACAGAGGGCCTTCTTGGTAGTGGCGCCCACCCTATGGAACGCCCTCCCATCAGATGTCAAGGAAATAAACAACTATCTGACTTTTAGAAGACATCTGAAGACAGCCCTGTTTAGGGAAGTTTTTAATGTTTGATGTTTTATCGTGTTTTTAATATTCTGTTGGGAGCCGCCCAGAGAGGCTGGGGGGAACCCAGTCACATGGGCGGGGTATAAATAAATAAATTATTATTATTATTATTATTATTATTACGAGTTCCCACTAACTCCAGATCCTAGTAGAATATTCAAGAGTTGTCGTTTAGTCGTGTCCGACTCTTCGTGACCCCATGGACCAGAGCACGCCAGGCAAGAGTATTAGGAGATAATTTTCAAAGCCCCCCACCCCGAGATTTTGACTGCCTAGGGGCAGACTGCCTAGTAAAGAGCAACAGCAACTCTTTGTGTCAGATTGAAGTTAGTTTGTGACATTTAAAAATGACTGTGTGTTTTCTTCTTTGGCGATCACTCGTAGCCGAGTAAGATTGTCTTCCATAAACTGATGAATTTTCATGAAGATTTTCTTTAAAAAAACCAAAACCCACAAATTGCTGCAGAAATGTGGAGAACTGAACTGAAGGTTGGAAACCGAGAGAACTGAAATTGACAGAGATTCCTGCATTGCAGAAGTTGGAGTGTTTCCCAACCTTGGATGTCTAGCTGTTTTCAGACTACAATTCCCATCATCCCTGACTACTGGTCTTGCTAGCTAGGGATGATGGGAGTTGTAGTCCAAAACCCGCTGGATAACCAAAGTTGGGAAACACTGAACTCAGGGTCCCTTCTGACTTTATAATTCTATGCTTCTATGACAGATGCTACTATCCCTAATGAAGAAATACTTCCTCCTGAATCTTCTTTAGTTATCAGTTTCATTGGATGACCCCAAGTTCTATTACGGTATTTCTCCACCCCTGCAAAATTGTATAGAGCATTATTATGACCTGTTACCACAAGCTGTTCTAATGCTAGTCTGTAAAGGATTGATTTTTGTTACAATTAAAAGTGTATTCCCATTATTCTTATGCCTCTAAAGACTGCTTTGTGCTTTTGCAGAAAATAATTACAGATAGAGTTCACTCCGGCTGGAGGCAAGAAGTGCTATGCTTCATAATACAACCCATTTAATAATCTTCAGACTTTCTAATTTCTGATTTATTTATGTTTTATGATGGTTTGGACGTATTGATGTAATTCTATAATCCCATTGTCCCATGTTGTTACTGCTGCTCTCTGTAAACAGCTGTTACCATGCGAGACAGAGAAATGTTTACAGAACGGAGAAATAAAAACAAGTGGATTTACTGTTTCGCAGAAATTGGAAACAGCTCCCAAAAGCTCTCCTTACAATTTGTGCTCACGGGACCCTTTACTGATGGAAGTTGACCTCTCAGACATGGCAGAAACAAGGAGGCTTCTTCTAGCCCCCCTGCCCCCCAGCTCTCTTTCAAGGAAAACGTAACATACATGCAGGACTAAATTTCTATAACCAGATGCTCCTTGCGAGTAGGATGCGGGAAGCAAATTGCTGTAAACCAGGAGTGCCACTCTCCAAGCTTCTCTGCCTGGCCTTCAGGATTCTCCTTAAGCCACACCCATTGCCCAGATGCACCTGTTCCTGGCCCCTACTTTGCATCCTCCTCGAGTGCCTTTGCCTGACTGGAATTTGTCCTTGAACTCTGACGATGTATCTTGCTTGCTTGTGTGGATTATAGAGAGGGGTGCATAAGTGTGCATAGAAACCAGATTGTATTACCCAAAGGGAACATTAGCATCCATCATTCCACTTACTTTTGACGGGATATCCCATTTCCGGAGGGGTCAGGCAGAGACTACAACCTCCGTGCCAACCAAGACTATGCCTGTCCAGTGCCTAAACTGCCAAAGTTGTGACAATTGCTATGAGGATGGTGAAAACCAGAGGGCTGGAGCCAAGTTTCCAACTGGGAAAATTCCAACCTGGCCCCAAATGTGGCAACTGGCTGTGCCATAGCAAGATTGGGCAGAACAACATGCAGTATAAAGGGTGGTAGGGTGACCCAACAAAAAGAGGCTGCAGAGCAAGCCACATGCCTATGGTGATCCATGGACCTGGAATGACACTCCGAAATGTCTCTTGCACGCTGTGCTGCTGCCTGCTGCCTTGGTAAGGCAGAGACAAATCAACCTGGCCACCCACTACTGTAATGATACCGAACTGCAAGTCACCCTAGATCAACTATTGCACTTCAAAAACCCTGAAACTAAACCAACTTTTGATGGACAGGAAAGGGATGGACAAATGCACTGAAAGATGCGGCAGGGACAAATGTTTAACGGGAAGCAAATCAGGATGAATGATTGTTGTCGCATAACCACCCAGCATACAAGTCAGAATGAATGCTCATTAAAGACTGGGCGTAGTGTAATCTCTGCAAAAGTTTTGTGCAAGCCAAAAGCAGGTCTTCTGGATGAGCCCAGGGTAAGCTGGTAAAAGCTTTCCCAAGCTGCTTTTCAGCCACTTGTTCCAAAGCTTTTCTTCTTCTTTTTTGCTATGTGCTGGCACCTTATTCAATTCCATCCTCCTTAATAGCTATGATTCTTTTGCTAACCTTTCTGCGTTATTTAAAAAAGAAGTGATTTCTGTATAATGAATGCTTGCCAAATTGATTTTTGGCATCTTTAGTCAATGTGGGTGGATGTGTTAAGCAATTTGCGCAAAGAAAGAGGCATATGACATGATGACTTGCAAATTACAGGGAAGCCAACAAATTTGTCAAATGATTCTTGGTTCCTTCTGAATAAACAGGTATTGGCTGTGTTTACTGCTTCACTCAAAAGGAGAATAACTTCAAAATCTGGGGCATAAGCAGCGGAATTGAGCTCTTTTGAAATGAGGCCATACCATTGTGTGTTTATATTTATATAAAATAAGTAAATTCTTTGGATCAGACTGTAATAGGAAACATTTGCAGATAATTTTTTCATTTTTTTGGGGGGGGGGGGAAATCAGTAATAAATATTTTGGTTAACCCTTAATAATTCCGATTTCTCCTCATATGTTTTAATCTCTGCCAACCATATTAGATGTGGAAATTATACTTGTGGTATAAAAGCACGGTGTAAAGCAGAAGGGTAAATGAAAGCAGCATTCCATTATAATAAGAGTGGGCCTTTTTTTTGTTAAAAAGAGAGAGAAATAGGAAGTTGCCTTATACTAAGTGAGAATATTTGTATATCTAGCCAGTGTTGTCTAGTCTCAGGTTCAAAAACTCTCTCAAGGCAAATCTAAAGAAATGTAGTATAAACACTGACAACTGGGAAATACTGACTTGTGAGTGCTCCAATCGGAGAACAGCCTTTAGCAAAGGTGTCATGGGTTTTGAAGCCGCTCGAACTCAGGACGAAAGGGAGAAACGCGCTTAGAGGAAGGCACGCTTGGCAAATCCACACCATGATCAATTCCTGCCTGGAAACCTATGTCCCCACTGTAGAAGGATGTGTGGATCTAGAGTTGGCCTCCACAGTCAGGCAATCTTACTCGGCTACAAGTGATAGAAGAAGAAGAAGAAGAAGAAGAAGAAGAAGAAGAAGAAGAAGAAGAAGAAGAAGAAGAAGAAGAAGAAGAAGCCTCTAGACCAGTGGCTTAGGAAGTGGGGTGGAGTGGGTATGGATCGCCCCGGGTGTCATCACCGAGGGGTGTGTGTGACAAAATGGCAAAAATATGTCTTTTAAAAATGCAGCTGAGTGCAAACAGACGCCCCCACAGTGGACTCCTTCATCGGAGCCTGGCTCCGCACCAGAAGCTGCTGTAGCGCTTGTGCCTGGTGCAGCTCCGCCCTGAACCAGGGCGAGAAGAGCAGGCGAGTGGACGGCAGCGCTGCTGCCCACCTTCGTTAGCCACGGCACACCCGGCAGCAGCAGCCCTTCTGACCCGGCAGTAGAGAGCAGCCCTCCTCAGCCGTGGTGAGGTGCACCTGGCCGCAGCAGCTCCATTGCCGGGTCATGTCTGACCTGGTAGCAGAGAGCAGGGGGAGAGTGAACAGCAGCTTCCCTGCCCCTCTCCTACCTTGAACTGTGGCGCGTAGGAGGGCACCCTTCATGCCCTGCCCTCCTTGGGGGCATGTCCCATGCGCCTTCCCCGGGCAGCATGGGCATATGCTTTGCTGCTGCTCGAGGCAGGAATAGAGAACATTGTACCCTACAGGTGTTTTGGACTCCCAACTCCCATCAGCAAGGTCAACAGTCAGGAATGATGGGAGTTGTAATGGAGCAACACCTAAACATAAGAACATAACAAGAGCCTTGCCAGACCAGGCTGAAGTCTAGTCCAGCATCCTCTTCTCACCGTGGCCAACCAGTTTCCTATGGTAAGTCTGCAAGCAGGACCTGGGTGCAACAGTGCTTTTTCCATTTGTGATTTCCAGGCATACTGTTTCCAACAGTGGAGGTAGAGCATAGCCATTAGGGACAGCAGCCACTGATCGCCTTATCGTTCCATAAACTTGGAGGGCAAAAGGTTCCCCATCCCTGCTCCAAGTTCAAGGTTGGAGGTCTTTCCCATCGCCTGCTTCCCGATCCTTTTAAGCAGATGGTATTGTGGTGGTGGGGATGGAAAACTGGAGAGAAAGGCAATGGGGTATCCTGGAACAGGGCACTGCTGGCTGGCTGGCAAAACAGAAGCATTCTGCCCTGGAATGTTATGATTCAGGTCCCAGAATTCATTTTATCTCTCTGAAGTCCTCTGATACAAGGGCATGGTGTGGGGGTGGTGTGGGAAGACCAGTATTCAATATAAAGCATTTCAGCGGACAACCCGATTTCCAAGCAGAGAAAGTGACCAAACGGCACAGTATCTCATCCAACAACCAGCTGCGTGGAACCGCTTTTCAGAAACAAGTATAAAGTATTTCTAGCCTGCAGTCCAGTGGTTGCAGGAACCTAAATCCAAAGGGGGAAAGTCAGGAGAAATCAAAGTGGGGGAAATGGAGAAAAATGCATGAAACCCCAACAAGTGTAGGTTTCACAGTGGAATATCAAAGGAATATTGAAATAGAAGAATATCATATACCGATACTTGGGGTTTTTCATGTTTTGCATTTGCTGACTTATTTTTCAGCCCAGCGAAGCCCTCTGCCCTTAAGCCTCACAACGTACATTTTATTGGGTTTAAAGGAAACAGATTGGGAATCTGGGTCAATAATATCTCTCTTCTCCCCACCCCACCCCACCCGCATAGATGTTATGGTTTAGCTAAAGGAAGCTTTAAGAATGTTTGATGTGCTGCTTATTAAGAGCTATTTAAAGAGATGGGGAAGTGAAAGTACAAAGACAGCTGGAGGAGGGCTGATTTCTGAAAAGAAGCGTTCCTATCCGTAAGCAATGAAATAGTTAGATGCTTGAAGGTGGGCCTGGGGAGCAAGGGAAAGACACACATGCTTTTTTTGACCCAACAAAAATGATGCTTCAGGATTCATTGGTCCTTTGAGGCTCAAGTTTCTTAATCCCAGTTTCAATTGGCAGAAGATAGGTAGGTGTCCTACAAAACAAAATACTTCTACACGCAGCGTTAAACTATGGAACTTTCTCCCGTAGGAGGCAGTGATGGCCACCAACGTGGGTGGCCTGAAAAGTGGATTATGCAAACACATGGAGATTAAGCATTTCAATGGCCACTAGGTATAATGGCTCTCCTCTCCTTCCATGGTCAGAGGCAGCAATGCTTCTGAAGACCGTTTGCTGGAAACTGCAGGAGGGGGAGAGTGGCCTTGTGTGGGTTTCTGATAGGCACCTGGTTGGCCACTGTGAGAACAGGATGCTGGACTAGAAGAGCCATTGGCCTGATCGAACAGGGCTCTTGTTATGCTCTCGGGTTAGTAGATTTTGGGCATCTAGTAAAAAATAAAGTAGGTCTAGCAAGTCTGAAGTCTGCTCCCTCCTGAAATGAAAAGGTGATATTGAAAGAGTTTAAATATGATGCCCAGTGTAGTGCCCTCAGACTATAACTCCCATCATTCCCGGCCATGGGCCATGCTGGCTGGGGCTGATGGGAGCTGTAGTCCAACAAAAGCTGGGATAGCTCAGTGGGTAGAGCAAGAGACTCTTAATCTCAGGGTCATTGGTTCGAGACCCATGTTCCTGCATTGCAGGAGGTTGGACTAGATGGACCTTGTGGTCCCATCCAACTCTACAATTCTAACATCTGGAAGAGTCCAGGTGCTGAGATAGTGTATAATGTCCAACTTTTGGAGACCAGGAGATGCTCCCAGACAAGTCACTTGACCCGTGCCTTGCTC
Source organism: Zootoca vivipara (assembly GCF_963506605.1). Classification (NCBI taxonomy): domain Eukaryota; kingdom Metazoa; phylum Chordata; class Lepidosauria; order Squamata; family Lacertidae; genus Zootoca; species Zootoca vivipara. The sequence goes on from NC_083276.1 coordinate 19,674,838, forward strand.
TCACCCTGAAAAAAGTGCTTTACCCGGGGCAAAATCTCACCATGATCTCACATGAGAAACAGGATGTCCCTATTCCCCCCAGGCCACTTGGCGGGTATGATAGTGTTGGACAAGGCCTAGGGAGATCCAGTTTCAAGTCTGCACTGAGCCACAGAACTCACAGCGCAACTTTAGTCAAACCTACCTTACAGGGTTGTTTGGAAGATAAAAGAGGGATGAGGTGAAGACTTGTGTATGCCACCCTGAGATCCTTGGAGGGTGGGTGCAATCAAAAATAGAATAAAATAAATGAAATGATTCTACTGGAAGCTATTTTATTTTAAATGTTCCAATCTTTTGGTTAATAAATTCTTCTAATGGTTTTGATCCCCCCCCCGGCCACCTAAAGCTGATGCACATACACATCCTGACAACTTAAAGCTAAGTATACATTCCTGCAGCCACCATTGTATATACATTTTGTGCAAATTGAGAAAATAACATGGTGTGTGTAATTTCATCAGACCGGAGGGATCAGTCTAAGATTCGCATCTGAAGATTAAATGGTGCAATTACCGTGGCAGACCATCTTTCTGGAATCTCTTCAGTCAAAAGACCAAGCAAACCATAATTGAGGATTCTAGTGGAATATAGATGTAACAAAAATGTTCTCGACCACTGAGATTACATCATCTTTATTTCAAAAGATCCCATGTTGTTCACTCCCAAAGCCAGAGAAACCACAGCTTGCTTTTTTATGTCATAGAGATCAGTGACATTGTACAGATGAACAAAAACACAAACAAAACACAATTAGGGCTTATAAGGATTAGTATATATATACATGTGTGCTTACTTGCACACCCAGAAGGAGAAGAAAAAGGCTTAGTGGTTTGAACTTCAGTTTAGACTCTGGAGAGCCACTAGTTCAAGTTGGGAGTAGAGAGACTTCAGCCACTTTCCCTCCGAAGCTGGCGTTTGGGGCTGTGTTTGGGACCTTCATATAAATACAGGTACTTAAGAGGAGCTCTGCTGCAACAAATCAAAGTCCAGGGTCTCGATTCTCCCAGTGGTCAAGCACAACCAAGTGCTTATGGGTCCTACCCTCTGGAGCAGCAGAGAATAAGCTTGCTCCATCTTCCACATGACAGCCCTTGAGATATTTGAAGATGGCTATCATATCACCTTTCCTTTTCTCCAGACTAAACATGCCCAGCTCCTTCAAGCCTTCCTCATAAGGCTTGGTTTCCAAAACCTGGATCATCTTGGTCACATTCCTCTGCACGTGGTCCAGCTTGTCAATATCCTTCTTGAAAAGATGCCAGCTAACTAAGGATCACAAAGCCCATGCAATTACATCATGTAGATATATTACATTTCTGCATCTTGCGTGTTATTTGTGTCATCATCCCTGAGTGTTATCAATAGGGACTGCAGGAGAGAAATCAGATATACTTCATAGCTAGTGGTTAAACAAACACACTTTTGCATTCACACTGGTCTGTTGAGTTCTGGGTTCCTCATCTGAACCATCCAAAGGAACTTCTTCCTTCCTGACATTATTGCAGAAGCAGACAATGTGATGGAGCAAGAGTGGGAAAATACACACTACAAAGGCAGAAGGACACTTGGTAAACTGGTCTAATTATGAAGAGGGAACACAACATGGGGCAGCCTTTTTGTTGTTGTTGCAGCCCCACGTTCCTTGCACTGTGTAGTGCCACACTAATTCCTACTTGAATATACTGAAATTCACAAAGATGTGATGAGTATGGATTAGATTGTTGCTGAGATCACAAGTCTTCTGGACCAAGAATGGTCCTTTCTATGCTGCCTACACAGTTGGTTGATACTGTTCTCTGCCTCTAATAGCAGTTGTTGGTTGGCTTAACATTTGCTCCATTAAAAAAAACAACAACTGGTGGAAAGTAATATTAAAGATAAAATTGCCATGCGCAGAGAAGAGCAAGTCTTGCTGAAAAAGAATGAGCTAGGTTTCCGAAAAATGTAAGTGCTGTTTAATTAATGGAGTGCTGGTGAGGTCCTGACCCAGGATGTTGGCCTCTCTCAGATAAGGACCCACCACACTTTTGTCTTGGTGTGAGATATGCCAGGTAGAACAGACCTCCGTTCCCCCTTGAATAGAAGAAGTACACACCATCTTCAGTAGAGCTGAAAGCACAGGAGAGGGATAAGAATATGCCAAAGAGACTTGGAGCGAGAACACACCCTTTTCACACTGCTCTTTATAGGGAAGGCATCCAAGGATAAACCGTCAGACTGGGCAGCGTGGGGCATGCTCTCACGGAAGGGCACAATAATCTTGTGGAGCTTAGGTGGGCATCCTATCTTGCCAAGGGTTGTGAAGTGTAATAATGGCCACCAGCTTGGGTGGCTTTAAAAGGGAATTAAATTCACACAGGTCAAGGCCACCATCAGCTACTCTCCCTAGTATTGGAGGTGGTAAACTCTCATAGGGATGGGGGTGCCACTGTGGTATAAACCAATGAGCCTCTTGGGCTTGCCGATCAGAAGGTCAACGGTTCAAATCCCCACAACCGGGTGAGCTCCTGTTGCTCTGTCTCAGTTCCTGCCAACCTAGCAGTTCGAAAGCATAGCAGTGCAAGTAGATAAATAGGTACCGCTGCGACGGGAAGGTAAATTGCATTTCTGTACACTCTGGTTTCTGTCACAGTGTTCCGTTGCGCCAGAAGCGGTTTAGTCATGCTGCCCACATGACCTGAAAAGCTGTCTGTGGATGAACGCCGGCTCCCTCGGCCTGAAAGCGAGATGAGCGCTGCAACCCCATTGTCGTCTTTGGCTGGACTTAACCATCCAGGGGTCCCTTACCTTTTACCTTTTTACTTCAGTTGCTGGGAAACACGAGTGGGGGAGAGCTATTAGATTCAAGTCCCGCTTGTGGTCTCTCCTTGGGCATCTGGTTGGCAACTGTGAGAACAGGATGTGAGAAAAGCTGGGTAAATCGAGCGGGACTCTTGAATTCAGGTTCTGAATGCCGGTGGTTTTGAAGCAGAAACAGCATCACTGAGAAACAAGTGGGAGGTTTGCAGAAGTACGAAAAACTTTTATTAAAAAAAACCCCAGACCTGTGTTCAAAACTACAAAAACCAGCCTGAGGATGACTGAGTGTGCTCAGGAGCCATTGGCTGACACTTTGGAACAGACCCACCCCAAAAAACTGTGGAGTTGGGAACTGGGGAGGGCGGGGGAAGCATGGCTAGTCGGCTGAAACTCTTAATGATGCACTGCACCATTTTGTTGCGGGTCTCATTTATGGATGTTAAATAGTACTAATTCCCACTTTTGTCTTGGAGTTCCTTGGCTTGTAGCCTTTCCTGACCCATTAAGAGCTGAAAATGGAAATCCCTCCCTTTAGAGGGACGGGTTATCCAAATACCCGTGATCCGTGTCCCTTCTCCCCCCTCTCCAGGTTGCCAGAGTTCTATTGAACTTCTCAAGGAATTGAGCATGAAGTGCATATCCTGCCTTCTAGTCATAATAGTGGGACCTGAGGTGCTGTATCTGGTGCCGTGCCCTGTCGTCCGCCTCTAATCCACGCTGGCGCAGAAGTGTTGCCACCATTAGATCACCCGGACCCTTTTGAATGCGGCCGGCGATTGCCTTTCTAATTTCTCCCACACCTTTGAAGCTTAATAGCTTTAAAACCATGCAAGTTGTAAAAACAATCATAGCAGGAATATTAAAAACAACAAGCAGAATGGGAACCTTCAAAAGAATGCGAACTTTAGCACTCTGCTGGCGACGCGAGGGCCCCCGTAACTCAGTCATCTGAAGGCCAGCTCTGAGAAAACGCAGAAGTATCCTGCGAATTTGTTGATGCCAGCTCAGACAGACTGTTTATTTTCGTGATTTCATGGAAGAATTTTAATTTAATGAGTGTTTTATACACGAATGCAAAGCATAGTTTCAGCCCTATAATTATTGTGTCAAAATATTTCTGCTTAAGCGGCAGCAGCTGACTGCAGAGATGTGATTTACATCTGAATTGTATCAGGGGGACGCAGCTAAAAGTAATCAGCATATGCTTCTTAATTGAATAAAAAAATTAACAAAGAATAGCATGGCCTTTACAGGCTCCCCGCCACTGCCTCCCCCAAGTGCCTTTCGATGAAACTTTACACTTATTTAGTACAGAGCCCTGAGGACTAAAACTTTCAAAAGGTTTTAAGCAGTCGCAAGGGTGTACCAATTTGCCGCCTGTGGTTACAATGCATGTAGCCAGGCGGATCGTACAAGCATCTAACTCAAAGTAGTTGCTGGTCTGCCAAAAGATTTTAAAAATCTGACTGTCTAGTTCATTCACTCATTCAGTTTTTTTAAATAGCCCAAATCACACTTGTTGTTGTTGTCTCATATATACAATATGGTCCTGCCAGGAGTCTCATGTACATTGGGGGTCGTATGGATGGTCAATTCCAGAAGTGAAATTCTATGTCAAGAAGGAGGTAGATTCTGCCCTCGCGCAGTTGATACAAAGCTCTGCTATCAAGGTAGGCAGAATCCAGGCTGGCGCAATGCACCAAAAGGACCAGACAAGAACTAGACATACAGTATATGCAGCACCAATAACTAAATTATTATGATGTTTTATTTATCTTGCCCAGGGTGACCCAGTGTGACTTATAATCAAACAAACAAAACAGTAGGAAAATCACAACACAAAACTTCCATGATTCTCAAGGTTAACAGGGGCTGCAAACATATATATTCCCCTGGAAGCAGTTAACATTTGCTTCTTCAACACCCTCCACCTCAAAGGCAGGATTCCTGGGGAATGGGAAGAATCTCATCAGGAGGCGGATGGGAATGGAGTTTCTGATTTCGAGTTTAATTAGTGCAGTGGGTGGCCAGTAATCCTGTGTCCTACATTACAAAGGTCAGTCCTCCATGAGTAAGATGGTCAGAAGACATAGCTGCCAAGTTTTCCCTTTTCTCATGAGGAAGCCTATTCAGCATAAGGGGAAATCCCTTAAAATAAGGGATAACTTGGCAGCTATGTCAGAAGACAGTCTTTCCTTTCCAAGGACCCTCTAGTTCAGGGGTTGTCAACCTGGTCCCTACCACCCACTAGTGGGCGTTTCAGGATTCTAGGTGGGCGGTAGGGGGTTCTACGACACAAGCTGAATCCTCCTTCCATTGAGCACTGGTGGGCAGTAAGGAAATTTTACCATCAAGAAAGATGCATTAGTGGGTGGTAGGTATAAAAAGGTTGACTACCCCTGCTCCAGTTGAAGGATTATCTGATCCAAGTCCAGCTGAAAGATTATATTTTTTAAAAAAACAATTGGGGGAGGAGCAAGAGCCTTGAGGTTTCCATCAATGGTGAGCACTTGGACATTAGACACACAGATCACCTAGTCCCAGTCTTTCCCACTTTGATGAGCTGTGTTGCATTTCTATTTACATTATAGCAATCATTTCTGTGTTTTCATCTTGACTCATTAGCACATGCAAATTGCATGCAAAGTTCTGCCCTCTTGTGTCCTGCTTTCGAGGCAATGTGTCAGTACTTTCCCTTTTGGACCTCAGGAATATTTCCTTCCACTTGCCCCATAAATCAGGGATAGGAAGCTTGTGAGATCTGCTTTCCAGCTCTCCCACTAACACAGTTTGATGATGATGATGATGATGATGATGTTTAGTTTATTCTAGATAATTTCTTCAGACTAAGACACTATAAAGGGAACAATATCAAAATTACAATAAAAGGCTCAACCCACCCACCCCATAAAATCCAGCAGACCAAGATTATACCCAAGGGACTGGGAAACCTTTTTCAAATAGAGACCCACATTTCCTTATAGGCTGTCTTCCAGGGGATCATGCCAATGGTGGGCAATGCCAGAGTCAAACACAGATGCAGCAATGACTCTCACCTTTGTACAGTTGGGTGCATTCTAGCCACACAAAAGTCAGAGATTACTAAACACACATGTGCCCACCCCACCTTTCCATTTAGGCAATGGATCACAAGCTATGCAGAGGTTAGATAATATTCAGTCTTCATTGAATCTTTGTTCTGCATTCATCCTGATTTGCTTACAGGGTGTTTACAGGCCTTCCCATTAACCACCTATTCATACCATACTTTTCAATGCGTCTCCCCATCACTTTCCTATCCCCGGGAAGTCTGTTTTCTTTTTTTAAAGTGGATTATATGCACTAGGGCAACAAGAGTGTTTTAATCCACTTTAATTGCACAAACCTTAATTTCCTGGTATGCACTTGAATCCCTCCCACAAAATTACTGAGAGTCTGGAGGCTCCAAGGGTCTTTGTTCTTTTATTTACTTCAGGAGTACTTGATGTAGGCTAAGACGGCGATATTCAGTCGTGCGATGCTTGAAATCTGTTCTCCAGTTTTTCAAAAGTTTTCTTCACCTGTGAAAGCAGGCTTCCATTTCCCCCTGCCTCTTTCACAGGGTGCTTTAGAATTTCTTTATACTTTTGGTGCGTGCAGGATGCAGTTTTATTTATCGTTACAAAGCGGCTGTGGCTGGAGTTTTTCTTCCTGTGGAGCATTTCTCCAAAACTCTCCAGCCTACCCAGCTGCCTGTTTGTCATCATCTCAGGAAGCTCCATGGGAGGAGTTGCCTTGTGGTGTCTTCCCCTGGCGTTCGGAAAGCTGGGGGTGAGGGCTGCTAAGCACGGAGATCTTGCCCTCATCAAGATCAGTCTGCCTTCAGCCAGTCTTACCTCCTTTCTTAAAACCATTCTAGAGCCACCTCCTCCTCCGCCTTCTGTTCAGTATTGTCTTTGCAGAACTCAATAGAGAGGAGGATGGGAACCGAAGCAGAATTAGTTGGTCTCCCAGTGCTAATGAGCACCAGCCTCCACTGGTCTGGAGGAGAAGGCTTTTAATGTCTTCTAGCCATGATGGCTATGTTCTGCTTCCATAGTTTCAGGCAGTAATACCAGTTGCTGGGAACTGCAGGAGGGGAGAAGGCTCTTGTGCTGATAGTCTTGCTTTGGGGCTTCACAAGGGCATCTTGTTGGCCACTGTGAGAACAGGATCCCGGGCTAGATGAGCTGTTGGCCTGATCTAGCAGCCTCTTCTTACTGTCTTATGTTAGGTGTCAGTAAAGTCATTAATTTCATTGGGGGGGGGATTCTTTAAACTTTTTGCACTGATTTCTTTAAAAGTAAAAAAGCTGTTGCTTCTAAACATTAATGAACAGCAGCCAGGCACATAGTAGGCTGCATCCCACACTTGCAGTGATGCCCAGCTAAGGACATCATGGTGTTTTCAGAAAGGTTGCAGAGATGATTTGTAGAATGAAAGAAATGACATTCACAAGCATCTCTCCGAAAGTAAGTCATCCACAATGGAAACCTTGAACCCCACCCATGGGATTTCCTCCAAAAACTTATCTTCCCTGTCGCAATTTTCGAACATTAAATTCCTCATTAACTGATGGAGAATGGTTGGGGGAAAATACAGGAGATACTTTGGGCAACGGGATAGCATTTAGTAACCCATGCAAGTACAGTATAACCCTTGGCCCAAGTGCAGCTGCTACACTGTTGAACTCAGATCTTGCTTGCAGACTTTCCGTAGGCATCTGGTTGTCCACTCTGAGAACAAGATGCTGGAGTAGATGGACATTTGGCCTGATGTAATATTGACTTCATGGACTAAGAGGTGCAGAACACCTTAATTTCTTTTCTTGAACTGTCTCCATGTGATGAAATGTTCTGCAAACTTTTGAACTGCTTGTCGCTCTCCTGTGTGCCATTGCTGGAGCCATAGTGTCCAATTTTGATGAGCACTGCTGGTGTTTCTATGGGATGTTGGTGCCTCCGTGAAACCAATATAAACTCTTTTATTTTGAGATTCCACTAAAATTTCCTACGGGTTTATTTTCAAAAGGCAGAAAAAAAAACCCAAGAAAGCAGCAAAGATTGCTCTCTGTATACTTTAGTTGCTTTTTAAACTCAATTACATTCTGACAATTCAGTATGAAACTTTGGAGCATGTCTTTGTTTAAGCTGTATACTTTCCTTAGGAACAGTTGGTTAAATGGGCATGGCTAGTGTCAGGCATAACTAGCTCTGACAAGGGCATTTAGTGGCTGTAATTCAAATCTAATTCAGAACATCTTAGCGCCGTACCTGTCAAGCGGTTGAAATGCACTGGAACTGCAAAAACCAAAGGGTTTGAACCCAGTCTTGTTCTGTGTGGCATCAAGTTGGTGTGTCAACAAGAGGAGAAACAATTACAGGGTCTTTCAAGCATACTAAACTCATTTACAGTACTCTTGGAAAAAAATATATGGGGCGAACACAGCTGCGTATCTGAAAGGGAGGGGAACTTCATAGTTGCAAAAGCATCACAATTAAAAGAGCAATCCCACTAAGGACCTGATTATTGCCCAATTTAATTACCACATTAGGAACTCTGATTCAAATATTCTTTCCATTATGGGTCTCCCCCTTTCCCTTTCTCTCTAGGTACTACCCTAGATTTAATTTGAGCCGGAGATCACCAAAGCCCAGCTCTGGAATCTGTTTCAGTCTCAGGGATCAGCCCTGTAAGATGTGATAAGTATGGAATGTGTGAGCATGTACAGGATACACTTCTCCCCCTGAATAGGAGTAACCACAGCCATTTTGGGCCTTGCTGGGGAAGGCAGCTGAATGCGAGTAGTTCCAATACAGGCACACTTGGAGCCTACTATTCTAGAGCATGGCCTTGGAGGGTGGTACTGAGATTTTTGTTGATAGCTTTCATCCGGGATGTCTGCCTCAAGACTGATATGGGCAATTGCATCCTATTGATCCTGGTAGACTTCTCCACAGTCTTTGACACAAGGCCTTTGCAACATGACAATGGGAGTGGTGGGTTTCTATAGAATAGCCTTCCCCACAACCTGGTGCCCTCTTACTTTTGGACTACAACTCTCTTCAGTGAGAGCCAGTGTGGTGTAGAGATTAAGAGCGGTAGACTCGTAATCTGGGGAACCGGGTTCATGTCTTCACTCCTCCACATGCAGCTGCTGGGTGACCTTGGGGTAGTCACAGTTCTTTGAAGTCTCTCAGCCCCACTCACCTCACAGAGTGTTTGTTGTGGGAGAGGAAGGAAAAGGAGAATGTTAGTTGCTTTGAGACTCCTTCAGGTAGTGATAAAGCGGGGTATCAAATCCAAAGTCCTCTTCCTCCCTTCTTCTTCTTCTTCTTCTTCTTCTTCTTCTTCTTCTTCTTCTTCTTCTTCTTCTTCTTCTTCTTCTTCTTCTTCTTCACCAGCCAAGACAGGCTCCTCACTGATGGAAGCTGTCGTCCAAACCACTAGGTTGGGGCACTAGGTTGTGGGGAAAGGCTACCAAACAAACAACATTCAAACAGATTCCATACCCTCCAAGTGTCCCTATTTCCCAGGGATGGTTTCCCAGATCTACAGAAGCTGCTGCATGTAACTTCATACCCTCCAACATTTATCCAATGAAAATAAGGAGTAGCAGGACCTTCTGGGATCAAATCAGGACCTTCTGGAAATGGAAAAATAGGGGCACTTGCAGGGTCTTGTTAAATTATTTCCTGGTGCAGCACGTATAGTTGGTTGTGCGCGAGTTGCTTGTGCGCCACTGGGAAAAGCCGAGCATAGCCATCATGGCTCGTAGCTATTGCTAGACTTATCCTCCATGAATTTGTCCAATCCTCTTTGAAAGCCATCCGATGTCAGATGCAGCCCAGTGTTTTGGCCTCACGCAATCTGGACGGTCGTCTCAGGCAGCAGGAATCTCCTGCAGCTCTCCTACGGTATTAGTGATGGAACCTGGGGTACAAGTTGGCTACCTATATCTGAAAGGCATTTATTTGATAATCCCATGTGTTTGCCTTTAATCCTCTCTGCTCTGATTTGTTTCTATTTACATAATTAGCACTCTTCGGATTAGTTGGGGGAAAATGCTTACGGCTGGATTTATTTGTGTACATTTAAGATTGTTCCCGTTAAGAGGCTTCTTACTAAGAAATCCCCTCGGAAACGATGGCCGCAAAATAAAAGGAAGATAGCATTAGAAGAGCCAATATGTAATTTAACTTCAAAATATATAAATACTAGAATTTTTTTTTAAAAAAATGCACCAGTGATTTAAGGCAGCTGCATGCATTTAAAAAGCATTACTCTAATGTATTAACAAAAGGCTAATGGAAGCTTTTACCAAATAAATAAACGAAGCTCCCCCCTTTTTTAAATAATGATTTATCTACTTTTTAGGCACAACAATACAGGCCCTCTGCTCCAGGGACTCATAAAAGTGAATTTTACTTCCCAGATTACAAAGCTAGTCAATTATATGGGAATGAGTCATTCATTCAAAAGCGCCTGTAACGTGATGTGTTAACCATCAGGAAATTTTACACCAATTGGAATTATAAACACCAGAGGGTCTTCTTTTTCATTCACTCCTGGCCAGCCAAGTCCATTTGCTAAACCTCCAGGTGATGCAATTCATGTAGGAGAAGCTCAGGCAATGCTGCTTTTTAGAAAAAGAGTTTTTAGGTTTTTGGATATTTTTAAGGGGTTTTGTTTTGTTTTCCAGTAAAATGCTCCACACCAGTGGATATCATTCATTGTATGTTTTAGCGAGCCTGTGGGGGTTTCCTAGAAATCTTATTGGAAATTCCTTGCAGAGAACAGCATTAAAGTCATGGCAGAGAAGTTTCCTTAAAATATAGCTTGATGCAACCAACATGTTCTCCGAATCCAGTCCAGTTGTCCCTAGATTTGCACATTTCAAGACGATATGTTTATGCATATCAGGGCCAGTTTACCTGGACCACTGATGACACACAGCCACCATGACCAGCCCCTTGGCACTGACACCAATGTCTGTTTGCCCTGTCCTCCAACCAGACTTTTCCCTCATCCACAGGCTTTTCTGGGTAGCTGCATCTGGCAAAGCTGTTCACCATGTTCATTACCCATAACGCCCCAGAGTTAGGCCTCTTGCAGCATTGCTGGGCTAGGCTCTTCAGACACTGTGTGAATTTTGACACGGTGGGTAGTTTCCTAGACTCAGCTGTTGCCTCCAAGTAAGGCCAGGGCCAGGGCAGGGCCCCCTGATGGAGATGGGTCATTGATGGCAATTTTGCTGGTTGTGCCATAGTCATTATATGTGTCGGGTAAACTGCTGTGTTTTGTGGGAAAGAGCTTATTCTTGCTGAAGGAACTACCCAGTGACACCCCAAGGTATTTTGCTGACCGATCCAGAGTCCAGAGCTACAGCATTTCTATATCATTTTCAGACATCAATTCCTGTTTTTATCTATCTCCTTCCCATTCCCAGTGTCCCCTGAAGCATGTTTGTTTGTTTGTTTGTGTTCTTACCTCCTCTTTATTGTAAGGTCCCAGGGTGAGTTACAAGGGCAAAATATACAACTATAAAAGCATGTCTCCTAATATATCTGAAATGATGGAGAAAATTTGGTCCTTAATAACTACGATCAAGCTAGCTTGCTACAATAAAAATAAAAATACATATGAGCCAGGTTTATGGGGAAATGGGCATTTCTTGTAATGTTTTGGAACAACAAATTCAGTGATACCATCCAAACTTATGCTGCTTTCAACCTGCTGTAACAGTATTTATTTATGCTCTTTGCCTTTGGTTTATTTTGTTTATTAATAATATATCCAGTTACAAAACAAATAGAACAATTGCAACCATAAAGCAAGGAAAGTGTAAAGGGGTAAAAACACAGGTGCATCTATAAAGCAACTTAAAATTATTCCAAATGTAAAACAAACAAACAAACAAAACAAGACGAACATTTAAAAATAATTCCATTCATAAAGATAGTCAAGAATAGTTCCAGTACAGATGTAGACTGGGATAAAGATTTCCCCTTCTTCTTTAGCAACCTGGGGCCAGTTTACTTACAAGGTTCTCAAGGTGCCCACTTGACTGCTTCGATCTGTGGAATTTTGTGGAATTGGCACTACTACGGGTGCCAAATAATACCTGTTCTGCATTTGTAAGAACTCAATCATTTAGCGTAGCAGTACCTATTGATATCAAGCAGGCATCCTCACTGCACTCTTTTCGGTGTCTGCTAAAAACATTCTTGTTAATACAAGCCCATGCAGATGCTCAGAAGGTTGAGGTAATGTTAATCTGTTTTAGTATTTTAACCTTTGTATATCTTAAAGTAAGGTTGTGAACTTTTATTGATTTTATTGTTGTCTCTTGCTGTAAATCGCTTTGAGTTTTTAAATAAAAAAATAGCAGGTATTGTATTGATAAATTCATAACCGCAGGGTTCTTTCGTGATGGTCACAGCCACACAACCCTTCTAAGCTTTCTACGGTTACACAAGAATCTTATAATTATACAATAATAATAATTAGCAATGTTTTGCAAGTTCAGTGCAGATCTTCATTTGTTGCCTTTCAGCTTAAGTCTATTTTCTGTGCAGATGATGATTTGAAGTTCTCCAGTATCGAAGTGTCTTAAGTTGTGGTTTCCTTGAAGTTACATTGTGTGTAAAACAAATTGCACACCATTCTCTTGAAACTGAAGCACCTTGTGTTTTCAGTGTTCCTAAATGGAGCAAACAGTGTTCTTCCCGCACACTTTCTCCAGAGCGATCCTCACCTCCTTTCTATCCGATTGGCTCCATTAAACACAAGGAGTAAGAAGACTTCATCTCAGTAGCTAAAAAGCTTCCCTTTCATGCAGATTGGGTGGCTCTAAGATGCTGGAAACTGGGACCCTGCTTTAGAAATAGAAATGGATCTTTGACCCCCCCCCTCCCCGTGACCCTGGGCTACTACACCTCCGAGCACAGCTGATGGCACTAGAGAATGAAAGGAAAGGGGAAGAGAAATATCTAGCATGTCATACTTAGCAGAGAGCTATTGGAGTAAATGTTCTGAAGTTAGTCTTGTTCATTGATTTCAGTGGGTCCGAGTGTTAGTTGGAGTCAATCCCAAAGCTTCTTTTGGGGCTCTGCAATCCAGCTATACTAAAGTGGTAGGAATGAAGCTGATTTAATCTCCACTGACTTCAGAAGGATTAATTCCCCCACACCTACACCCCAATTCAAGTCCTTCGCCTTAAATTAGTTGTGCCTGCTTTCTCACAAACTGGTTTCCTATTTAACCTAATGATGAGCCTTCCAGCTCCTTTTGAGACAATTTAAACCCGAGCTTTGAGTGTAGCGTAATTAACCTGTCTAAAATCTCCCTAGAATTGCTCCTGATATGCAATTTCTATTTTCTTGAGGTCAGTTTTTGATGTTCTTTGGATCACATTTCCCCCCCCTCGTGTGGTGTGGGGGTAGTGGCTTTTCATCTTTCCTGCTGCGACAGCCTCTCCTCTTAAATGAGGGGTGGAGGAAGGGAATAAAGATATATGAGGTTTTAGAGATATGCACACTGACATTGCTTTGTGCTTCTGCTTGATGGTGGAATAGTATATTATGGCTCTTGCTGGAGGACATTTTCCTAATTCCCCAGTGTGGCAACTAAACCTGAAACCTGCCTGCAAGGACCTTATGTAATCTAATGGAATTGTTCTGACAAGCAACTCCATAAATCCTAAATCACCTTTAATCTCAAGTCGATGGATTTCTTTAAAAGGGTGATGCCCAGAGTTCTGTTCTCTATGCAGTCTTACAAAATCCTTTAAAAAGAACTGCTTCTTCAAAACATAACTACTCATTCAAATCATGGAAAAGTCAAATGCACTTGCCTACTAATACATCTTGGGGGATTTTTCAATGTGTGACCCCCGCACACACTTTTTTCTTATTTTAAAGAAAGGATAGACTCTTCCATCTTTGCTCTTTATAAGAGGTTTTACTTGATACTGAAAACACTTGTGTATATTTAACCATTTGGATAGTACAGTGTAAAACAACAACAACTGTACTTAATACTGAAACTACTGTTTGATTGAATGGATAGTGGAATCAAAACCATTACTGCAATATTAAGTTGATGTATAAAAGTTTGCAATAATGAACTTTTCAATCAGCTAAGTCTTATGCTTAAAATGAGGTTTCCCTCATAGCTGCCCGAAACATTTAAATAAGGCTAGTTGGTATTGTATAGAACCTGTCGTTCACAGAATTAAGCTCTTTGCATACCCCTCTAGGTTTCTGATGGACCTAAAATCTGAATTGTGTGGATGGCAGAAGCTACATACAGCCATAGTCAACATATGTATGAAAGTCTGCTGTGATGCAGAGAATTAAACTCTTTTGCATGCCCCTTGGTAAGTCCCCAGCGCAATAAGATCTGAACTATATGCAATGCATTCATACAACCACAATCAACATACATATGGATTTCAAGGGTCTATTGCAAACCCAGTGTTTGTGTGAATGAGTCCTTAGTGCAGGCATGTTCTCACGCATCCAGTTCACAACAGAGCACCGCTATGCAATCATGCTATGGCAACATCTGCACTCCCTACCACATTTCCTCTACTGAGCATGTAAATTGTCATAGATAAGTACTGGTAGTTACAATTTCACATGGAAAACTGCCTCATACCAGGCCAGACTACTGTTCCACCTGATCCAGAACGGTCTAGGTACTGTACTCCAGGATCTTGGGTAGATATATTTTTTGTCACCTGCTGCTTTGTTTTGTTTTTTAAAAAAACAACAAAAAAACCCCTGGGGATTACTGGGATTGAAACTGTGACATTTCACATTCAACATATGTCTATGGTCATCAGGCTCAACACCTGTTGGCACATATTTTCACATATGGTGGCAATGTCCCTCCTATGCTGACTGTTTTTAGGTCTTTGATCACCTTTCCAATATTGCCAGTCCCCAAATCTTTCTCCCTAACTTTGCTATTTCTCCAACTGGACTAGTTGCCAATTTACATGGACCTTATATACTTTTTATTTGTTGTGACCACAACGACGCTGGAAGATGTCCTCTGACTTCACCTTGGACAACTAGTAAACTGGAGCCAGTCTATGGCTCTCTCCGCAAAAGTGATTGAGTTGGTTATAGGCCCAGAAGATGTTCCGAGAAAGACTCAGTCACCATAACAAAGCTTCCTTTTTTCTCATTTATTAATGACTGAGTTGATAGAAGGAAGTGTCCAGAGGCTCAAATAAATTTCTGGAGAGGTTTTCTGCAATAGTTGTTTTGTTGGAGAATGGTCCTGCTCAGGCCCCCTATGCTTAAACTTCCAACTCAGCTTCTTTGCTGGAATCTGTATTTGAGACCTGTATCGTTTGTTGCTATTGTTTATCTTATAAAATGAATTTAAAATATTCATAACAAACCACCCAACACCTGTTGGGGGGGCTATATGTAGTATTTGGCCTGCCCATCTCTAAACGTGTTTCTCCCTCAAAATTTTCTTTTTCTGCTTAAAAAGGGTGTTTTCTGGACATGTTCATTTAAAACCAAATCTGAACTTGTCCAAGGGATTGGAAATGTGTATTATTTACAGTGTAAATCAAGGCAACTTCTCCTCCCCCTGCCTTTAACCTGATGCACACGCCAGGAATCTGACACAGGATTTGAACCACAACATTGGAAAATTAAGGAAACGCAAAGGCCTATTCTCTTTGTCATCATACTTCCCTTCGCAAATGATATGCTCTTTTGTTATTAAGCAGACCCAATCAAAACAAAAGGGATACTGTTTCTTTTATGAGTAATGCACTAACTCAAAAAAAGGGAGAGGGGGGAGGAAGAAAGTTCATGCAGGACGTATGAATTCAGACAGCATAAGATTTATTACAATGGCTGCAGAAATTATTCCTCCTTAACAGCACTTAAATTGTCTAATTATTCCCAGCTGTTTTCAATTTGTTTCAGGTTGTTAATTAGAGGGTTAGGGTCCTTCTGCACTGATCTGGCAGACCAAGTCAGCAGTGAGCAAAGAACTGCCTTCATGTCAAAGACACACAACAACCCATTGGGAATCTGTGGAGGAGAATTTGATATTCCTCCTTACCCATCTCCCTCCCACTGGACTGACAAAAAGAGTTCTGCTGCACACTATTTCCTAGTCATTTGGAAAATTAATTGCACCCATTGACGCTGAAGAAAAGAAGGAAAGTGATGTTTGTTCTTTTGTTTTGTAAAAGGAAGAATATAGGGGTAAACAGATTAAACTGGGACCAAGCTACTGATAATCTTAATTAATCCCTGGATGGAGAGAGTTAGGGAGTCTTTGTTACAGTTTAACATAACTACAGAAGGCTGAGCGGTTTTCTTTTCTTTTTCCTTTAAGACAATAGACAGACAGGTCTAAATACTGGGGAAGAATCTTGGGAGTCTCTTGAGACATCTGTTGCAGAGCAAATGGGTGAAGGAGAAATTGCTTTCGTTGATGATGTTTCTCTTTGATGTGGGAGCATGTTATTTTCCCCTGGAAAAGACCCTGATGTTGGGAAAGATTGAGGGCACAAGGAGAAGGGGGTGACAGAGGACGAGATGGTTGGACAGCGTTCAACTTCTCGAAGCCACCAACATGAGTTTAACCAAACTGCGGGAGGCAGTGGAAGACAGGAGTGCCTGGCGTGCTCTGATCCACGGGGTCATGAAGAGTTGGACACAACTAAACGACTAAACAATATAATGAGGCATAAGGGTGTGGCATAGGTTTTTTAAAAATCTGCATTTGTTGTGTGCATCTGTCCAGGAGACATATTCAGAGCCACTGCCAATTGAAATAAGTAAATTGTTGTGATTGGTATAAAATTCAGTATGCCATTGAGAAGGGACATAACTGAGGTTTATGCATTCATGCACATTGTGGAGAAAGTGGTTAGGGATATATGTTTTGCTCCTTCTCTCATAATCCTACATCTTGGGGTCATCTTATGCAGCCGGGGGCAGTAATACTTCTGTAAACTTGTTGTTATAGATCAGAGGAATGGAGAGTGGTCTTGTACTTGAATCCTGATTGAGGGTTTTTCACAGCCATCTGATGGGCCACTGTGAGAACAGGATGCTGGACTAGATGGGCCATTGGCCTGATCCAGCAGGCTCTTAAACTAAAGGCTGGGAGATCTAGTGTAAACAACCGGAATGACTTATTCACTCAGTGCATAATTAAACTGTGGAATTCAGTACCACAAACCAAAAATTCCTGCATGCCTCTAAATGACCAGTCTCTGGAGAACAGCAAGAGAGGATTATTCCCCTTCATGTTCTTCTTGTGGGCTCCCCAGGGCACCTGGTTGGTTATTGCTGGAAATGGATGTTAGCCTAAATAGGCCATTTATCTGATCCAGCAGAAATCCTCCCCAGGCCACCCCCTCACTGGCCTTGTTCCTGACTCTTGCTTATGCTTTGGCCAGGCTGGAAAGTGTTCTTGAACTTTGATAATGTTTCTTCCTTGCCTGCAGAGGTGCCAACTTGAATAAAAGGGGGGGGGACAGGTAAGCCCCACCTTGAATGATCGGTCACAATACGCGGAGCAGGCACACTATTGGAATGGCAATGCCTATAAACTTGGGGGGGACAGCACCCTCAAATATTTTATTAAGGGGGCCAAAGAGATGTTGGGGCACAATGTGTAGAAACCACTGGATTTGTGTAGCTGGAATATAGGCTACTGAACAAAGGTTGAGTTCCATCCATTGCTCCACCTACTTGTTGCCTCTGGCCCTACCAAACACTAACATGCAATCTCTGAAGGTTGCCCAATGGGGAATGTTGAAAGTTCCCTACTTCTGGCTTGTCTGCCTGTGGGCTTTGTTCATGGGGATGATGAACACAGGGGGGTTGCAGGTAGAGATGGCAGGTGCAATCCTGCTCACCTCCTGTGCATTATTACCTGTGCTTGCAGACCGTTTCATAGAATCATAGAATCATAGAGTTGGAAGAGACCACAAGGGCCATCCAGTCCAACCCCCTGCAAAGCAGGAAACAGCATCAAAGCATTCCTGACAGATGGCTGTCAAGTCCCCGCTTAAAGACCTCCAAAGAAGGAGACTCCACCACACTCCTTGGCAGCAAGTTCCACTGTCGAACAGCTCTTACTGTCAGGAAGTTCTTCCTATTGTTTAGGTGGAATCTTCTTTCTTGTAGCTTGAATCCATTGCTCCGTGTCCGCTTCTCTGGAGGAGCAGAAAACAACATTTCACCCTCTTCTATATGACATCTATATGACATCCTTTTATATATTTGAACATGGCTATCATATCACCCCCTAACCTTCTCTTCTCCAGGCTAAACATACCCAGCTCCCTAAGCCTTTCCTCATAAGGCATTGTTTCCAGGCCTTTGACCATTTTGGTTGCCCTCCTCTGGACACGTTCCAGCTTGTCAGTATCCTTCTTGAACTGTGGTGCCCAGAACTGGACACAGTATTCCAGGTGAGGTCTGACCAGAGCGGAATACAGTGGTACTATTACTTCCCTTGATCTAGATGCTATACTCCTATTGATGCAGCCCAGAATTGCATTGGCTTTTTTAGCTGCTGCATCACACTGTTGACTCATGTCAAGTTTGTGGTCTACCACAAACAGATGCAGCCTAGGTGAAGTCCATGCAGACCTCTTGAGTACAGTGAAACTGCATTATTGTTGCATATTGGATGGTGTGGATAAGGCAAGGTGTCAGAGCATGCTTTGAAGACCTGTGGACAAACGAACTGTGGGAAAGCCACATATTGCCAGCATGCATAGTAATTTTGTTGTTGTTGTTGTAAGCCATTAAATCACTTAACTCTGAATAAAAAATAGTGTCCCAGTTTCAAAAATCTAGACCTTGCTGTGATAAGCTCCCTTAATCTGGAACTGATGTACAGTACATTTGGCTACAGGTCTGTTTTGATAGGAAAAATGGGCATCAGTGACTTTGAATTAGATGACTTCATGGTGCAGTGTTGGTTGACTCCAGTTTGGGGTGCTTATGATTACAGCTTGAAAACCGTCCAGTAAATCCAAACCATTTTGGAGAGAGCCTTCAGTTAAATGAAAAAAGAAAAAACCCAAACCTTAGACCAATATAATTTTATGGTTGCATGAATCATCCCACTGTTTTGCTAAGTCTTAACTTAGTTTACTTTGCAAAGGTTCACTATGACACCAATAGGAAAGAAATATCCATAAAGGGGGAACAGCTGGCAGTTTGGAGTAAAATCATGCTAATATTTTTTTCCCTTCAATAAAGACTGAGATAATTCTTGTGGAGGCAAAGTCAAAATTGTAGAAAGAATTTTTTAATACTTTCTAAGCAGCGCCTGAGAACTTTGTGATTACATAAGGAGTAGCAAGTGAAACACAGTTTAAAGGAATGTTTTGCCAAGAGAGTAGGTTCTTAAGTGCACTACTTCTGATGAAAGAATTAAATTGCTGGTTAAAATAATGCCTTTTAATTTATGGTATGTTTTGAGGATATGTAAAGAGATTAAGAGAATCAAGGAGATGGACATGTTCAGCAGATTCAGATTCATGTATATTATAAGCTACAATATGTCATCATATACTACAAGGTGTTCATGCAGCAGATACCTTGATAATTTATGAGTAAATTAATGGGTTGAAGCAAGAAGCAACATATTCTAAGCTGTAACAAGACACAGGTCTTCTAGAGTCTGAAACAATGGTAGCATTCAGATGCCACCACAATCGTGTGACCTCAGGTAAAGTAGAGATGATGAAAAAGCATGGGCTGCTCCCTTAGAGGAGGTCCTCAGCACTTCCCCCCAAGTCCTCCAAGGCCTCTTATCATCCTCAGACTCAGGAGATGAGCCTTCAGTCACATCTCCTCTGCATCTTAGAATCCAGAGTTTCCAGAATTTATTAAGGGTCCCATACAACCACACAGCTAGCTCCTCCAAGGAGGCAGGGTCAACTGCAGTACAGGCCTTGCAAGACTAAATAAAGCTTTAGATGCCTTCAGCTCTCTGCTGAGGCAACATTTCTCCATAGCTACAGTGTGGGAGAAAGCTTCAGCCAACAGGACCAACAAGGATCTGTCCATGGTTCTGATTCATCTGACATCTGCTTAAAGAGATCTGATCTGACTTTGCCTGACAAAACCAGCCTGGCAGAGACTCTGGTTGGCAGTTCCTACTTTCCCTGCCTGCCCCGAGCCCCAGCAGCACAGGAAACATGATGCACAATGGAAGTTAACTACCACTCACCCTTTCATGGTGTGATATCTTGGCTTGGTAATTAACTCTAAGTTTCCCATAACCTATTCAGGAGAAATGTGGAAGTGCAGTGTGTTACAAACCATGAAGGAGGGAGGGGTGTGTTAGCCCAAGTTTTGAGCTAGGTCATTCCGGCCTGGTGGAACACTCTCCCACAAAAGACTAGGGCCCTGCAGGATTTGACATCTTTCCGCAGGGCCTGCAAGGTGGAGCTGTTCTGCCAGGCCTTTGGCCAGGGTGCAGTCTGACCTATTTTCCTTTGTACAGTATAAGAACAAGCACGAAGGAGACCTCCCAGCCTGTTCATAGGTCCTTATATGATCAGTAAAAACAGCTGGTCCTGACAAGTATTAACTGCTCTCAGTCTTAACCTGATAACTGCCATTTGTCTAGATTTTAATTTGTCTGAATTAATTTTAAGATGTATTTTAATTAATTGATGCCTGTTTTTATCTATACTGTGTTATTTATATGATGTTAGCTGCTCTGAGCCCGGCTCCAGCTGGGGAGGGCGGGGAACAAATAAAATTATTATTATTATTATTATTATTATTATTATTATTATTATTATTATTAAGATCATACAGTCAAACCTCAGTTGTTGAACATAATCTGTCCTGGAAGCCCGTTCGGCTTCTGAAATGTTCAACAATTGATTTGTGGCTTCTGATTGGTTAGAGGAGTTTTATGCACTCAGGTGAAAGTTGCGTCAGACGTTCGGCTTCCAAAAAACGTTCGGAAACGGAAAACTTTTGGGTTTTTGGCATTCCGGAGTCGAAACGTTCCAAAATGGAGGCATTTGGGAACTGAGGTTTGGCTATACTGACTATAATAGTAAGACTAGGAGGAGCCTGGATCTCACTTACTTTCTCTCCTATCTCTCTTTGTTCTGATGTTTTGTCTTATTATAAGTTTGTAAGTTTTATTGTAAGTGCTGCAACTGGGTTTTTATGGACTGTGCTAATCCTGAATGTTTTGGATTTGTAACCATTATGCTCAGTTGCCTTCAGTACCAGTAAAGCCCTGCTGGATGAGGTACAATTGCCTCTAGTCTATATTTTGGGATTCCTGCTACGTGTTTAGGTTTTTTCCTCCTCTGGTGCTGAAGCGACAAAAGGATGCTCTGTTTTCTGTGGTTATGCTTTTTGTATCACTACAGTGGTGCCATTTTAGTATGGCATAGTGATTAGACAATTACCAGACCTTTAGAAGGCATCTCAAGGCAGCCCTGTTTAGGGAAGCTTTTAATGTTTGATGGATTTCTGTATTTTAGAATTTCTGTTTTTCTGGAAGCCGCCCAGAGTGGCTGGGGGAACCCGGCCAGATGGGCGGGGTATAAATAATAAATTATTATTATTATTATTATTAGAGTGCACTCAAACATGAGACTTGTTGTGTGACCTTGGGCCAGTCACTGCCTCTTAGCCTAATATCTCACTGTTGTGAGCAAAGGATGGGGAGAACCATTGTATACCATTTTGAGCTCCTTGAAGGAAAGGTGGGATCTAAAGGTCATAATAAATAAAATTAGATAATAACAAGTAACTTCTGGGGCGGGACCCAAGCAAATGCTTGAAACACATTCTCAAGGCTTGAATGATTTGCCATGGACCAGTGGTTCCCAAACCTTTTTCTCTCTTTGAAATTGCTGAGGGTTTCGGTGGAGCACCTAATTATTTCTTGCCTGTTGTAGTCCATAGAATTAAAATTGTAATTCAATAAAACACAACATAACAAATAAAAAGCAATAGAAATGTAAATAAAAGCAATGTGAATATATTTGCCATCTCCCAGCTTCAACCATAAATCCACAAACAAATTTAATAAATAAAGTAAATAACAAATAATAAATAAAGTAAATAATAAATGAAATGCCACAGGCCAGCTGAATGAAGCTCACTGGTGGATTCGTCGGTCCCTGTGTATTCTGCTAAGTTTTGTGTGATGCAATTGTCTCCCATTTCTCTGTTCTCATTCTATATGGGGCTTCCTCTTCTTAGCTCCTTAATCTATTGCTTCTTGTCTTTCTCTTTGCAAAATGAAAAGAGAGAGTATTCCCTTCCCATCCCCAGCCCGTTCAGTAGCAGGGGAAAGAGTTGCAGAAGCTCTGGAAGAGATCTGCTGCATTTATGCATTAACTGCTTTGTGGCGATGCCGAGTCCCTAATTACAGAGTAGAAGAAAAAGTGACCGGGGGGAAACGAGTAGCATTTGAACATTCTTCCCTTTGACAAGTTTCTGTTCTTGTGGATTTGAAACTATGAGCAGAAGGCAAAGATGTTATTAGGCTAAGTAAAGCAGCATGCAAGCAAAGAGAATAAAACAGTGAACTAGGATTACACCAAAGTACACCTTCTCCATCTTAACCTGTTGGTTTAATGCAAAGAGGCAGGTAGGTTGGAAATGACCATGTAGAATTGCATTTAATGAAAGTGTGCATTTAGAGGTTCTATAGCGATACTGTTATCAAGGCAGAAGAAATCACCCTGGCTTTTCAGTGGTTTGGTTAACACAATGAGGAATCCAATGTGGCCACCTCAGATTTACTTATTAATGTAATTATTTTTTAAATGTACAGTGCTACCTCGGGTTACAGATGCTTCAGGTTACAGACTCTGCTAACCCAGAAATAGTACCTTGGGTTAAGAACTTACTAGATTCAAACTACAAGAAAGAAGAGTCCACCTAAACATTAGGAAGAACTTCCTGACAGTAAGAGCTGTTCGGCAGTGGAATTTGCTCCCAAGGAGTGTGGTGGAGTCTCCTTCTTCGGAGGTCTTTAAGCAGAGGCTTGACAGGCATATGTCAAGAATGCTTTGATGGTGTTTCCTGCTTGGCAGGGGGTTGGACTGGATGGCCCTTGTGGTCTCTTCCAACTCTATGATTCTATGATTCAAACTTTGCTTCAGGATGAGAACAGAAAGAGCAGCGGCGGTGCAGCGTCAGTGGGAGGCCCCATTAGCTAAAGTGGTACCTCAGGTTAAGAACAGTTTCAGGTTAAGAACGGACCTCTGGAACGAATTAAGTTCTTAACCCGAGGTACCACTGTATCTGCCTTTGTCCTAGAAAATAATAGTAGAGTACCCAAATCAATTACTGTAATACAATTTGACATAAAGCATTGATAAAAAAGGTAATAAAGGAAACAATGAATTTCCCCCTACAGCTGTAAATGCAGTAGAAAAATGTGTAAAACATAGGCATGGACAATACAATTGGGCAAATGTCAGTCACCCATGAAAAGCCTTAGAGCACCCTTTGCCAACCTGTCCAGATGTTTTGGAGTACAATCCCCATCAGCTCTGACTATTGGCTATGCTGTCTATGACTAATAGGAGATGGAGTCAAAAGAGTTGGAGTCCACTAGGTTGGGGCAGGCTTCCTTATAGTAAAGAGCTCTGTAGATACTGCCATTGTGGTCAGCAGTAGTAAAAATAGGAATTAACTGCCAAATAGGTACCGTAAAGGTAAAGGGGCCCCTGGCCATTAGGTCCAGCCGTGACCGACTCTGGGGTTGCAGCGCTCATCTCGTTTTATTGGCCGAGGGAGCCGGCGTACAGCTTCCAGGTCATGTGGCCAGCATGACAAAGCCGCTTCTGGCGAACCAGAGCAGTGCACGGAAATGCCGTTTACCTTCCCACTGTAGCGGTACCTATTTATCTACTTGCACTTTGACGAGCTTTCGAACTGCTAGGTTGGCAGGAGCTGGGACTGAGCAACAGGAGCTCACCCCGTCGTGGGGATTAAAACTGCTGACCTTCTGATCAGCAAGCCCTAGGCTCAGTGGTTTAACCCACAGCGCCACCCATGTCCTTAACTGCCAAATAAATAAATAAAAACAATTTGTTACAATACCACTAATGCACGATGCGCTAATACAAAATTATTACATTTTACTTTGTTCCATCAATGGGCAATGGGCATGCGTTTTAAAGATTGTGTTTTGTTTTTGATTGCTTTGTTCCTTAAGTATTCTGATTGCTTATCAAAGAGCAGAGAGTGCCCTGACATTTGAATACGTCAGGTACTAGCTGCAGCAACTCATTCTGGGAACGACTTCAAATATGTGCTTTATCCCGACTTTAAGTGTTTTCTGTATGAAGTGTCATCCCCTTTAAATAAGTGACGTTCCAAATGTTTCCAGGGGGGGAAAATGCTTTCTAGGTTTTCCTTGTGGTACTAAGTTTTAGTTCTATTGACACAACTTAACTCAGCATAAAAATGACTCATTAAACAGTAAATCTCTTTTCGAGTAAGGGAGTGACTAAACGCCAAATTAAACACTGCACTACCCACACTAAGGTCACCAAAAAGGTAATTCTCTTATATTCAGGCACAGTGAATTAACTGCGGGTGCAACCCCTTAGGTGGATCCTACACTTCTTCCTCCACCATTCCACACATGCACACACTTTAAAAAAAAACTAAAAAAAACCTCCTCTATGGCCAGAGCAGCTGCCTGCTGCTTGCTCCACAAGACCAGCAGGCAGCAAAGCAAAAAGGTAGCAAATGAGACCTGACGCTTCTTCTCCCTTCCCTTTTTCAATAAGCCATTTCGTGTGCAGCAAAGCAAAGAGAAGCCAAGCAGGCATGACATTTCTTAGGGCTTGTCCACACCTCCACTTGCCCTATTGCCTAGAAAGCACAGGTCTGAGAGGTTTGCTGCTGCTGCTTTACATTCCTTGGAGGCTGGATCTGCTGCCCCTGTGGATCCTGCTGCCCGAGATGGTTGCTTGGCCCCAGGTCTGACATTGAAGGAGAGCAGGGTCCTTTGGCATTCAAGCAGTCAAGCACTTTTCTAGCATTATGGGGAAAGCTTCACCTTTTGAACATTCTGCCTCCCTGATATCTTATTACTTATGAGTGGTCCTTAGAGCCTTTATATAGAACCCTACCCACAAAGGGAGTATAATATTTGCATTTCACCCCAAATCTATGTACATTTTATGTAGATTTGTGTCCTCTGTGGTGAGTGAGGCCTGATCCACAGACATTGTTGTGGGTCCAGAAAATGCTGTGAGCACCCCTGACTCCAGGCCTACTTAACTGTCTCCACTGTTCATCTTCCCCTCCACAGAGGAAGTGGCACAAACATGTGTATATTATGCAGATTTTAAAAGGAACAAATATCTTTGAATAAAGCTAGACTACTGCTAAATGACTGAAGCATTTCCCCCTGGAGTGTAGCTCAAAACGCTAAGCCGGAAATTGAGCCACTGATTCGCCAAACAGTTCAGATTTCTCCAAGGGCAAAAGCCGACCAGGCTGCCAGATTCATGAGGTAATTTCAGAATGAGATAATTATCTGAACCTCATTCGGAACATGAGTTTTGTTTCTGGTATGCGTGTTTAGTTCCTTCATTGACTTTACAATTGATCTTTACATTTGCTAATTTACCAAGTGTGACCATTTTTTTAATTTAAAAAAACAGCAATTGTAGCTTTTTTGGCCAGATTGGGTTATTACCATTCTTCCAGATCACAGAAAAAGAGAGAGTGAAAGAGAATTGGAGAGGCATAGACTGGCCAGGAATTACTCCTAGAAATTCTTTATAGATTCCTACGCTGCAAAGCCTGAAAGGATGATTATGAAGCCAAGGTTTGATCTACAGAGCACTGTATTGGAATGCTGGCTCTATTAGTAATGAAGGCCAGCTTTCAGACATTACATTTCCCTTGTAGCAAATTAGTGGTAGATGGTCCATGCATACCTCTCATATGTCTCTCAGAGCCGGAGGCCTTCCTGATTTCAACCTAATGTCTGAGCCCTTTGTGGTTACTCTGGTTCACCCTTCCCCAACATGGTGCCTTTCAGATGTTGCTGGATTGATGAAGAATCCCTGTGATTCCCATCTTTCTCCCTCTTGCATAGCCTGATGGAATCACGGCTGTAGACAGCAGTACAACTCCCATTAGCCCAAGGCAGCATGTCCAAAGGTCAAGACTGGGAGATGTGGGATTCAATGGGCCTTTCCATCAGTTCTGATGAAAGAGAGACACGGGTGGCGCTGTGGTCTAAACCACCGAACCTCTTGGGCTTGCTGATTGGAAGGTTGGTGGTTTAAATCAGTGGTCCTCAACCTTGGGCCTCCAGATGTTTTGAGACTACAATTCCCATTATCCCTGACCACTGGTCCTACTAGCTAGGGATCATGGGAGTTGTAGGCCAAAAACATCTGGAGGCCCAAGGTTGAGGACCACTGGTTTAAATCACCGCGATGGGGTGAGCTTCCATTGCTCTGTCCCAGCTCATGCCCACCTAGCAGTTCGCAAGTGCATGTAGATAAATAGGTACCACTGCGGAGGGAAGGTAAATGGCGTTTTCTGTCATGGTGTTCTGTTGTGGAAGTGGTTTAGTCATGCTGGCCACATGACTTGGAAAGCTGTCTGTGGACAAATGCGGCTATCTCGGCCTCAAAATTAAGATGAGCAACACAACCCCATAGTCGGCTTTGACTGGACTTAGTCCAGACCAGGAGTCCTTGACCTTCTGATGGAAGACCAGCCACTTTTTGCTTCTCCTTCCCTTGAAATATTTCCATTCCAGGTGGCCATTACTGTAATACTATAACTAAGAAATAATGCCTGCTTTCTTTTTTCTGCTTCCCTCCCAATAATTGTACACAAACTGAAACACAACCATCCTTTGAAATCTGCTCTTTTCTGAATGTTGCGATGCAGTCTTCCAACCAAGTTATCTGCAACAAATTGCATACATTAGGATAAAGTGTGCAAAAGAATGGCTATATTAGTGAAAATAACACACAAAAACGCATTATATTTGGAAAGCTTGCTTTGCAGAGGAGGGCATCTTAGGGAAAATTGCATTGAAATGTATATATTAGGAAAATGCTGGTGAATTTTCATGAGGAATTTTTTTTTTTTTTAAAAAACCCTCACAAACTGAAATTTGTGCAAGTATGGAGAACTAAACCTCAGACTGGGAAAATGAGAGAAACAGAAATTGACAGATTTGCCCATCCTTATCTGGAGGGTACCAGTTTGGATAAGGGAAGCCTGCCCCAGTATCTCACCATGTGCCAGTGTTCTTCAGAATATTACCACAACAATGTCAGATAGCCATAGACTCATAGTGGTGCTCATCACAGAAACTAGGAAGCGGTCTGTGCTTGTTTACTTATTGTCACTGCAATACAGATGGTTTCAGAACTGAGTGGAGCAGTCTTAGTGCAAAAAAACTAGTTTTAGTATGGATACTCCAAGCAGCTTTGTATTGAGTCTGGTCAGGGCTCGTTTTGGCAGTGCTACCACTCTCTGGGATTGGGTGGGGCAAGGCAGGGCAGCACTCACTGCCACTACTAACCAGATGGTCCCCTGCCCTAGTTGCTATCCTATCCTGTTACAGCAAGCAACCCCAGTGTGGCAGCTAGGAGGGTGGTGCCCCTCCTCACATCCCACAGCTGACTGAGCCCCTTTTCATGGTGGGTAGGACTCTCCTGCTCTAGAGGGTAGGACTTGAACCAACGGCTTCAAGGTACAAGAAAGGAGATTCCTGCTAAACATTCGGGGGGGGGGGGGACTTTCTGACAGTCAGAGCTGTTCGCCAGTGGAACAGACTCCCACAAGAGGTGGTGGACTCTCCTTCCCTGGAGGTTTTTAAGCAGAGGTTGGATGGCCATCTGTCATGGATGCTTTAGCTAGGATTCCTGCATTGCAAGGGGTTGGACTGGATGACCCTCGGGTCCCTTCCAACCCTGAAATTATGTGATTCTCTGATTCTGTGACTCAAGCCTGCAGAATTGGAAGAACAGCAAGCAGGAACTTGCCTTGTGTGTCACCATCCATCTCCGCCTTCGGCAGGGAACACAATCAGCTGATTTGCTCTACACAACTGGCATGAGCTTCCAGTGCCGATCAGGTATTTAGCACTAAAAGAATTGGCTGGTGGGAAGTGGTGGGGCAAAGGCAAAACCACTTGGGCCATGTATACAAAGGATGGGACAAGCTAAAATAGCTTGGACCCGTGCTTTCTAGACATAGGACACCCAACATGCCTGTCGCACGCACATGACATTGCACATGTTCACATGTCACGAGTGTGAGATGTCATGCGTGGTGTGTGTATGACTGGAGGAGAATGACCATCGGTAAGTCCGACCTTCGCCCTGTCGTGTCCCTTGGACAATTGGGAAGGTGTGCTGGTGATCTCAAAGGGATGTGCCAAGGCAAACCGCCTTCACCCTGCCCATCCCTTTGAGATCACCAGTGCACCTTCCTGACCATCAAAGAGATTGTCAGGAAGTCTGACATTGAGGGGGTCCAGCCCCCTGCCCAAAATAAGAGGGGGCTGAAGACACTTCCACCCCATGGGGTTGGCACACCTCTCTGCATGTGCCATTCTACTGCCCATTCACCCAGTTTGGAGACATCCTTCTGGAGCCCTTCACAACCCTGTTTTGTTTTAACTACCTTGGATAATTTGGTGACACCAGCATATTTTGCCACCTTACTCACCCCAACTAAAGAGCATTTATGGGCAAGGGAAAAGCACTGGGCCTAAAACAGATGTTTTTGGGGAACCCACTTTTTCCTAGGGGTGGAGGGGAAATCAGGTTCACTTTATGTTTAAATATAGAACTCTGATTAGCACTTCCTGAAACATTACGTGAACTGAATTTTGTGGTGCAGTCTTCCAACCAATCAATGTGTGCAAAAATGTTTATATGAATTCCTATATCAGTGAAAATAGCATACAGAAGCACATTATATTAGGGGAAATTGTTTGCAAAAATGTGTCTTTTGGGAGAAATTCACTCTAAAATGCTGGTGAAACTTCATGAGGACTTTTTTTGGGGGGGAAACAACAAAAACTGATGCAAAAATGTGCCGAATGGAAAAATGGGAAACTGAAATTGACAGATTTCTCCATCCTTATCTCTTATGTTTGCACATTACTCTCCCCTCTGCTTCCTTTTTTTAACCAGCTCCCAGTTAAAGAATGCTATTCATTTCATTAGATGCCTTGGATAAATTAAATTTGATGTTTATACCTGTTATTATTATTTTTTCCCAGGCAGGAGAGGAAAAAAACTTCACAAAGGAGATTAAATTATCTCACTAAACTGTTCCTCTTTTGGCCTAAAGCACAACCTTTAGACAAGGGAGAGATTTGCCATTACAAAATGCAGAAAACATGCCGAGCTGGAGGACTGCATTTTGGAGAGGGGAGTTCTCTGAACTGATGTACTTTGGACGCCGTCATGAGTTAAAGTGAGTAATTTGTTCCAAAGACTATAGAGCCGCAGTGCAGAAGTGACATCAGAATTGCGGCCTCTGCAGCCAGGACTGAATTGAAGAAACAGACTCTCTTTTGCCCACCTTTGATCCATCCTTATCTTTTCAGCTGCACACTGCAATATTGTATATAGATTTATGGGAATTCTTTCCATGTTCACAACTTATAAAGTATTAATAGTCGGTCCAAGTTGGAAAATAATACACCATTCCTAACTCTATTAAGGACATAAAAATCTGGCTTTGGTTAAAATGAGATTCCCTTTAGCAATGGCCAATATACAGTATGTATTATGAGTATATAAAAAACCAGACCTCTCCTTATCTGACGTACAGCAACATTAAGATTACTGCCCGAGGCTCAGCAAACTTCAAACTTAGAAAGTAAGATTGAGAGAGAGTGAAGGGGTGCAGGCAATCATTGGAAAGTAATTACTGGTAACCCGAGCAGTCACTTTCAAGTAGATTTCATCTAATAAGACCTATACACAAATGTAGTTTTATGTTGATAGACTGACGTTTGACAGGAACGCCATGGTACAGATGCGCAGCACAAAGCTTTACTGCCCTGTTATTCCGCAAGCTGCCTACATCGCCTTCCTCTTTTAAGCCCTTGCATCATTGGCAATGGCGTTTTCAGTAAACAAGCACAGAAGATTCTAACCAGAGCTGAAATCCTGCACCCAATTGGGCTGTTGAAATCCTACTGAAGTTCTTGGGACTGAAGCAATCTAAGGCTGCCATGGAGAACCACCACCACCAGGTATATCATTTAGATTGTACCCAACATAGTGCTAAGTTAACGTCACTTGGACTTGTTCGGCTGGCAAAATGTTTTGTGCCTGTGGAACGCTGTTGTGCAAGGAAATGCCTAAGCAAATTGCTGTTGTCTGTTTCGCAATGGGTTTCTGCTAGTGCAACTGTAGCACTGGATCCCTCCACTGGGCAAAATAAAACTCACCCATCTGCTAGCGCAATAGGACTTGCACACCGGAGGACAGAGAATGTCGGGTGTGGCTCACTTTTCCGGAGGTACCAAGATGTGCAGCCCAATCCCGTCTAAGGATGGGTGATGTACCAATACAACGTCCAAATTTGTTTTGAAGTCCACATTGTGGTGATGGTTTCATAATATTCAAAATGGTGATGTATCACAAATCACAATGTTGGGGGGGGGGCGGGCTTTGTAAAAAAAATTGTGATGTGGGGAAAACTGTGATGCCTTCCATTGCTTCTTCTCATGATTCCTGCTGCCCCTGTTGCTCTGTACAGTCATACCTTGGTTGACGAATGCCATGCAACTCGAATGTTTTGTCTCCCGAATGGCACAAACCTAGAAGTGAGTGTTTGTGAATGTTCTTTGGAACCCGAACATTCGACGCGGCTTCCGAACGTTTTGGAAGTCGAATGGACTTCCGGAATGGATTCCGTTCAACTTTCAAGGTACCACTTGATATCAGACCCTGAAGTTGTAGCAGTTGTCAGGACATTACAGCGTTTGCCTCTATCCTTATTTCAGACATTGTGATATATTGATATTTTATAATCGATATTAGCTGGTGATATATCATGATGCTGAAAACCAGACATCGCTCAGCCCTAATCCTGTCCAAAATAATCCCTACTGTGTTCAGTGGGACTTACTCCCAGGGTAAGTGTGCACAGGACTGCAGCTTTATTTTCACTTATTACACTACATTTTGGGCACCTTGTCTCCAGGGTGGATCCTGGACCTCTGCATTTTGAACCAAATCAAAGGCTGAACATTAGCAGCATCTTCCTAAAGGGAAGTGCTATTTGACAATGGAACAAACTAGCTTGGGAGGTGGTGGGATCCCCTTTGCTGGAGGTGTTTAAGCACAAGCTGGATGCCCCCTTGGATTCAGCTGTACAGCTGCAAATAAAACATTTTAAGTGTGTTGTAAAGTGCATTATAAAAATGGGGCACTAGATGGCGGTGGTGAGCTATGACAAATTCAATATATATTTCAAAACGTTTTTTAAAAAGCATTTTCACAGCATTTTTATATGCATGTAGATTCCACCCTTGTCAGGGAAGCTGGGGCTCAGTAAGAGTCTGCGGGGTGTTGTTGTTCCCATGGCTTCCCAATGTGGAGGTCACTGCTGGTGGGGGTTTTAAGGTGGTATTTCTACATTTCTGGAATGTAGAAATAGAGGGATACAATCTATTTAAGAGAAATAGACCAAACAGGAAAGGAGGAGGAGTAGCTTTATATGTTAGGGATATGTATACCTGTGAAGAGATCCAAGATTTAAAACTTCAAAGCCAAATTGAGAGTATCTGGGTCAAAATTAAGGGAGAGAAAAACAACAGTGATCTCATTGTGGGAGTTTACTATAGATCCCCAAGCCAAACTGAGGACACAGATGATGCCTTCCTGGAACAGATGGCCAAGCATTCCAAAGGAAGTGAGATAGTAGTAATGGGGGATTTCAACTATCCTGATATTTGTTGGATGTCAAACTCAGCCAAGAGCATAAGGTCGAACAGATTCCTCACTGGCCTTGCAGACAACTTCATTGTCCAGAAAGTGGGAGAAGCAACAAGAGGATCAGCCATTTTAGATCTGGTCCTAACCAATAGTGATGATTTGGTTAGTGGGGTAGAAGTGGCAGGATCATTAGGTGGGAGTGACCATGCTCTTCTGGAGTTTATTATCCAGCGGAAAGGAGCAACCAAGCATACTAAGGTCCAAATTCTAGACTTTAAGAAAGCCGACTTCAGAAAACTTAGGGAAACGCTGGGTGAAATCCCATGGACAGTAATACTAAAAGGGAAGGGAGTTCATGATGGTTGGGAGTTTGTTAAAAGGGAGATATTAAAAGCACAACTTCAGGCAATACCAATGAGACGGAAACATGGAAGGTGCCTAAAGAAGCCAGGCTGGCTATCTAAAGAACTTTTGACTGAGTTAAGATTTAAAAGGGATATGTACAAAAAATGGAAAAGGGGGGAAATCTCCAGAGAGGAATTCAAACATATAGCCAGCACGTGTAGAGACAAAGTCAGAAAAGCTAAAGCACAGAATGAACTCAGGCTCGCCAGAGAGGTTAAAAGCAACAAAAAGGGCTTTTATGGGTATGTCCATAGCAAAAGGAAAAACAAGGAAACAGTGGGATCACTCAGAGGAGAAGATGGTGAAATGCAAACAGGGGACAGAGAAAGGGCAGAACTCCTCAATGCCTTCTTTGCCTCAGTCTTCTCCAAGAAAGAAAAAAACGCCCGACCTGAAGAATATGGAGCAGATGATTCAGCAGGGGAAACACAGCCCAGAATAAGTAAGGAGGTAGTACAAGAATACTTGGCTAGTTTAGATGTATTCAAGTCTACAGGGCCAGATGAACTACATCCAAGAGTATTAAAAGAACTGGCAGAGGTGATTTCAGAACCACTGGCAATAATCTTTGAAAATTCCTGGAGAACAGGCGAAGTTCCGGCAGACTGGAGGAGGGCAAATGTTGTCCCTATTTTCAAAAAGGGGAAAAGAGAGGACCCAAACAATTACCGCCCAGTCAGCCTGACATCAATACCAGGA
Source organism: Zootoca vivipara (assembly GCF_963506605.1). Lineage (NCBI taxonomy): Eukaryota > Metazoa > Chordata > Lepidosauria > Squamata > Lacertidae > Zootoca > Zootoca vivipara. The sequence goes on from NC_083276.1 coordinate 19,707,758, forward strand.
AAGATTCTAGAGCAGATCATTAAGCAAACAGTCTGTGAGCACCTAGAAAGAAACTCTGTGATCACTAAAAGTCAGCATGGGTTCCTGAAAAATAAGTCATGTCAGACTAATCTGATCTCATTTTTTGACAGAATTACAAGCCTGGTAGATGAAGGGAACGCTGTGGATGTAGCCTATCTTGATTTCAGCAAGGCCTTTGACAAGGTGCCCCATGATATTCTTGTAAAGAAGCTGGTAAAATGTGGGCTAGACAATGCTACCATTCAGTGGATTTGTAGCTGGCTTACTGACCGAACCCAAAGGGTGCTCATCAATGGCTCCTCCTCATCCTGGAGAGTAGTGACTAGTGGGGTGCCACAGGGTTCTGTCTTGGGCCCAGTCTTGTTCAACATCTTTATCAATGACTTGGATGATGGGCTTGAGGGAATCCTGAGCAAGTTTGCAGATGACACCAAATTGGGAGGGGTGGCTAACACCCCAGAGGACAGGATCACACTTCAGAATGACCTTAACAGATTAGACAACTGGGCCAAAGCAAACAAGATGAATTTTAACAAGGAGAAATGTAAAGTACTGCACTTGGGCAAAAAAAATGAAAGGCACAAATACAGGATGGGAGACACCTGGCTTGAGAGCAGTACATGTGAAAAGGATCTAGGAGTTTTGGTTGACCACAAACTTGACATGAGTCAGCAGTGTGATGCAGCAGCTAAAAAAGCCAATGCAATTCTGGGCTGCATCAATAGGAGTATAGCATCTAGATCAAGGGAAGTAATAGTACCACTGTATTCTGCTCTGGTCAGACCTCACCTGGAGTATTGTGTCCAGTTCTGGGCACCTCAGTTCAAGAAGGATACTGATAAGCTGGAACGTGTCCAGAAGAGGGCAACCAAAATGGTCAAAGGCCTGGAAACGATGCCTTATGAGGAACGGCTTAGGGAGCTGGGTATGTTTAGCCTGGAGAAGAGAAGGTTAAGGGGTGATATGATAACCATGTTCAAATATATAAAAGGATGTCATATAGAGGAGGGAGAAAGGTTGTTTTCTGCTGCTCCAGAGAAGCGGACACGGAGCAATGGATTCAAACTACAAGAAAGAAAATTCCACCTAAACATTAGGAAGAACTTCCTGACAGTAAGAGCTGTTCGGCAGTGGAATTTGCTGCCAAGGAGTGTGGTGGAGTCTCCTTCTTTGGAGGTCTTTAAGCAGAGGCTTGACAGCCATCTGTCAGGAATGCTTTGATGGTGTTTCCTGCTTGGCAGGGGGTTGGACTGGATGGCCCTTGTGGTCTCTTCCAACTCTATGATTCTATGATTCTATGGTGCAGTGCAGGCACAATGCTAGCATCAGATTGGCTCTGAATATAAGAATAGCCTGCTGGGTCAGGTCAGTGGTCACATAATCATAGAGTAGGAAGGGACCCAGTGAAGCATCTAGTCCAACCTCCTGCAATGCAGGAATATGCAATTGGCCCATATGGGGATCGAACCCACAAGCTTGGCATTATCAGCACCATGCTCTAACCAACTGAGCCACCACACCAGGTCCACCCAGTCCAGCATCCTGTTATCACAGTGGCTAACCAGATGCCTGTAAGCAGGACCCAAGTACAAGAGCACTTTCCCATCCCGTAGCTTCCAGCAACTGGCATTCAGAAGCACTGCACTCAGTTTTACATGTAATGAAATGCAAAGGCCAATTGTTAAGGTGTCAGTTTGTTTGTTGGTTTCAACATTTACATCCTGCCTCCTTTCTCCTACTTTAAAATTAAATTTAAAAACAAAAACAAAATAAAATTTCAGTCAAATAAAATTGAAAAAGTGGAATATAAAAAATGAAAATTTAAGAATGCAAATTTTCATTTTTTATATGAAATTTATATGAAATATGGGTGCTCACTGGAAGGACAGATTGTGAAGCTGAGGCTCCAATACTTTGGCCACCTCATGAGAAGAGAAGAATCCTTGGAAAAGACCCTGATGTTGGGAAAGATTGAGGGCACTAGGAGAAGGGGATGACAGAGGATGAGATGGTTGGACAGTATTCTCGAAGCTACGAACATGAGTTTGACCAAACTGCGGGAGGCAGTGCAAGACAGGAGTGCCTGGCGTGCTATGGTCCATGGGGTCATGAAGAGTCAGACACGACTAAACTACTAAACAACAACAACAACAATAATAACAATGCAAAAATTAAACTGAAAGCCTAAAATTACAGCAATAACAAACAGAAGCAATAAAAATAGGGCAATGAATGGCAGCAGTGCAAAAAAAAAAGTGGCACTAACTATGTATCTTACAAAGTGCACTGAAACCGAACAGTTTTGAATGCAAGCTTTAAAGCAAAATAAAAAAATTCCTTCAGTAGCACCTTAAAGACCAAGTGAAGAAGTGTGCATGCACACGAAAGCTCATACCAAAATATAAACTTAGTTGGTCTTTAAGGTGCTACTGAAGGAATTTTTTTATTTTGCTTCGACTCAGACCAACACGGCTACCTACCTGTAGCTTTAAAGCAGGAAAAGAAAGGGTCCAATGAAACCCTCTAAGACGGCTGCCACATTGGGGAAGGGTCAGTGGCACATCAGCTAATTTCCATTCATGAGATTCTGTATTTTTCCGGGGGGTGGGTGGGGCTGGGGAAGACCCCAGGATGAAACCCGGAGAGCCGCTGATGAATGATACTGAGCTAGATAGAGCAACGGTCTATGTTCCTACAATCTAGAGCCCTTTAGGAAGGCTGTTCTACAATCCAGGTCAGGGATGGGGAACATGGCCCTCCAAGTGTTGTTGGACTCCAACTCCCATCTTCGTTGGCCATGCAGGTGGGGGCTGATGGGAGTTCCTGGCAGATGAGTCATTATTGCTTATCAACCCATCCAGCACTCCTGCTGGTGCATTTGTACCACGATTCACTCCTCATTGCCTCACCCCTCTCCCTCCCAGAAAGCAAAAGCAACCCACCAGTGGTGAAACTTTTGCGTGAAGCTTTTTCTTCTAGCTGGCTTTCTGGTAGCTGAGCTGTCCATAGGATAGGCACCAGGCCCACTGGCAGATCAACGGTGTGTTACAAAGATGTATTCAAACGTGACATGAAGGTTGGCAACATCGACCCTGCAGCGTGGGAATCCCTTGCAGATGATGGCAGTGCCTCAAGAGAGACAAGTTGTGAATCCATAGCAGTGACCAGAGGACGAATGACCTCTGGGAGGAGTGCAGAGAGAAGAAAAGTCGTGGTGCATCTGCAGCAGCACAACTGGGCATTTGCATCTGCCCCAGCTACAACAAAACATGTCTCTCCCATGTCGGTCTCTACAGCCACAGAAGACACTGTAACCATCCAACAGTTTGACTTCACCCCAAAGGAGCACTCCTACATTGTATCCTGAGACAGACAGATGCCAACAAGAAGAGCTTGGGACTACTAGGAATGTCCTTAGTGCATCTTCCTAGAGCTTTATTTCAGTGTCTTCCATTGTGGAGGGTAAGTGGGATGCAATTTAGGTTGAGTTCACTTGTTCTTCTCTATGAGTGAATGAAACAACTAATTTTGGTTTTTCTGAGCTGCTCTATTTTCCCAGCCTGAAGTTCAGTTCTCTACAGTTCTGCGTCCGTTTGCAAAATACTTTCTCATAGGAAAATGTGTTGCTGTTTTAGTGCACATTTATTTCAATATGCACATTTTTGTATATTTTCTTTCATGAGTATATCCATTTCTATTCAGGCCTGTCCTGAATATATGCACTTTTGCACACATCTTTTGGTTTCGCACACCTTTACTGCAAAATTCAAAGAAATGTGAATTTCACATTCGATGAAATGTGCGTTTCTGTTTCTGTAATGTTTCGGGAGGTGAAATTTGCATTAAAATGTGAACTGAACTGAACTTCTCCCCCACCCTAGTCTATCCTTAGCCCAACTACCGTGTTTCTCCAAAAATAAGCCATACCCTGAAAATAAGCCATAGTGATAGGCAGTTTAACCTTGTAAGTTAAACTGTACCATACTTAATACCGGTAAAAAATAAATAAGACATCCCCTGGAAAATAAGCCATCGTATTGTTGTTTTTTGAGGAAAAATAAATATAAGACGGTGTCTTATTTTTGGAGAAACACGGTAGCATTGGTTGCCCCAACCATTCTGGGCGGCTTCTAACATATATAAAAACATAATGACACAGTAAAAGGCTTCCTTATACAGGGCTGTCTTCAGATGTCTTCTAAAGGTTATATAGTTGTTCATCTCCTTGACATCTGATGCATAATGGCTGGTGCAGGTTTTCTATGCAATGGATGGGCCTTCCAAATGTTTCTCTTTTTTTAATGCAATCCTATTTAGGTCTATTCAGAGGTAAACTCAGGTAAGTGAGTTTAGGCCTGCAGCTTCAAGATTTAAACTCATTAATTTGTGTTTGTGGGTGCAGTGTGTGTGTGTAGAATAGAGGAGGTCTACATAGCTAGTCAAATATCGAATAAACAACACGATAAATTTCCCAAGCCAGATACCTGTGAATTTGCTTGTTATTGAAACAACCCCCTGGCCTGTTCATTTGCCTGCCATCCATGTGTTTGTATATGCTGGAGCCCTCTATAAAATTCAGGGCAAGTGCTTAGACCTGGGCCCTTTTTCCTATCCATTACTGCCGTTTTGAAGAGTAAATCATAGCTGTCAGTATGGTAGCAGCTTGATTAAAGTTCAGGGGTTTAATAGATCATTTTAAAAAACCCAAATTACTCCGGCTCCCTAGTCGATCCACCTGGACCCTTGCCCTAGGTGCATGGCAGTTTTCAACCAGCACCAGAGAAGCCAAGTCTGGGCCCCGAGGTTCCTGCTTATTCCCCCAGGATGCCTTGTTGCAGACCTAGACCAACATTCTCAGCTGTATTTAATCTGCTCTGAGACAAGCTGGCTATGAGAAAATGCAAAGGGGGGAGAGAAAAAGGCACATAAGCAGAAAGACGCAGGGAAAAAAGTTGGACAGTTGGCCTGCTTTGTTCACTTGGTAAACTGGAGGCCAATAAGTAAGGAGGTAGTACAAGAATACTTGGCTAGTTTAGATGTATTCAAGTCTACAGGGCCAGATGAACTACATCCAAGAGTATTAAAAGAACTGGCAGAGGTGATTTCAGAACCACTGGCAATAATCTTTGAAAATTCCTGGAGAACAGGCGAAGTTCCGGCAGACTGGAGGAGGGCAAATGTTGTCCCTATTTTCAAAAAGGGGAAAAGAGAGGACCCAAACAATTACCGCCCAGTCAGCCTGACATCAATACCAGGAAAGATTCTAGAGCAGATCATTAAGCAAACAGTCTGTGAGCACCTAGAAAGAAACTCTGTGATCACTAAAAGTCAGCATGGGTTCCTGAAAAATAAGTCATGTCAGACTAATCTGATCTCATTTTTTGACAGAATTACAAGCCTGGTAGATGAAGGGAACGCTGTGGATGTAGCCTATCTTGATTTCAGCAAGGCCTTTGACAAGGTGCCCCATGATATTCTTGTAAAGAAGCTGGTAAAATGTGGGCTAGACAATGCTACCATTCAGTGGATTTGTAGCTGGCTTACTGACCGAACCCAAAGGGTGCTCATCAATGGCTCCTCCTCATCCTGGAGAGTAGTGACTAGTGGGGTGCCACAGGGTTCTGTCTTGGGCCCAGTCTTGTTCAACATCTTTATCAATGACTTGGATGATGGGCTTGAGGGAATCCTGAGCAAGTTTGCAGATGACACCAAATTGGGAGGGGTGGCTAACACCCCAGAGGACAGGATCACACTTCAGAATGACCTTAACAGATTAGACAACTGGGCCAAAGCAAACAAGATGAATTTTAACAAGGAGAAATGTAAAGTACTGCACTTGGGCAAAAAAAATGAAAGGCACAAATACAGGATGGGAGACACCTGGCTTGAGAGCAGTACATGTGAAAAGGATCTAGGAGTTTTGGTTGACCACAAACTTGACATGAGTCAGCAGTGTGATGCAGCAGCTAAAAAAGCCAATGCAATTCTGGGCTGCATCAATAGGAGTATAGCATCTAGATCAAGGGAAGTAATAGTACCACTGTATTCTGCTCTGGTCAGACCTCACCTGGAGTATTGTGTCCAGTTCTGGGCACCTCAGTTCAAGAAGGATACTGATAAGCTGGAACGTGTCCAGAAGAGGGCAACCAAAATGGTCAAAGGCCTGGAAACGATGCCTTATGAGGAACGGCTTAGGGAGCTGGGTATGTTTAGCCTGGAGAAGAGAAGGTTAAGGGGTGATATGATAACCATGTTCAAATATATAAAAGGATGTCATATAGAGGAGGGAGAAAGGTTGTTTTCTGCTGCTCCAGAGAAGCGGACACGGAGCAATGGATTCAAACTACAAGAAAGAAAATTCCACCTAAACATTAGGAAGAACTTCCTGACAGTAAGAGCTGTTCGGCAGTGGAATTTGCTGCCAAGGAGTGTGGTGGAGTCTCCTTCTTTGGAGGTCTTTAAGCAGAGGCTTGACAGCCATCTGTCAGGAATGCTTTGATGGTGTTTCCTGCTTGGCAGGGGGTTGGACTGGATGGCCCTTGTGGTCTCTTCCAACTCTATGATTCTATGATTCTATGGTGCAGTGCAGGCACAATGCTAGCATCAGATTGGCTCTGAATATAAGAATAGCCTGCTGGGTCAGGTCAGTGGTCACATAATCATAGAGTAGGAAGGGACCCAGTGAAGCATCTAGTCCAACCTCCTGCAATGCAGGAATATGCAATTGGCCCATATGGGGATCGAACCCACAAGCTTGGCATTATCAGCACCATGCTCTAACCAACTGAGCCACCACACCAGGTCCACCCAGTCCAGCATCCTGTTATCACAGTGGCTAACCAGATGCCTGTAAGCAGGACCCAAGTACAAGAGCACTTTCCCATCCCGTAGCTTCCAGCAACTGGCATTCAGAAGCACTGCACTCAGTTTTACATGTAATGAAATGCAAAGGCCAATTGTTAAGGTGTCAGTTTGTTTGTTGGTTTCAACATTTACATCCTGCCTCCTTTCTCCTACTTTAAAATTAAATTTAAAAACAAAAACAAAATAAAATTTCAGTCAAATAAAATTGAAAAAGTGGAATATAAAAAATGAAAATTTAAGAATGCAAATTTTCATTTTTTATATGAAATTTATATGAAATATGGGTGCTCACTGGAAGGACAGATTGTGAAGCTGAGGCTCCAATACTTTGGCCACCTCATGAGAAGAGAAGAATCCTTGGAAAAGACCCTGATGTTGGGAAAGATTGAGGGCACTAGGAGAAGGGGATGACAGAGGATGAGATGGTTGGACAGTATTCTCGAAGCTACGAACATGAGTTTGACCAAACTGCGGGAGGCAGTGCAAGACAGGAGTGCCTGGCGTGCTATGGTCCATGGGGTCATGAAGAGTCAGACACGACTAAACTACTAAACAACAACAACAACAATAATAACAATGCAAAAATTAAACTGAAAGCCTAAAATTACAGCAATAACAAACAGAAGCAATAAAAATAGGGCAATGAATGGCAGCAGTGCAAAAAAAAAGTGGCACTAACTATGTATCTTACAAAGTGCACTGAAACCGAACAGTTTTGAATGCAAGCTTTAAAGCAAAATAAAAAAATTCCTTCAGTAGCACCTTAAAGACCAAGTGAAGAAGTGTGCATGCACACGAAAGCTCATACCAAAATATAAACTTAGTTGGTCTTTAAGGTGCTACTGAAGGAATTTTTTTATTTTGCTTCGACTCAGACCAACACGGCTACCTACCTGTAGCTTTAAAGCAGGAAAAGAAAGGGTCCAATGAAACCCTCTAAGACGGCTGCCACATTGGGGAAGGGTCAGTGGCACATCAGCTAATTTCCATTCATGAGATTCTGTATTTTTCCGGGGGGTGGGTGGGGCTGGGGAAGACCCCAGGATGAAACCCGGAGAGCCGCTGATGAATGATACTGAGCTAGATAGAGCAACGGTCTATGTTCCTACAATCTAGAGCCCTTTAGGAAGGCTGTTCTACAATCCAGGTCAGGGATGGGGAACATGGCCCTCCAAGTGTTGTTGGACTCCAACTCCCATCTTCGTTGGCCATGCAGGTGGGGGCTGATGGGAGTTCCTGGCAGATGAGTCATTATTGCTTATCAACCCATCCAGCACTCCTGCTGGTGCATTTGTACCACGATTCACTCCTCATTGCCTCACCCCTCTCCCTCCCAGAAAGCAAAAGCAACCCACCAGTGGTGAAACTTTTGCGTGAAGCTTTTTCTTCTAGCTGGCTTTCTGGTAGCTGAGCTGTCCATAGGATAGGCACCAGGCCCACTGGCAGATCAACGGTGTGTTACAAAGATGTATTCAAACGTGACATGAAGGTTGGCAACATCGACCCTGCAGCGTGGGAATCCCTTGCAGATGATGGCAGTGCCTCAAGAGAGACAAGTTGTGAATCCATAGCAGTGACCAGAGGACGAATGACCTCTGGGAGGAGTGCAGAGAGAAGAAAAGTCGTGGTGCATCTGCAGCAGCACAACTGGGCATTTGCATCTGCCCCAGCTACAACAAAACATGTCTCTCCCATGTCGGTCTCTACAGCCACAGAAGACACTGTACACATCCAACAGTTTGACTTCACCCCAAAGGAGCACTCCTACATTGTATCCTGAGACAGACAGATGCCAACAAGAAGAGCTTGGGACTACTAGGAATGTCCTTAGTGCATCTTCCTAGAGCTTTATTTCAGTGTCTTCCATTGTGGAGGGTAAGTGGGATGCAATTTAGGTTGAGTTCACTTGTTCTTCTCTATGAGTGAATGAAACAACTAATTTTGGTTTTTCTGAGCTGCTCTATTTTCCCAGCCTGAAGTTCAGTTCTCTACAGTTCTGCGTCCGTTTGCAAAATACTTTCTCATAGGAAAATGTGTTGCTGTTTTAGTGCACATTTATTTCAATATGCACATTTTTGTATATTTTCTTTCATGAGTATATCCATTTCTATTCAGGCCTGTTCTGAATATATGCACTTTTGCACACATCTTTTGGTTTCGCACACCTTTACTGCAAAATTCAAAGAAATGTGAATTTCACATTCGATGAAATGTGCGTTTCTGTTTCTGTAATGTTTCGGGAGGTGAAATTTGCATTAAAATGTGAACTGAACTGAACTTCTCCCCCACCCTAGTCTATCCTTAGCCCAACTACCGTGTTTCTCCAAAAATAAGCCATACCCTGAAAATAAGCCATAGTGATAGGCAGTTTAACCTTGTAAGTTAAACTGTACCATACTTAATACCGGTAAAAAATAAATAAGACATCCCCTGGAAAATAAGCCATCGTATTGTTGTTTTTTGAGGAAAAATAAATATAAGACGGTGTCTTATTTTTGGAGAAACACGGTAGCATTGGTTGCCCCAACCATTCTGGGCGGCTTCTAACATATATAAAAACATAATGACACAGTAAAAGGCTTCCTTATACAGGGCTGTCTTCAGATGTCTTCTAAAGGTTATATAGTTGTTCATCTCCTTGACATCTGATGCATAATGGCTGGTGCAGGTTTTCTATGCAATGGATGGGCCTTCCAAATGTTTCTCTTTTTTTAATGCAATCCTATTTAGGTCTATTCAGAGGTAAACTCAGGTAAGTGAGTTTAGGCCTGCAGCTTCAAGATTTAAACTCATTAATTTGTGTTTGTGGGTGCAGTGTGTGTGTGTAGAATAGAGGAGGTCTACATAGCTAGTCAAATATCGAATAAACAACACGATAAATTTCCCAAGCCAGATACCTGTGAATTTGCTTGTTATTGAAACAACCCCCTGGCCTGTTCATTTGCCTGCCATCCATGTGTTTGTATATGCTGGAGCCCTCTATAAAATTCAGGGCAAGTGCTTAGACCTGGGCCCTTTTTCCTATCCATTACTGCCGTTTTGAAGAGTAAATCATAGCTGTCAGTATGGTAGCAGCTTGATTAAAGTTCAGGGGTTTAATAGATCATTTTAAAAACCCCAAATTACTCCGGCTCCCTAGTCGATCCACCTGGACCCTTGCCCTAGGTGCATGGCAGTTTTCAACCAGCACCAGAGAAGCCAAGTCTGGGCCCCGAGGTTCCTGCTTATTCCCCCAGGATGCCTTGTTGCAGACCTAGACCAACATTCTCAGCTGTATTTAATCTGCTCTGAGACAAGCTGGCTATGAGAAAATGCAAAGGGGGGAGAGAAAAAGGCACATAAGCAGAAAGACGCAGGGAAAAAAGTTGGACAGTTGGCCTGCTTTGTTCACTTGGTAAACTGGAGGCCGGCCAGCTACAGCGGAGCTCCCTTGGCAATACAAGTCTGTTCCAATTAATCGTGTTTAACCATTCTAATCACACTTTAGCACATTAATCCTATTTTCAATCCAAAACACATCTGAAAGAGCGGCATGTGGGCCTTTTTATAGCAACCGCAAATCAGATGTAACGGAGAGACAGAGGGCCCTAGTTTACTCTGCACTTTCACTGAACTTAGACTTAATAAAATATGTGACTGACTTGTGGTTGGATTTACTGCATGATGTTGATGCTTCCACATATAAATAGATCCCCTAAGCAACTTAAAAACCTGTCAGAAAGAGCAGTGAAAATTTGATTATAAGGTAACCAATGCACAGACTGTGCAACAATGACACCGTTCGTCTGGGCTTGGGGCTGGGGAAGAAGATGAAGGGACCAACCCAAATTTCTGGGTATATATATATATATAGATAGATAGAGAGAGAGAGAGAGAGAGAGAGAGAGAGAGAGAGAGAGAGAGAGTTCGGTATCAGAACTGCACAAGGCATTGCGTCGACTCTTAAACTTAAGCCATATTCATATGGCATTTAAAGCACACTTAAAGCCACAGACATGGCTTCCCCCAAGGAATTCTGGGAGCTGTAATTTGTTAAGGGTGCTAAGAGTTGTTAGGGTTTTCGCCCACAGAGCTACAGTTCTCTTTGTGAAGAGAGATTGGTCATTATACCACTCTAGAAATTGTAGGAGAATCTTAACAAACCTTGGTACCCTTATGAAACTGCGGCTCCCAGAGTTCTTTCGGGGAAGCCAAGGTTGTTTAAAGCGGTACCGCAGTGTTTTAAATGTACGGTGTGACTGTGGCCTTTGCAGCAGAAAGAAAACAGTACTGGAAACTGTTTTCCTCACAGGGATACCGGGACTTGATTTCATCCTTGTTTGATTCCACCCACACCATAAAGCAGGCATAGGGGGGACCTGTGGTCCTGTAGATGGTTCTGGATTCCAGTTCCCATCAGTCCTGACCAGCACAGCCCAATGGTCAATGGTGATGGAAGCTGTGGGTTGAATCAAACAAATAGAAACAAGGATGAAATCAAGCTCTGCCATACCTGTGGAGAAGTTGTCTGCTGTGTTGATTCCTTATTATTATGATGATTTAACTGCTTTCATGCCAACTAGTCATCCATTGAAGGTAGCTTGCAGGTTTGTTTAGAAAAGCAGCAAAGATATAAGATATAATGTTTTTTTTTTAAAAAAAACCCAACACAATTCAGTCAAGTGACAAACATGCTGTAGGTTACAGTGTTCTCTGAGGAGTGCTTTGGTGGCTTGTCAAACTCCAGGCCCACCTATTGAAGTAATCAGTGCTTTTTTCCCCTTAAAAAATGTTTAGGGGTACTCTCATTTTGACTCATGAATATCACCATTTTGCAATTCAAATCGGGGAAAATAATCTTAATCTCAAGGATAACCCAGACCAAATGTTTGTAGTGAATCAGGATTTCCCATCTCCTAAATTTATCTAGCAGTACTGTTGCTTATGTACTGAAATCTTGATCTTGACCTGAAAGAAACTCAGGAAACGGTGTTCTATTTATTTGCATATTTAAAAAATTGTATTTAGCCATAAGCTGCTTCTTGTGAAGATACACATAACATATCGTTAATACTGTATATAATACTGTATATAATACTGTATATAATACTGTATATAATACTGTATATCGATCCTGTTCTGTTTGGAAAGCTGGAATCTGTAGTGCTCATGGCTGGACCTTTTTATTAGTGGTAACTATGATTATTAATTACAGGTAGGTAGCCGTGTTTGTCTGAGTCGAAACAAAATAAAAAAATTCCTTCAGTAGCACCTTAAAGACCAACTAAGTTTATATATTGGTATGAGCTTTCGTGTGCATGCACACTTATCTGATGAAGTGTGCATACACACGAAAGCTCATACCAAAATATAAACTTAGTTGGTCTTTATGATTATTAACTCTCTCTTTTTTAGGGGAAATGATTTATGATGCTCCAAATTTATTAAGCTGTATCCCATTTTCTTCCAGCATGAAAGTCAAAGCAGAATGCATATTGCTCTAAGGAAGCCTTCCACACAAGCACCTGACAGACACTGACAAGTCGTTGTATGGAGGGCCTGCACAATAAAGAGGCACATTGAGGCAACTGTTTCAGGTGGCAGGTGCAGGGACTCAGGAAACTGACACAACCCTGAGCCCCTGGATGCTCGCTTCATTTTGACCGGCTCTCATTACTGCTGCTGCCACCACTCATTCACCCACCTTCCTGGTGAGGCCCTCTGCTCCCCCTGCCTTACCCTGCAAGTGTTCTGGAAAAACTGGTGAATCCCATCTTTTCTCGCAAGACAACAGCAGGCATTTCGGGCACTGTGATCTCGCGTGATTTAACACTGCGACACCCCCCCCCAGTGCCAGTCTTGCGTGGCAGCCCAAAACATGTATTTTGGGGCTCCATCCCTGAACAAGTGCCTTTTCCTGTGGAAATTGCAGCTCGAAATCATGCGAGATCATGGCTCCCAAAATGGCCGCCGTGCTCTTGTGAGAAAAAAGCGGGAAGATGGCGTCCAGGAAGATGGTGTCTGTTTTGGTGTTGGAGGGTATGCCCTCCATCCGCAAGCCTCACTGTAACTCTGACGGTCCTTCCTCAGAATGAGGAATTCTGGGTGAGGTGGTGCTGGTGCCATTGCTTACAGTTTGGAAAAAGTTTAAACTTTCACTTTAAACTAACTTCATGCCCCCTCCCTGTATGTATAAACAGTATTTCTAGTCATTGCATCAGCAACAAAAGCAAATTCTCACCCACCTCATCCAGAATGGCTTTCTCTTAGAAAACGCCAACCTCGACTTACGAAGATGATCCGTTCCGCGGCGCTCTTCATAAATTGAAGTCTTCGGTTGTCAAAGCGCCCGTTCTGCACAGGTGCGAAGCATGATTTTGCGCTTCTGCACAGGCTCGCAACACGCGCACGGCGAAAAGACTTCCAGGTTTGTCGACTTCGGAAGTCAAGTCGTTCGGATGTAGAGGTATGGCTGTAAGTTCCTGCTTTGGCTACTTCAAGCTCAGATTACTGTAAGGCACACTGTGTTGGGCAACCCTTGTGCTTGATCTGAAAGCTACAGTACGTGCAAAATGTTGTGGCACGATGACGCTGCCAGGAATGTGACGATGTCATCATATAATCCTTCTGCTCAGAAATTGCTGTCTGTTCGCTCCTGTGTGCTAAGTTCAAATTTTTAGTACAGTGGTACCTCTACTTACGAATTTAATGCGTTCTGAATGCACATTCGTAAGTCGAAAAAAATTGTAAGTTGAATCCCATAGGAATGTGTCACAGTGACCGGATAGGGCTACTTCAGAGTAACGACTCTGCACCGCTCTGCATTTTATCTTTTTATTTGTGTTACGTATTTACAGTGCTAAAGGTGGAGCTATTTACAGAGACACATCTTCTCAGCTTGAATCAGTACCTCCGAATGGCGTTTGGCGTGTCTTGCGCCAGCATAACAACTTGGGGAGCCCCATCCTCTTCCCCCGACGCTTTCTGCGAAGTTCCGGAGTTGGGGGGATGGGTCTCCCCCCTTTCTTCCTCCTTCCTGTCCCACCTGGGACGCTGGCTCTTCTACCCTGCCAGAGCCTTGGACCCCACTTCCTGTTTCCCCACTGGAGCTGGAGCTTTCCCTGATCTCAGTCGTGCTCTGGGCTGGGCTGGAACTCAGGAGGGGAGGGGCTTCGCGATACCCCTTGCCCCTCACATCCATCCCCCTCCCAGGCCCCCCTTCCTCCCTCCCGAGAGGCTGCACGGGTGTCGGTGGTGCCTGAAAGCCTAAAAACTCCGTGCTGTCCGAGCCGGTTGGTGTGAACACCTCCCCCCAGTTCCCTTGGCCCCCTCCTTCCTCCTGGGAAGAGGGAAAGCCCAAAAAGTCCGTGGCCTCAGAGCTGGTGGGGGTGAAAATCTGCTGCCAGTCCACCTCTTCTCCTGACTGAGTGGACCTCGGAGATACCCACATCTCCTCCTCCGTGTCCTCAAACTCTGCTTCCCATCTCCATGGTGAACTGCTTTCCCCCTCCTGTGCTTCCTCCTCCTCCCCCTCCCTTTCCATGTGCCAGGGCTTGGGCCTGTGTGGGAAGAGGGCGTGGAATTCTTCCACTAAGAATTCCTCCTGTATCTGGGTGGCTGGGACCCATTCATTTTGGGATGGCGGGGCGTCCTCCCATGCCATAAGGTACTCCAGGCCCCCCACCCCCCTTCTTGAATCAAGGATGGCCGTTGCTTCATTGAGTGGCTCCCTACCTCCTCTCTCCCCCCCTCCCTCGGGGGTCTGTGCGCTGCCTCGGAACCTGCTACTTTCCCTGTACGGAGACAGCAGCGATCTATGAAACACTGGGTGCACCCTCATGTCCTCTGGCAGTGCCAGCCTGAATGCCACCGGGTTAACCTGCTGCGTGACCGTGAAGGGGCCCAACCTTCTGGGTGCCAGCTTCCTGTCACAGTGACCGGATAGGGCTACTTCAGAGTAACGACTCTGCACCGCTCTGCATTTTATCTTTTTATTTGTGTTACGTATTTACAGTGCTAAAGGTGGAGCTATTTACAGAGACACATCTTCTCAGCTTGAATCAGTACCTCCGAATGGCGTTTGGCGCATCTTGCGCCAGCATAACAACTTGGGGAGCCCCATCCTCTTCCCCCGACACTTTCTGCGAAGTTCCGGAGTTGGGGGGATGGGTCTCCCCCCCTTTCTTCCTCCTTCCTGTCCCACCTGGGACGCTGGCTCTTCTACCCTGCCAGAGCCTTGGACCCCACTTCCTGTTTCCCCACTTG